>NC_135236.1:316452501-316755531 GCF_051348905.1 Ranitomeya variabilis
AGCTCCCCTTAGCACCTCCAGATTTGGATTGAAAGTGACTACTAGAGGTACCCAGTAATTTTCTTCTTTAGCTTTGTAATGTAGCAGGTGATTCCTTGATATTCTACTTGCTCTTGTAATTTGTCTTTCTGAGGCGACCAAGGTGTTCATCCCTATCCATGGGGATGGAACATATACGATTGTATCTGATGGCTTGGCTGTAGACAATAGAGTTTTTTGTGTTTTGGATGGAAACTGTCCCATTTAAGGTATGTTGGACGGTTGATTGGCTTCTGATACAGGGATGTTTCTATTTCATTGTTCTGCAGCTTAATGATGGTGTCCAAAAAGTTAATTTAAGTGCTGGAGTAGTTGAGTGTTAAGTTGATGGTGGGATGAAATTGATTAAACTGTTCATGGAACGTCTTTAGCTGTGGCTCAGACTCCGTCCAGATGATTAAAATATCATCAATGTAGCGGTAGCAGGCCAGAGGCCTGATGGGACATGAGGACAAAAAGTCGCTTTCAAGCTTGGCCATGAAAAGATTTGCATACTGTGGGGCCATTTTACTTCCCATTGCTGTGCCAGTCTCCTGTAGATAGATCTTCTTGTCACATTCAAAGTAATTGCGGATGAGAATGAATTTTATAAGTTTCACCACAGAATCAGCATCAGTCCCTGTGTTTTCCAGGAAGAACTTGCAGGCACTTAATCCATCTTGGTGTGGTATATTGGAGTACGAAGATTCCACTTCCATGGTGGCCAGGATGGTTCCTTCTGGTAGAGGAGCTATTGCTGCTAGTTTAATCAATAGGTCAGTTGTGTCCTGAATGTAGCTGGGTGTATCCTTTACCAGTGGTTTATAACTACCCTCTACCCATCAAGATACCTGCACAGTAAGGGTGCCCACACAAAATAATTGGTCTTCCTGGATTTTCAGATTTGTGGATTATAGGAACCATGTAGAATGTCCCTATTCTTGGACTCTCTGGTATCAGGTCATCGGGTGCCTCTAGTAGTCACCTACAATCCAAATCAGGAGGTGCTAAGGGAAGCTGCATCGAAATTACAACCTTTACTACAAAACAATGCCCGAATACAATCCATTTTTCCTGATCCCCCACTACTGTGTTTTAGGCAGCCCCCAAATCTAAGAAGTATCTTTGTCAGAAGCTCCCTGTCCTCTTAAACAGCTACAGGAACCTTTCCTTGTAACCAGAAAAAATGTAAAACCTGTCCATTTATAATGACCTGTAAAACCTGTCCATTTATAATGACCACTGACAAGATAAAGACCCCCAATTCACATTAGGACTACAAGATCCCAGGTACTTTCGGCTTCATCACATCTATGTGTTGTACCTAATTATTTGTACTAAATGTCCAACTGGGGGTCTGTATGTAGGGGAGACAGGGCAAAACCTAAGAACAAGGATTAACTCTCATCTCCACACAATAAGAGAATAGATCTACCTGTGGCAAAACATTTTTGTCTCCCTGATCACAGCACCATGGACATGAGATTACTTTTATTAAAGGGTACGGTAATTTCAGATCTCAGAGAGACAGAAGGGGCTGGGAGTATAAGCTGATGATGACCTTTGACACACTCGTCATGAATGTGTCACATGGATTTATGTCTTTCTACATCAAGGAATTTGCTCCTCAGACCTTGTGGGGGCATCACAACACAGAACCAAACCCCAATAAGAGGGCAATAAAACATTCACACTCCTTTTCTATGAACTGTTCCAATATTTATGGACACAACTGTTTATCCCCTCTCCCATGATAGCTCTGCTTCACGTCACTTGTCTTATGCATTGCATTATCTTTCTGCTATGTTTTGTATAAATATGTGATTCTTTAGATTTTGTATTAATTTAGCCTGATGAAGAGGCCTGAGTAGTCTCGAAAGCTTGCAATTTGTTACCATCTTTTCAGTTAGAAAAAGAAAACAAAAAGCAGCACCAAAAGAAAACAAAGGGTGCAAAAAATCCTTCCAGGTATATACCAAACCTCATGCTATAATCCAGAAAAATGAAGGCAGCACTCCAATAGAAAAAATAAAGGTGGTTTATTGGCCCATGTGCGACGTTTCAGTCCAGGATGTGGACCTTTCTCAAGCATCTTTTCAGTTAGCCATTAAAAGGTATCAACCACTGAGGACTCTCGATTCTAAATATTTTTCCACACACTGCAAACACTTTCTCCAGCAGCGCTCCAGGTGTGCCGAATGTTTGTGGAGAAAATTCAATCTGGACAAAGATTTCATCCATTATAAGTTTATGCTTAAAACGTACAACTCTACCCTTCACCTCTCTAAATAAACCTACTTCAACATTCTCATCACAGCAATAGCCAAAAATCTCAAACGGCTCTTTGACACTTTTCATTCTTTCCTCAATCTAAGAATACAGATCCTCACCACTGACCTCAGCACTGACAATCTGGCCACTTATTTCGAAGAAAAGAATTGACCATATCCAACAGGAAATTTTTTCCCATCCCCTATTGTTATGCATTCTCCTCCCACCTGCACTGCATCTAGCTCACTTTCTTTTTTTGAACCAGTCACTGAAGTAAACAGGCTCCTTACATCTTCTCGCCCTATCTGGAGCAGTGACCCTATTCCCTCACATCTCCTCCAGTCCCTTTCCTGAGCTGTCACCACTCACATCACTAAAATATTTAATCTCTCGCTCTCATCTGGTATTTTTCCCTAATTTAAACATGCAAGCATACACCCATTACTTAAAGGGAACCTGTCACCCCGTTTTTTCCGTATGAGATAAAAATACTGTTAAATAGGGCCTGAGCTGTGCATTACAATAGTCCAGCGTAGTGGTTTGCGCAAGCCCAAGTCCAGAATCCACTGCACAGGGGAGGGAAAAGAGCGCGATCTGCGCTATTCCCCTGATGATCGGTGGGGGCGGCCATCTTCCTGTGGCCGCGCGTGCACAGATGGAGCGCTCTGCTGCCCGGGGCTTCAGGAAAATGGCCGCGGGATGCCGCGCGTGCGCAGATGGAGATCGCAGCGGCCATTTTCCTGAAGCAGAGATGCGAACTCTGCTTCAGGAAAATGGCCGCCGCGATCTCCATCTGCGCACGCGCGACATCCCGCGGCCATTTTCCTGAAGCCCCGGGCAGCAGAGCGCTCCATCTGCGCACGCGCGGCCACAGGAAGATGGCCACCCCCACCGATCACCAGGGGAATAGCGCAGATCGCGCTCTTTTCCCTCCCCTGTGCAGTGGATTCTGGACTTGGGCATGCGCAAACCACTACGCCACCAACGGAAAAATAAGCAAGATCTGGGGGAAGACACCACGCCCATCTGACCAGACCAGCCTGATTGACAGGCGAAAACGGCTACTTTGGTAACGTATTTCGGCAGCATAGGTGGGGAATCGGGGGTCCACAAAATACACTATTGTAATGCACAGCTCAGGCCCTATTTAACAGTATTTTTATCTCATACGGAAAAAACGGGGTGACAGGTTCCCTTTAAAAAACACCCCTCGACCAGAACTGTGCTGCTAACTAAAGACCTGTCTATAATCCCCCCCATCATCTGTAAACTCCTGGAACATTTGGTCCATTCCTGTCTGATCCCCTCTCAGATAACTCTTCTTGACCCTTTACAGTCTCCTGAAACTGCCCTCACTAAAGTCGCTAATGATCTACTAAAAGCTAAATCTAATTGTTACTACTCCATGTGGATTCTCCTGGATCTCTCTGCAGCATCTAACACTGTAGATCACCAGCTCTTCCTCACTATGCTCCATTCTATCAGCCTCAAACAAACCACTGTCTCCTGGTTCTCCTACCTCTATAACTGCTCCTTTACTCTATCTTTTGCTGGCTCCTCTTCCCCTTACTGTCGGGTTCCTCAGGGTTAAGTCCTAGGGCCCCCTCGTTTTTCCCTGTACACTACCCCTATTGGACAAACCATCAGTAGATTCGGTTTTCATTACCATCTGTATGCTGATGATACTTAATTATACACATCACCACCTGACATAACCCCTGCATTACTACAAAATACCAGTGACTTTTATTCCATTGTCTCGAACATTATGTACTCACTCTATCCAAAACTGAATTTATAAAAAAAATGAACTCTGTGTTTCCTTCATCCACTAACATACCTATGCCCAATATTGCAATTTCCGTGTGTGATTCTGCCATTACTCCCTAGCAACATGCCCGCTGTCTTGGGGTCACTCTTGATTCATATTTTTCATTCACCCCCTTACATCCGTTCACTTGCTCGCTCATGTCATCTACAACTCAAAAACATCTCTAGAATTCAACCTTTTCTTACCTTTGACTGGGCAAAAACTCTTACTGTAGCTCTTCATTCTCACCTGGACTATTTAACTCTCTATTAATCGGTCTCCCTCTTACCAAACTCTCACCTCTCCAATCCGTCCTGAATGCAGCAGACAGTATCTTATTCCTTTCCAACCACTACACCAATGTCTACACCCTGTGCCAGTCATTGCACTGGTTGCCCAACCACTACAGAGTTCAATACAGACTTATCACTCTCAGTCACAAAAGCGCTCCACGTTTCAGCACCACCTTGCATCTCCCTCCCTCGTCTTCGTCTACCACGCTACCCGTGCCCTCCGTTCTGCCCATCCTCTATAATCCGAACCTCCCACATCTGTCTCCCAAGACTTCACAAGTACTGTGCCAATTCATTGGGATGCACTACACAGTGCAATTTGATTAATTCCCAATAGCAACAGTTTTAAGCGTGGCCTAAAAACACATTTTTTTAGACTGGAGTATCGCCTCACCACACTTATCGAAATATCCCCATGCAAAAATGTCTTCAAAATCAGGACCCTCTTAGCATCTGTTCACACACACTGAATGTGCTTAATACCCATGTGCTTAATACCCATGTGCTTAATACCCATGTGCTTAATATCTCTCTGTGTCTGTACACATCCTGGCTGGTGACTGCTTCATGTAGCGTTATTTGACCCCCCCTATGTATTTTATTGATGGCTGGACTCTACAATATAAGCATTTTTACCATTCACCTTTCGTGTCTCCCATTTCCTCATAGATTGTAAGCTTGCAAGCAGGGACCTCACTCCTTTTGGTATACGATTTGAGTGTTACTTTGTAATGTCTTTCATTGTGAGTGTTCAAGTCCCCTCTAAAATGTAAAGTGCTGCGGAATATGTTAGCGCTATATAAATAAAACATTATTATTATGTTATCCCTTACCCTAGATAGGGGATAACTTACCAATTGCTAGTGGTTTGAAGGCTAGAACCTCCTACGATGCCAAGAGCTTTGGGACCGAGCCCCATCTAGAATGGGGGAAGATGCAAAAAGTCAACCTCCACGTCATACATTGTCTATGGAACTGTTAGAAAAAGCAGAGTGCAGTCCCTCACAATTTCCAGAGCCCTCATCTCAGGAGGTCCCAGCAGTCAGACTTCCAGCAATACATTATCCCCTATATTATGGATATCCTTTTCAAACTCCAAAATAAGGAAACAGTTTACATGGTGTATTTTTTTTTAAACCTTTGGCTTTTCCCATAGCAAAGTGGTCTCTCGCACTCAAAAGACCAGCAGACACTTCCCGTCCTGCCTGGCTTTTAACTCTAGATATCTTCAGTGCTTGAGTTCTTTCCCAGTTTCAGAGCATTTTTGAACATGACTTAATTTTCTCCTTGGCCATTACCATCTTAAACAAGATGCTTTGGTGCATGGTATAGCACCCAATATGAAACATTTGTGCCAGCAATACTGTGTATTACTGTCTCATATTGCATGAATTATTAAAGAAATACACACACACACATACATGAAGTCTCATGGGCTTTAGGAAAAAGTGCATGCACATCACACAACATTTGCCAATAAACCTGTCAGAAGTTAGGCCACTTTTAAACTTCCTTTACTACTGACTAAAGAGGGTGTCCACTCTGGACAACATCTATCCAATAGGAGTGTTGTCCAGCAATGACCTGTGATCAGCAGAGGAAGAGACTGCTTAGTATTGACTTTTCTTCCTTTGAGGCTACTGAGAAAAACAAGTCAGTGGTCTCTTGTTTAGAACACTGAAATGCCAGGCAGGTCTAGCAGTGGGAGCAGTATTCTTTTTGCCATGTACAGGAGTAAAGTGGCACCAACTTTTTGATCTGCAAATATTAGTATGGATGGCCGTCCACATACACCTTCTTATAGCACAGCATAAATTCAAAAGCGGGTTAAAGCAGGAGAAAGGAGAAGAGAAAAACAATGGACTACGGCAGTTTCGAGTCCTGTAGAAGCGACAGTTAAGACGTGAAATGGCCGTAGTCCGTTGTTTTTCCTCTCTCCTGCTTTAACCCGTTTTCACCTGCTCACCACAAAGAATGAAGTCCATGAGTGTGGTACAAAGTAATCTTTTTTTCTTTTTTATATAGCGCTAACATATTCCGCAGCGCTTTACAGTTTTGCACATATTATAATAATAATAATAACTTTTATTTATATAGCGCCAACATATTCCGCAGCGCTTTACAAATTATAGAGGGGACTTGTACAGACAATAGACATTACAGCATAACAGAAATCACAGTTCAAAACAGATACCAGTAGGAATGAGGGCCCTGCTCGCAAGCTTACAACTATGAGGAAAAGGGGAGACACGAGAGGTGGATGGTAACAATTGCTTTAGTTATTTGGACCAGCCATAGTGTAAGGCTCGGGTGTTCATGTAAAGCTGCATGAACCAGTTAACTGCCTAAGTATGTAGCAGTATAGACACAGAGGGCTATTAACTGTATAAAGTGTATGAGAACATGATGCGTGGAACCTGATTGTTTTTTTTTTTTAATGGGCCACACAGGGATAGTTAGGTTAATGGGTTGAGGCGGTAGGCCAGTCTGAACAAATGAGTTTTTAGGGCACGCTTAAAACTGTGGGGATTGGGGATTAATTGTATTAACCTAGGTAATGCATTCCAAAGAATCGGCGCAGCACGTGTAAAGTCTTGGAGACGGGAGTGGGAGGTTCTGATTATTGAGGATGCTAACCTGAGGTCATTAGCAGAGCGGAGGGCACGGGTAGGGTGGTAGACTGAGACCAGAGAGGAGATGTAGGGTGGTGCTGAGCCATGGAGTGCTTTGTGGATGAGGGTAGTAGTTTTGTACTGGATTCTGGAGTGGATGGGTAGCCAGTGTAATGGCTGGCACAAGGTAGAGGCATCGGTGTAACGGTTGGTGAGGAATATGATTCTGGCAGCAGCATTCAGGACAGATTGGAGCGGGGAGAGTTTGGTAAGAGGGAGGCTGATTAGTAGAGAGTTACAATAGTCCAGACGAGAATGAATAAGTGAGACAGTAAGAGTTTTTGCAGAGTCGAAAGTAAGAAAAGGGCGAATTCTAGAAATGTTTTTGAGATGCAGATAAGAAGAGCGAGCCAGTGATCGGATGTGAGGGGTGAATGAAAGCTCGGAATCAAGGATGACCCCAAGGCAGCGGGCATGTTGCTTTGGAGTAATGGTGGAACCGCACACGGAGATGGCAATGTCAGGCAAAGATAGGTTAGTAGAGGGAGAGAACACGAGGAATTTAGTTTTTGACAGGTTCAGTTTCAGATAGAGGGAGGACATGATGTTATAGACAGCGGTAAGACAATCACTGGTGTTTTCTAAAAAGGTCGGCGTGATAACAGGAGAAGAGGTGTATAATTGGGTCTCGTCAGCATAGAGATGGTACTGGAAACCAAATCTACTGATTGTTTGTGCAATAGGGGCAGTATACAAAGAGAAGAGGAGGGGGCCTAGGACTGATCCTTGAGGAACCCCAACAGTAAGGGGAAGGTGAGAGGAGGAGGAACCAGCAAAACATACAGTGAAGGATCGGTCAGAGAGATAGGAGGAGAACCAAGAGAGAACGGTGTCCTTGAGGCCGATGGAGCGGAGCATAGTGAGGAGGAGTTGATGATCCACAGTGTCGAATGCTGCGGAGAGATCCAAGAGAATTAGCATGGAGTAGTGACCATTAGATTTAGCTGTTAGTAGGTCATTAGAGACTTTAGTGAGGGCAGTTTCAGTAGAGTGTAAAGAGCGGAAGCCAGATTAAAGTGGGTTGAGAAGAGAGTTATCTGAGAGATAGCGGGTAAGACGGGAGTGGACCAGGCGTTCGAGGAGTTTAGAGATGAAGGGAAGATTAGAGACAGGTCTATAATTAGCGGCACAATTTTGGTCGAGGGAGGGTTTTTTAAGTAATGGATGTATGATGGCATGCTTAAATGAGGAGGGAAAAATACCGGAAGTGAGGGAAAGGTTGAATATTTTTGTTAGGTGAGAGGTGACAGCCGGGGAAAGGGACTGGAGGAGATGTGACGGAATGGGGTCACTGGTGCAAGTGGTCGGGCGAGAAGATGCAAGGAGCCTGCTTACTTCTTCTTCTGTAACTGGTTCAAAGTCATAGGGTGAACTAGATGCAGTGGGGGAGGGAGAACAGTGCATGGTATGAAGAGATTGGGAGATGATTTCCTGTCGAATGTGGTTAATTTTTTCTTTGAAGTAATTGGCCAGATCGTCAGCGCGGAGATCTGTGGTTGGGGCCTGCTCTCTTGGGTTGAGTAGGGACTGGAAAGTGTCAAAGAGACGTTTAGGGTTATTTGACAGTGAGGTGATGAGGGTGTTGAAATAGGTTTGTTTGGAGAGGTGAATGGCAGAGTTGTATGTTTTTAGCATGAACTTATAATGGATGAAATCTTCGGGTAGATTAGATTTTCCCCACAGACGTTCGCCGCACCTGGAGCACCGCTGCAGGAAACGTGTTTGCAGCGTGTGCCACGGTTGTCGCCGTCTGTGCCGAGTTGTTCTATGTATAGGAGGTGCAGCTTCATCCAGGGCACTTTGCAGGGTTTCATTGTAATGCTTCAGAGCAGAATCAGGATATGAGATGGAGAAGATTGGGGCCAATGAGGACTGCAAGTTCTTCATAAGTTTTTGGGTGTTAATGGCCTGTATGTTTCTATAAGTGTGGAAAGTGGGGGTGACCTGAGCGTGGTGGCAATTCTTGATAGAGAATGAAAGAAGGTTGTGGTCAGAGAGCGGGAGAGGGGAGTTTGTGAAATCACCCACTGAGCAAAGCCGGGAGAAGACCAAGTCAAGGGAGTTTCCATCTTCATGCGTTGGAGAGTTAGTATGCTGCGAGAGGCCGAAAGAGGAGGTTAGAGATAAAAGGCGAGAAACAGATGGGGAGAGGGGAGAAGCAATGGGGATGTTGAAATCACCCATGATAAGTGTGGGGGTGTCACAGGAGAGAAAGTGTGGAAGCCAGGTGGCAAAGTGATCCAGGAACTGATGAGAGGGGCCGGGAGGACGATACACCACCGCCACTCGCATGGAGAAGGGGACGTAGAGTCTGACAGCATGGACCTCAAAGGAAGGGAATACAAGTGAGGGTACTTGGGGGATAACTTGGAAGGTACATTTGGGTGAAAGGAGCAGACGAACGCCTCCACCTGCTCTGTTGTCTGATCTTGGGGTATGAGAAAAGTGTAGTCCACCATATGAAAGAGCAGCAGCAGCGGTGGTGTCTGACTGCTGGATCCAGGTTTCAGTAAGAGCCAGGAGATTAAGAGAGTTAGAAAGGAAAAAGTCATGAATGAAGGAGAGTTTATTACACACAGAGCGAGAATTCCAAAGGGCACAATTGAAAGAGACAGAAAGCATGCAGGGAATATTAATAAGGTTAGAGGGGTTTCTGGGTGTAGCAGTTGGGAGGTTTGACTGGCTATAACATGGGGGGCCGGGGTTGGGAGAGATGTCTCCAGCGACTAGGAGGAGGATAGAAAGAGTGAGCAGATGGTTAAGTGATTTGTGAGAGCGTTTCTTGTGTTGGATGGTGGGACTAAATGGATCTGCGCTGTTAATCAATGTGAACAGAGCATGAGTGCTATACATAGGAAAGGCAAGGACAGAGGGGCCGATATGGATGGAGTGTAAAGAGTTTATGCAAGGGCGGTGAATGTGAGTGAATGCAGCAGCCAGGATATAGATTATACAGATACATATGGTGAGTATTTGTTCTGTTTCAAGTGAATAGCGAATAGGTTTAGATTGTCTTACCTGTCTCCTGCCCTGTCTGCCATGTTAAAACTGCCGAATACTTAGAAAATATTATCATCACTGTCCCCGATGGGGCTCACAATCTAAATTACGTTTAATTCAATACATATGGGCAAGTGCTACTCCTACTGTTTGAAGTATTATTTTTAGAGTCTCTCTGCTATAAAGCCACATTCACACATTCATTATTTAAGTACTTGTCTTAGCTGCATTTTTGATGGATAGCACATATACCCTTTATAGTCATTAAGGCTATGCACATATTTGTATTTTGCAAACAGATCAAAATATCAGATACAGAACTCTGATCAAAATCTGTGTTTTTCATATAATATATATATATATATATATATATATACATATATATATATATATATATATATATATATATATACAGGGCCGTATTTAGAGTTTCTGCTGCCCTAGGCACTTTTAGTGCTGCCTCCCCCATTGGTGAGTATGACACTATCGGCAGTGACTTTGGCAAGAATCGCTGTTGTGAAAATAGCCTTTTGCAGCAGATCGGGCAGTTTTTTCTCATCTGCCGCGTAACGGATCACTTACAACGGATCACTTACGGCAACACTGCGTTTGGCTTCATTCATTCCCTATGGGATTTGTGGCACTTGCTGTGATCTGGCAAATGCGGTACCATACCTCCCAACTCTTGAAGGGAAAGAGGTATAAAGGTTGCAGCGCACTTAGTGCGCCGCGGCAAATTTTAGGCCACGCCTCTGACCACACCCATTTCACAACTAGTCACACCCATATCCAAGTCCCAACCACACCCATTTAGCACTGCTGATCACAACTGTTTCATATACAATAATTATAACCAAAAAAATATGGCCGCACATGATGCTCCATACTGTATAATGACCGCACATGATGCTCCATACTGTATAATGACCGCACATGATGCACCATACTGTATAATGACCGCACATGATGCTCCATACTGTATAATGACCGCACATGATGCTCCATACTGTATAATGACCGCACATGATGCTCCATACTGTATAATGACCGCACATGATGCTCCATACTGTATAATGACCGCACATGATGCTCCATACTGTATAATGACCGCACATGATGCTCCATACTGTATAATGACCGCACATGATGCTCCATACTGTATAATGACCGCACATGATGCTCCATACTGTATAATGACCGCACATGATGCTCCATACTGTATAATGACCGCACATGATGCTCCATACTGTATAATGACCGCACATGATGCTCCATACTGTATAATGACCCCACATGATGCTCCATACTGTATAATGACCCCATATGATGCTCAATAGTGTATAATGCCCCCCTCCCATCTTGTATGCATGGCTCACCTTCCTCCCATCCCATATGCATGGCTCATATCCCCCCGCGTATGCATGGCTCATAATTCCCCCCCCCCGTATGCATGGCTCATATCCCCATATGCATGGCTCATAATTCCCCCCCACCTCCTGTATGCATGGCTCATAATTCCCCCCCTGTATGCATGGCTCATATCCACCCCCACCCCCTGTATGCATGGCTCATATCCCCCCCACCTCTTGTATGCATGACTCATATTCCCCCCTATGCATGGCTCATCTCTCCACCCCCCCTGTATGCATGGCTGGTCCCGGGGGGGGGGGGGGGGCGCTGGGGGGGCGGGGGTTGGGGCGGTCGGGAGGTGGGGAAAAAAACAAAACAAAAAAAAAAAACCTTGCTCGCTTGCTCAGGTGCCGCCCCCCGCATCGTCCCCGCCCTAGGCACGTGCCCTCGAGTGCCTAGTGGCAAATACGGCCCTGTATATATATATATATATATATATATAGAGAGAGAGAGAGAGAGAGAGAGAGAGAGAGAGAGAGAGAGAGAGAGAGAGAGAGATTAGAAAAAGGAAGGCAGCACTCCAATATTTGCAAAGGTGAAAAAAGCTGTGACGTTTATTTCAGACCCACATCTTCATACGACGTTTCGGCTCACACTGAGCCTTTCTCAAGCAGTGGGAGGTTACAATTCATATGCTTATATACATGTGATTCACAATTATTTGCATACCATATAGCCATACGAGTGTTTGCAGTGTTAATTAGAGGTTAATTCATTTTATAAGTGTTTGTTTAATATACAAAGTGCATTGTGCTAAAGTGCTGTTTATGGACTATTTAGACTCCATTAATCCTCCCATGATTTACTTCCAACTTATTACGTTCTCATATAACAGGATATTACCATAATAGTTCATATTTACCAGTATCATTAACGTTTTTAGCGCTTACCACACCAAATGAACGAGACCCACATGGAGGACTGCATGGACGCCAGTCTCGGCGTTCTCTATACTCTACTGCGCATGTCTGAATATTAACTTCCTGGTGTGCGAGTCAGTGAGATTGCGCCTGCGCATAGGTGCCTTGTCAGCGCCGCTCCACCATCTTAGTTGTGGCATTCCACTTCATGTTACTTATTATTTAGCGCTTCTGCGCTGGGCACAATATTTGCCACACTGCACCTCCTATATATGGCTATTACGTTAATAATGATATTAATAGCATTGGTCTGATGATTTTTTCACAAAATTTTTATTACTTATATGATTCACTCTTGGCTAGCAGGAAAATACCTTGTTCAGGCTATCTCCCACTGCCAATGAGCCTCTGCATTGATCCATGTCCTTCTCAGGTCACATGATCACTGCAGCAGGACCCATATGAGTGTATCCTAATTACAACTAAAAAAAGGAAGTATTACTTAGACCAAATTAGTTGAAATTTATTTTATTAACGCCATATTTATACATTATTCTCATTTTAATCTCACTGGCCAGCAGACCAAAAATACTTTATATATACATATATATACATATACATACACACATATATATATATGATAAATTATTACCACAAATTGTACCATATTTTTTGTTTATTTTTATTTTTTTATTTATTATGTCCTCCTTTTTGGTCTGCTGGCCAGTGAGATTAAAATGAGAATAATGTATAAATATGGCGTTAAAAATTTTGTGAAAAAATCATCAGACCAATGCTATTAATATCATTATTAACGTAATAGCCATATATAGGAGGTGCAGTGTGGCAAATATTGTGCCCAGCGCAGAAGCGCTAAATAATAAGTAACATGAAGTGGAATGCCACAACTAAGATGGTGGAGCGGCGCTGACAAGACACCTATGCGCAGGCGCAATCTCACTGACTCGCACACCAGGAAGTTAATATTCAGACATGCGCAGTAGAGTATAGAGAACGCCGAGACTGGCGTCCATGCAGTCCTCCATGTGGGTCTCGTTCATTTGGTGGGGTAAGCGCTAAAAACGTTAATGATACTGGTAAATATGAACTATTATGGTAATATCCTGTTATATGAGAACGTAATAAGTTGGAAGTAAATCATGGGAGGATTAATGGAGTCTAAATAGTCCATAAACAGCACTTTAGCACAATGCACTTTGTATATTAAACAAACACTTATAAAATGAATTAACCTCTAATTAACACTGCAAACACTCGTATGGCTATATGGTATGCAAATAATTGTGAATCACATGTATATAAGCATATGAATTGTAACCTCCCACTGCTTGAGAAAGGCTCAGTGTGAGCCGAAACGTCGTATGAAGATGTGGGTCTGAAATAAACGTCACAGCTTTTTTCACCTTTGCAAATATTGGAGTGCTGCCTTCCTTTTTCTAATCTCTATGATACTTGGGTGGATGAGTGGACTGTCCTGCCTGGAAGGCTTGGCACCCGTCGGTGAGCTTGTGCTGTTTTCATCTTTTTTGTATCTATATATATATATATATATATATATATAAATCCAGATGTCTGAATTCATCCTAATAGAGGAAGGTTGCTCTAGCCTAATACAGTGTATAGAAAGAGGTTTTTTAAAAAAGATCTTTTACATTTTATTTGTTAGCAAAATGCATGTTAGCTTCACATTATTAATAAACACTAAAATATTATTCGTTTATTAAAAACATTTAACATGTTGCAATATATTTCAGGTTTACACATGCACACTTTATACATGAAAAGGAAACATTTGATTTAAAGGGGTTCTCAAGTCTTCTGATAAAAGTCCAAATTGATAAGTCTGCGGTCACTCTGTGTGACTGCAGATTTATGAATCCCCCAGTGCACGCGCTGTGGGGATTCACCGACTTCTGAGTCGGAATAGGAGGGTATGTATGTGTTACACATACTCCCAGTAAGTGGGGGTTGCCTCGCTCCATGCACTTGTGCTGAGTGTATGGAAGAGAGGCCGCACCCACTGGCCAGGAATATGGACCAGACAGCCCCTTTAAGTATGTGATTTGCATACTTCTGGCCACATTACAAATAAATGTGCCTGCTTCCACAACTGTGGAGTCGGTAGGCCAAACCTTCGACCACGACTCCCGACTCTACAGCATTGCCTCATTACTAAGCATGATGTACATAAAGTGCAGCACAGGAATAGAACAGACATTTATAGGATACTTCATAACTTTCCCAAATTCTTATGAAAACATTTACAGCATATCCTGCACTGAACTACTGTACCCAATTTATTATTATTTGTCAGAGTCGGTCCATTTTATACCAACTCCAAAAAAATGGACACAGACTCCAACCCCACAGCCCTGCTGGCTTCTCTCACTACGAATGAATTGAGAGGAGCCGAGCACATCTAGTCGACATATTCCACAAGTATGGAAATTAAATACTTGTGGTCATGTGACCACCATCTCTCACCAGCAATGATGGTGAATCCTGACAGCACAGCGCACGCTGTCAGAATTCCAAGATCTGCAGTCGCAGATGGAGGAAAGCCGAGATTGTCCATCCGCGCCTGCCTCTAAACGATTTTTCCAGGAAAATGGCTGCGGATGGAGATCTCGGCTTTCCTCCATCTGCGCCTGCACTGAGTAAAAAGCCGGACCCCAGAAGAATGGCGGCCGCCATATGCCGCTACCGCTTGCTGCCGTATCACCACCGCACACTGCAGGACCACCGCAACGCCTCCAGCTCCGGGCCTGCAGCAGTGACCCCTTGGTAAGAACGCTTCACAGCGGCCACCACCCCCAGTAAGCAATAAGATGCCTGGATTGTAAGAAGCACCATTTTATTAAAAAAAAGGTTTTTTTCCTATTTTTCTCCTCAAAATTTGGGGTGCATCTTATAATCTGATGCATCTAATAAACCGCAAAATACAGTAATTCCTGAAAAGCACCTGAAAGGTTAATGAACTACTTGACAGCAGTTTTCAGTATGTCAGGAGGTGCTGTTTTTAAAATGGTATCACTTTTGGGGGTTTTCCAATATATAGGACCCCTAAAGTCACTTCAAACCTGCATGGGTCCCTAAATTTTTTTTTTTTTTTAATTAAATTTCCATGTAAAAATGAAAAATTGCTGCTACATTTTTAAACTTCCTAAAATGCTAACAAAATAAAATAACATTTTACAAATGGTGCTGATTTAAAGCAGATATAAGGGAAAAGTTAGTTATTAATGTTTTTGTGTGGTATGACGATCTGGATTAAAGGGATAATCAAAGTTTGAAAATTGCTAATTTTTTTTCATTTTTTGTCAATTTTTTTTTTAATTTTATTTATAAATACCGTATTTTTGAGACTAGAAGACGCACCGGATCATAAGACGCACCCCAAATTTTGAGATGGAAAATAGCAGAAAAAAGATTTTTATAAGATAGGGGTCCGTCTTCTTGTCCGACTTTACGGTATCTTACCTGAAAGCCAGCTACCTTTGACAACTACTTTAGAGGGGTTGTCTCAAACGGACTTTTCAGGAGCACATCGTACATTGGTGGGCAGAGCAGACTGCCAGCGAAGACTGAGTTTGGACCAGCCATGCGCTCTTGCCGCAGACCCAAACTAATCTCTTTCCAAGACTCCTAGCAGCTTTACCTCTGCAGCATAGGAAAGGTGCAGTGGGACGGAGGTGGGGCTAAGGGCTCTTTCAGATGTCTGCGATCATCAGTCCGATCTCAGATTGCAATGCACGGACTGGCCTCGTATTTCTATGTGGCTTTCACGATGGGGGACAGGAGACGTTCAGCCAACTTAGTTCATTGTGATCAGAGATCGGACTGATGATTGCAGACATCTGAAAGATCCCTAATGCAGCGATCTGGTCAGTCTCAAAGTGCCGTGAGCAGGCTGTATGCATAAACTATGTCCAGGATGGGAGTACAGGGTGGTCAGTTACCTAGGCAACAAGCTGTACACAAGAACATATAAAATATCTCTATTCTTGACAACTGAGAAGGGTTGTAATAAAGAGCAAACTGCGAAGCATCTTGTTTTTACTAAAACCGCGATCTTACCCATGTGTGAGCCCCTTTATGGGGCAGCTCAGGATCTATCTATATAATTGTCTAAGGGGTACTCCTGTCTGTTTGTCTGTCGCGGAAATCCCGCGTCACTGATTGGTCACGGCTGGCTGGGCGCGACCAATCAGCGACAGGCTTAGTCTGGCCACTCCTTACTCTCAAGTCAGTGCCCCCTCCCTACTCCCCTCCAGTCAGTGCCAGTGTGTCGCCCCATCCCGGACCAACTTTTTACTATTGATGCTGCCTATGCAGCATCAATAGTAAAAAGATTTGTTAAAAATAATTTTTAAAAATAAAAAATTGCGCTATTCTCACCTTCCACCATGTACCAATGCGCGCGATGCTGCCACCAGCTTCCGTTGCCAGTCATCTGGGTAATTTCGCAATGCATCACTGGGAACGGAAGCTGGCGGCAGCATCGGGACAGCTTCGGAGGACGCCGGAGAGTGAGTATATAACTATTTTTTATTTTTTTAACAGGGATATGATGCCCACACTGCTATATACTATGTGGGCTGTGCTATATACTACGTGGGCTTTGCTATATACTACGTGGCCTGTGTTATATACTGCCTGGTTTCTATATACCTGGGCTGTTATATACTACGTGGGCTGTTATATACTGCGTGGCTGTTATATACTGCGTGGGCTGTTATATACTGCGTGGATGTTATATACTGCGTGGGCAGTGTTATATACTGCGTGGGCTGTTATATACTGCGTGGATGTTATATACTGCGTGGGCTGTTATATACTGCGTGGGCTCTGTTATATACTGCGTGGGCTGTTATATACTACGTGGGCTGTGTTATATACTGTGTGGGCTGTGTTATATACTATGTGGGCAGTGTTATATACTAAGTGGCTGTTATATACTGCGTGGCTGTTATATACTACGTGGGCTGTTATATACTGCGTGGGCTGTGCTATACACTGCGTGGGCTGTGTTATATACTGCGTGGGCAGTGTTATATACTACGTGGCTGTTATATACCACGTTGGCTGTGTTATATACTGTGTGGCTGTTATATACTGCGTGGGCTGTGTTATATGCTGCGTGGCTGTTATATACTACATGGGCTGTTATATACTGCGTGGCTGTTATATACTACGTGGGCTGTTACATACTACGTGGGCTATGTTATATACTATGTGGGCAGTGTTATATACTACGTGGCTGTTATATACACTACGTGGCTGTTATATACTGCGTGGCTGTTATATACTACGTGGGCTGTTATATACTGCGTGGGCTGTTATATATTGCGTGGGCTGTTATATACTACGTGTGCTGTGTTATATACTACGTGGGCAGTGTTATATACTGCGTGGGCTGTTATATACTGCGTGGCTGTTATATACTGCGTGGGCTGTGTTATATACTGCATGGGCTGTGTTATATACTGCGTGGCTGTGTTATATACTGCGTGGCTGTTTTATACTGCGTGGCTGTTTTATACTGCGTGGCTGTTATATACTACGTGGGCTGTGTTACATACTACGTGGGCAGTGTTATATACTGCGTGGGCTGTGTTATATACTGCGTGGCTGTTATATACTACGTGGGCTGTTATATACTACGTGGGCTGTTAAATACTACGTGGGCTGTTATATACTACGTGGGCTGTGTTATATACTGCGTGGCTGTGTTATATACTGCGTGGCTGTTTTATACTGCGTGGCTGTTTTATACTGCGTGGCTGTTATATACTACGTGGGCAGTGTTATATACTATGTGGGCAGTGTTATATACTGTGTGGGCAGTGTTATATACTGCGTGGCTGTTATATACTACATGGGCCGTGTTATATACTATGTGGGCAGTGTTATATACTACGTGGCTGTTATATACTACGTGGGCTGTGTTATATACTACGTGGGCTGTTATATACTACGTGGGCTGTTATATTCTGCGTGGCTGTTATATACTACGTGGGCTGTGCTATATACTACGTAGGCAGTGTTATATACTACGTGGCTGTTATATACACTACGTGGCTGTTATATACTACGTGGGCTGTTATATACTGCGTGGCTGTTATATACGTGGGCTGTTATATACTGCGTGGGCTGTGCTATATACTGCGTGGGCAGTGTTATATACTACGTGGCTGTTATATACTACGTGGGCTGTGTTATACTACGTGGGCTGTTATATACTACGTGGGCTGTGTTATATACGTGGGCTGTTATATACTGCGTGGGCTGTGCTATATACTGCGTGGGCTGTGCTATATACTGCGTGGGCTGTGCTATATACTACGTGGCTGTTATATACTACGTGGGCTGTGTTATATACTACGTGGGCTGTGTTATATACTGCGTGGCTATTATATACTACGTGGGCTGTGTTATATACTGCGTGGCTTATATACTACGTGGGCTGTGTTATATACTACGTGGGCTGTGTTATATACTGCGTGGCTATTATATACTACGTGGGCTGTGTTATATACTGCGTGGCTTATATACTACGTGGGCTGTGTTATATACTACGTGGGCTGTTATATTCTGCGTGGCTGTTATATACTACATGGGCTGTGCTATATACTACGTAGGCAGTGTTATATACTACGTGGCTGTTATATACACTACGTGGCTGTTATATACTGCGTGGCTGTTATATACGTGGGCTGTTATATACTGCGTGGGCTGTGCTATATACTGCGTGGGCTGTGCTATATACTACGTGGCTGTTACATACTACGTGGGCTGTGTTATATACTGTGTGGCTGTTATATACTACGTGGGCTGTGTTATATACTACGTGGGCTGTGTTATATACGTGGGCTGTTATATACTGCGTGGGCTGTGCTATATACTGCGTGGGCTGTGCTATATACTACGTGGCTGTTATATACTACGTGGGCTGTGTTATATACTGCGTGGCTATTATATACTACGTGGGCTGTGTTATATACTGCGTGGCTTATATACTACGTGGGCTGTGTTATATACTGCGTGGCTATTATATACTACGTGGGCTGTGTTATATACTGCGTGGCTTATATACTACGTGGGCTGTGTTATATACTACGTGGGCTGTGTTATATACTGCGTGGCTATTATATACTACGTGGGCTGTGCTATATACTGCGTGGGCTGTGCTATATACTGCGTGGCTATTATATACTACGTGGGCTGTGTTATATACTACGTGGGCTGTGCTATATACTGCGTGGCTATTATATACTACGTGGGCTGTGTTATATACTACGTGCCTACGGCAGCCAATGCTGGGTCACACCCACTAGTCACAGTGCTGCGTGTCCATGCTCAGGACTAGGCCCATGTGGCCGTATTTAGCAGTGTATGTCATGTGACCCGGCCAGGCGTCTGATAGACACGAGGCTTTCATGGCTTCGTCCTATCACTGAGCAGTGAGTCATGCACACTGCCGGCACTGCACGCAGCACACAGGTCAGCAGGCCATGCAGCACTGAGCACACCTGCCTCACCTTCACACTCAGCCTGAGGCGTAGCCCTCACTGACAGGGCCCAGAGCAGGCCCAGCCCCAGACATCTCCACGCAGTCCTCACAGACACGCGCGTCACACGTATCATAGTGGCCGTCCGTTCTCCTTCCGGTTCAGGGCCCACTACCGGCCGGCACACACAGCGCTCCTACACAGCCGGTGACGTCACGCCGGAAACAACGTCAGTAACGGGAAATGTCGCTCCGCCCCTGCTATGTCACCTTCTGATTGGTTGCATTCTAGAGCCGTGATCTCCCATGTGACCCTTCTCCGTCCGTCCATTGGCTGCTGCATCTCGCAGTTGTACACACAGTCGTGTCCGCATTGGCTGGAGAAGATTGTCTGTACTGCCAGGCTCTGGCATGGCGGCGATCGGTGTGCACTTGGGCTGCACGTGTGCGTGTGTCGCCGTGTATAAGGTGCAGTACTCCTTCCCTCCTTTGTAGCTGGCATCTAGCGGCGGTCACTGGTAGCGGATAGGAATATCAGGCCCGGCACAAAGGGCAGAGGCGTGTGGGAGCCTGGCATCGGTACCACCATCATCATCATCATTATATTCCATGGCGCTCATGTGACATGTACACGCCCTGTGGCCCCATCAGTGGCGCAGGGAGTATGGGCCCCACATGTCCCCGGGCCCCAGTGCTAGCAGGAGATCCCTGCAGTGTGGGGCCAGGATGTCAGTGACACTGGGATTTGTGCTCACACTGGACTCTATCCGGCACTGGTGACCAATCGGATAGGTCGTGCAGGGGAATATTGTGGCCATCTGCTCTAGTCACGTGCAAAGCCTTGGTAGCCAGCATACTGGAAGAGCGGTTACAGGGCGAAAATGGCGTCTTATTCTCCCTGCAGCCTGTCATCGGGGCGATGGAAGGAGGGGTGCAGTCACCACTCAGTGAGCATGGCTGGGACCGCTCCCCGACACCTGGCCGCCTGCTCTTCGTACATACGCTGCAGAGCAGGCTGGGAGTAGCGAGCGGTGACTGTAACAGTTCCCTCCCCATGAGAGTGGCTACAGGGAAGATGTCAGTTACTTTTCTCCCTGTAGCTGCTCTTCCAGGTCGCCGGCTATTTACCTGAGGATTATTGCTAGATCTGTAGGCTAATAGCATTTCTGGAGGTGGCAGGTTCCTTTTACATCTCATGCACACAGATGTATTGTGACCTTATCTGAATGCCGTGTGTTCAGCCTTTCATTCTGGTCTTTGCTCTGTTAATACAGCTGTGGTGTGAATAATACAGCTGTGGTGTGAATAATACAGCTGTGTTGTGAATAATACAGCTGTGTTGTGAACAGACCCCCCACTTCCAGTATATATTGGCCGTTACATGTATTATTTTACAATACACAGGTCTGACATGTAGCTCTCTCTTCCAGGATGGCCGTGCTGACGTGGTGGCCAATGATGCCGGTGACAGAGTTACACCCGCAGTGGTTGGGTACTTGGAGAATGAAGTGGTAAGGATGCACCTCTGGAATATTGGGGGCCCAACTTTTCAACTTTTTTATCATTTTCAATTACATTTTTCTTATTTTTACAGATCGTCGGTCTAGCAGCAAAACAAAGTCGAGTAAGAAATGCTACAAATACTGTGGTCAAAGTCAAACAGATTTTGGGAAGGAGGTAAGAAAACTGTTATTATTGCTCCCTCAAAGTTAGTTATAATTATGTACACATTTACTGTGTCACATACAGAATTTATCTGCCTAAGGCTGTGTGCACACGTAGCAGATTTTTCACATTTTTTTCGCGTTTTTTTGCTATAAAAACGCTATAAAGCCGCAAAAAAACGCTCACATTAAGCATCCTATTTAATAGAATGCAATCCACATTTTTTGTGCACATGCTGCGTTGTTTTCCTGAGCGGAATCGCATTCCAGAAAAAAACGCAGCATGTTCATTAAATTTGCGGAATCACGGGGATTCCGCACACCTAGGAATGCATTGATCTGCTTACTTCCCGCACGGGGCTGTGCCCACCATGCGGGAAGTAAGCAGATCATGTGCGGTTAGTACCCAGGGTGGAGGAGAGGAGACTTTCCTCCACGGACTGGGCACCATATAATTGGTAAAAAAAAAAAAGAATTAAAATAAAAAATAGTGATATACTCACCTTCTGATGGCCCCGGTGTCTTACCGCCTCTCAGTGGTGCACGCGGCCGCTTCCGTTCCTATAGATGGTGTGTGTGAAGGACCTGCGATGACGTCGCGGTCACGTGACCATGATGACGTATAGGAAAGGAAGCCGCTGAGGAGATCGGGAGCCATCAGAAGGTGAGTATAACCATTTTTTAAATTATTTTTAACATTATATCTTTTACTATTGATGTTACATAGGCAGCATCAATAGTAAACAGTTGGTCACACTTGTCAAACACTATGTTTGACAAGTGTGACCAACTTGTCAATCAGTTTTCCTAGTGATGCTACAGATCGCTTGGAAAACGCTAGCATTCTGCGAGCTAATTATGCTTGCAAAACGCTAGTTTTTAGCAGGAATATGCATGCCAATTCCGCATGCGAGATACCCCCACGGCAGGAGTTGCAGAATTGACACGGAAATTTCCGCGGCAATTCTGCGACGTGTGCACTTAGCCTAAATGTGGTGACTCACCTTCTTTCTTCAGGAACGCACCGCTTCTCTGCCTCCCAGCTTCATGTTTGGTGGTAGTGGTGGGGGGGGTGTTCGGTGCTCCTGAAGATAGACAGTTCGGTCCCGCGGCATGGTGGCCCCACTGGCCCAGACTGAGCATTCTCCCATGCTGCCTGAGACAGCTGTGCCTGTTAGTTTTGAAGTAAGCTCCAGAGCCACACGAGAAGGCTCAAAATCATGGATGCCAGCTCTGGAGCTCCTTGCTCAGTAAAGCAGCCACACTAAGATTACACGGTGGCCAGTAACATTGACAACAAGCTGTACTGTATAACATGAAGAATTCCTCTGTTCTTAAAGGGAACCTGTCACCCCCAAATTTGAAGATGAGCCAAGCCCACCGGCATCAGGGGCTTATCTACAGCATTCTGGAATGCTGTAGATAAGCCCCGATGTATCCTGAAAGATGAGAAAGAGGTTAGATTATACTCACCCAGGGGAGGTCCCGGTGCGGTCCTGTCCGATGGGCATCGTTTTCCGATCCGGGTCCTCCCATCTTCATACGATGACGTCCTCTTCTGGTCTTCACGCTGCGGCTCCAGCACAGGCGTACTGTCTGCCCTGTTGAGGGCAGAGCAAAGTACTGCAGTGCACAGGCGCCGGGAAAGGTCAGAGAGTAAATATACTCTGATGATTGTGCCATAGTTATTTAAAAACTCATTTTTGCACAACGCATTAAGGCATGTTGTCAGGAGTTTCTATTTAGGTAGCTGTACTATGAAGTAAATTGCTAATTTAGCTGTAACACTCACTGACATGAGAATATGTATTAAAAATGCCATTTTTTTCTGCTTATCTTATATATGCTACATAGGCTATAATGGGCAGTTAGCTATATATTTATGCACATAAGCACTTTAGTATGGGTTTTCCTCTTTTTTAGGCTACTCATTGGATATATTACCCATAAATTGGTATGACAATAGTTATGGAATAGGCTACTTGTGGCTTACCTTAATAATAATTGCCATAATGAAAAGGAATAGTTTTCTGGTTATATGAATGATCTGCTTTGTGTTGTATACCGTAACTGACATTTTAATACCACTCCAGCTCTGAAGACCCATACGCACAGAAACACATCTCTGAAAGCAAATGTTCAGTAAGTACATGGCTGTTATGGTTTCCAATACCATTAGGGCATACGTTTCCTGCATGCGTGGTGATTTACTTACTAATTTAACATTGATTATGAATTTAAAAATAAACTTTATATTAAACCGTAATTTCTTTCAAAATAAACAAGCTCTCATACATTCGGGCTGCAAAAAATATTATGTGGGGAGAAAATGGGCACAGAAACAGTAATTGGCTGCATCCTTAAGAGGTTACCAGGCACTGCGGAATAGGGGCACTTGTAAACACTTGTTGTCTAGATGACATTGCATCAAACTATATCCTGCTCACGGCATAAATTAATTTATTGCCCAGCCAGACGTGAAGCCCATGCATTGGATTGCAATAGCAAGAATACCTGCATTTTAGTGATCCGAGAGGCTCTCGACACTTGCAGCACCACTGATCAGAACCTCTGAAATGACATAGGAACAGTTCTATAAAATGATAGCTAAGCATTAAAGCTGGCCAATCCCTTTAGGTTACAGTTTCTGGTGTTTGCCACCTTTTAGATACATTGGCAGAAAAATATGTGTGTTATAATTACAGGTGGTTGAAAAAGGAGGGAAACTTCGATATGAAATCGACACAGGGGACATCGTGAAACTTGTGAGTCCAGAAGATGTTGCCAAACTGATCTTCAGTAAAATGAAAGGTGCCCATGATCCATTTTCACAGTTATGTCCCTTATCGTCTGTTTCACGCTGACCAAACTTTGGTGTTGCTCCTTAGAGACGGCCCAATCTGCTCTGGGATCTGATGTCAACGATGTGGTTATCACTGTACCGTTTGATTTTGGTGAAAATCAGAAAAAAGCTCTTGGGTAAGAAAGCGATCCATATTATGAACAGTATTACAAGATACTAATGCTTAGGCTGATACGCAGGGCTGTGCAGTTTTCCAGTAGTATTGAGATTTTGCATGAAGCCATAAAAAGACTGCAGCCATTGAGATCTGCTGCGGTTCTCCCCTGCGTCACGCTGCTGAATGTGAGTGCTGCCTTCCACATGGCTCCTGATTGTCCTCTACTCAGTACTTTAATGGTTGAAGCAGCAGTTTGTACTCCAGCACGCAGAGTTAGAAGGGAGGACAGCGGTGTCATACACACAAACATTACATGCACAAACACCCGTCTCCTTCACATCTATATCTGAGTGTACACTACTCCTTCGGTCACATACTTTGGAACAGTTGGAAGATATTAGTACTCCGAGGCAGCGGAGGCCACATAATAACACACATGCAACCTCAATATTGTGAACGATCAGCAGCAGTGTAAGGGTAATGCCATTTAATTACTATTTTATCTGTAATCCAGGGAAGCAGCCGCATCTGCTGGATTTAATATACTGCGTATGGTCCATGAACCATCTGCAGCCCTGTTGGCCTATGGAATTGGACAAGATTCACCCATGGGGAAAAGGTACAGTAGCTTGCTCTATATTACAGATTCCAGTTTAGTATTACTATGCTATTTAAGTGATAATGTTTATGTGCTGGTTACACGTGCTGCTTTTTATGCTTCGTGGTGGGCTTATATAGGCAGATCCTCTACAATTCGAGGTCCATGGTGTTACATGCCCCCCAGCTTTAGGTTGTAGAAGTGTGGCCGTAAGGTGCTCATCTGTCTGTGTGCTTTCCTTATTTATAGCAATGTTTTGGTATACAAACTGGGAGGTACATCCCTGTCTGTCACTATGATAGAAGTTAACAGCGGAATATACCGGGTCCTTGCCACAAAGACTTACGATACTATTGGAGGAGTGTGTTTTACAGAAGCCTTAGCTCAGTACCTTGCTTCTGAATTTCACAGGTAAGTTCTATTATTTTATGCTTTATTCTAAAGCTTTTCTTTCTTTTACTATCTTTTAGATGTCTTCCATCCCTATGTCTAAATACCTTCTGATTGGTGCAGATTCAGATAACTGCACACAAATATGATGCTTCATGTGATGCTCTGATTTAGCTATTCACCAGTATGGCATCTGGCATCTGGCAGGTCGCTTATCCCTCAGTGACCTGCTCTCTATTTTACATAATAAATATTATATAATATACAGGGTGGTCCAAAAGTAGGTGGACAGTATGTGTAATAGGGTTATGAAGGGGGAGATTCATCAAACATGGTGTAAAGTGAAACTGACTCAGTTGCCCTTAGCAGCCAATCAGATTCCACCTTTCTTTTTCAAGAGTCTGTGAAGAATGAAAAGAGGAATCTGAGTGGTTGCTAAGGGCAACTGAGTCAGTTTCACGTTACACCATGTTTGATAAATCTCCCCCTTCATAACCCTATTACACATACTGTCCACCTACTTTTGGCTCACCCTGTATATGAAAAACAAATTGCATGTGTAATGCACAGTTAATTTTATTTCATACTATAAATAAATTTATTTATAAAAATGTGTCTCGAAATGGCGCCTGCGCAGTAGCAGCCATTGGTTATCTGATAACTGCTACTGCGCAGGCGGCGCCATCTTGGAGGAGACACATTTATTTTTCTCTAGCAAGATGGCGCCGCCTGCACATTAGCAGTTATTAGATAACCAATAGCTGCTAATGCGCAGGCAAGACCGGCGCCATTTTGAGACACTTTTTTTTTTTTTTTTCTGAATTTATAGTATGAAATAAAAGAATTAACTGCACATTACACATGCGATCAGGCTGCAGCGCGGGTGTTATTTTTTTTTTCCAGAAAAAAAAAAATCCTATCGATCAATATTATTGTCTAAGGGTCACTTCCGTCTGTCTGTCCTTCTTTCTTTCTTTCACGGATATTCATTGGTCGCGGCCTCTGTCTGTCATGGAATCCAAGTCGCTGATTGGTCTCGCCAGCTGCCTGTCATGGCTGCCGCGACCAATCAACGACGGCCACAGTCCGATTAGTCCCTCCCTACTCCCCTGCAGTCAGTGCCCAGCGCCCGCTCCATACTCCCCGCAGTCACGGCTCACACAGGGTTAATGCCAGCAGTAACGGACCGCGTTATGCCGCGGGTAACTCACTCCGTTACCGCCGCTATTAACCCTGTGTGACCAAGTTTTTACTATAGATGCTGCCTATGCAGCCTCAATAGTAAAAACATCTAATGTTAAAAATAATAAAAAAAAATAACAAATCATTATATACTCACCTTCCGCCGCCTTTCCCGCTCCTCGCAACGCTCCGGTGACCAGTCCATGCAAGCGGCAGGTTCCGGTGCTAAGGATTGCATGCAACAAGGACCTGCCATGACATCACGGTCGTGACCGCGACGTCATCGCAGGCCCTGCGCGAGAAGGACCTGCCAGGACGTCACGGTCATGTGACCGCAACGTCATCACACCCTGGAACCGGAAGCTGCAGTGTCACAGCACACAGGCGACAGAACTGGTACCCTCGGAAGGTGAGTATATGTTTATTTTTTAACCTGTGACCTACGTGGCTGGGCAATACACTGTGTTCCAAATTATTATGCAAATTGGATTTAAGTGTGATAAAGATTTAATTGTTTTGTTTTTCAAATAAACTCGTGGATGGTATTGTGTCTCAGGGCTCAATGGATCACTGAAATCAATCTTAAACACATGGGATAATTAGTTTTCCAGGTGATTCTAATTAAAGGAAAACTACTTAAAAATGATGTTCCACATTATTAAGCAGGTCACAGTTTTCAAGTAACATTGGAAAGAAAAAGGATCTCTCTGCTGCTGAAAAGCATCAAATAGTGCAATGCCTTGGTGAAGGGATGAAAACATCAGAAATTTCCCGAAAACTTAAGCGTGATTATCGTACTATCAAGAGATTTGTGGCTGTATCTGAGCACAGATGTGTTTGTGCTGATAAAGGCATAATGAGGAAGATTTCTGCCAGGCAAGTTTATCGGATTAAGGCTATGTGCACACATCAGGATTTTGTCAGGATTTTTCATCAGGATTTGTAGCCAAAACCAGGAGTGGAACAATTAGAGGAAAAGTATAATAGAAACATATGCACCACTTCTGCATTTATCACCCACTCCTGGTTTTGGCTACAAAACCTGAGGAAAAATCCTGACAAAATCCTGACGTGTGCACATACCCTAAAAGAGCAGCTGCTAAAAAGCCATTACAAAGCAGCAAACAGATATTTGAAGCTGCTGGTTGCTTCTGGAGTCCCTCGAACCTCAAAGTGTAGGCTCCTTCAAAGGCTTGCTGTGGTGCATAAACCTACTATTCGGCCACCCTTAAACAGTGTTCACAAGCAGAAATGGTTGTATTGGGCCCAGACATACATGATGACTAATTTCCAAACATTCTTGTTTACTGATAAGCGTTGAGCAACCCTGGGTGGTCCAGATGGATGGAGTAGTGGATGGTTGGTGGATGGCCACCATGTCCCAACAAGGCTGCAACGTCAGCAAGGAGGTGGAGGAGTCATGTTTTGGGCCGGAATCACGGAGAAACAGCTGGTAGGGCCCTTTAAGGTTCCTGAAGGTGTGAAAATGACCTCTGCAAAGTATATAGAATTTCTGACTGACAACTTTCCTCCATGGTATAAAAAGCAGAAATGTGCCTTCAGGAGCAAAATCATCTTCATGCATGACAATGCACCATCTCATGCTGCAAAGAATACCTCTGAGTCATTGGCTGCTATGGGCATAAAAGCCACCATCTTCCCCTGACCTCAACCCTATAGAGAACCTTTGGAGTATCATCAAGCAAAAGATCTAAGGGTGGGAGGCAGTTCACATCAAAACAGCAGCTCTGGGAGGCTATTCTGACTTCATGCAAAGAAATACAAGCAGAAACACTCCAAAAACTTACAAGTTCAATGGATGCAAGAATTGTGAAGGTGATATCAAAGAAGGGGTCCTATGGTAACATGTAAGGCTACTTTCACACTAGCGTCGGGCTCGGCCCGTCGCAGTGCGTCGGGCCGAGGTTACCGACGATGGCGTTCTCTGTGCCGCGCAATGGGGGCAGCGGATGCATTTTTCCAGTGCATCCGCTGCCCCATTGTGAGGTGGGGGCAGAGTTCCGGCCGCGCATGCGCGGTCGGAAAAAGCAGACCGTCGGCAGCAAAAAACGTTATATGTAACGTTTTTTGCTCCCGGCGGACCGCCACAACATGGCGCAACCGTCTCACGACGGTTGCGACGTGTGTCAATGCGTCGCAAATGCATCGTTAATGTTAGTCAATGGGAAAAAAACGCATCCTGCAAGCACTTTTGCAGGATGCGTTTTTTTGCCAAAACGACGCATTGCGACGTATTGAAAAAAAACGCTAGTGTGAAAGTAGCCTAACTTGGCCTGTTAGGATGTTTTGGAGTTAAATAGCTTTTTGTTCAATGAATGTGACCTCCTTATGCTGCAAATTCCACAAATGAGCATTTTCAGTTCTTTAAAACATATATCAAATGTTTAGAAATTCTACTGTGCCTAATAATTTGGAACAGTGCATTTTGAGTTTTTATTCATTTTGGAGATTATACTGTTATCATTGGGAGGTTTCTTCAATAAAATTTGATGCATTCTCTAACGGGTGATGACTTTTATTAGACTGTCATTTGCACCAACCATTTAGGAAAATCAGAAAAATGTCATTTGCATAATAATTTGGAACATAGTGTATACTACGTAGCTGGGCAATATACTACGTGGCTCTGTGCTGTATACCACGTCACTGGGCAATATACTACGTAACTGGGCAATATACTACGTGGCTGGGCAATATACTATTTGGCTGGGCAATATACTATGTGGCTGGGCAATGTACTACGTGGACATGCATATTCTAGAATACCCGATGCGTTAGAATCGGGCCACCATCTAGTGTGTGTATATGTATGTGTATGTATGTATACAGGTCCTTCTCAAAAAATTAGCATATAGTGTAAAATTTCATTATTTACCATAATGTAATGATTACAATTAAACTTTCATATATTATAGATTCATTATCCACCAACTGAAATTTGTCAGGTCTTTTATTGTTTTAATACTGATGATTTTGGCCTACAACTCCTGATAACCCAAAAAACCTGTCTCAATAAATTAGCATATTTCACCCGTCCAATCAAATAAAAGTGTTTTTTAATAACAAACAAAAAAACCATCAAATAATAATGTTCAGTTATGCACTCAATACTTGGTCGGGAATCCTTTGGCAGAAATGACTGCTTCAATGCGGCGTGGCATGGAGGCAATCAGCCTGTGACACTGCTGAGATGTTATGGAGGCCCAGGATGCTTCAATAGCGGCCTTAAGCTCATCCAGAGTGTTGGGTCTTGCGTCTCTCAACTTTCTCTTCACAATATCCCACAGATTCTCTATGGGGTTCAGGTCAGGAGAGTTGGCAGGCCAATTGAGCACAGTAATACCATGGTCAGTAAACCATTTACCAGTGGTTTTGGCACTGTGAGCAGGTGCCAGGTCGTGCTGAAAAATGAAATCTTCATCTCCATAAATCATTTCAGCCGATGGAAGCATGAAGTGCTCCAAAATCTCCTGATAGCTAGCTGCATTGACCCTGCCCTTGATGAAACACAGTGGACCAACACCAGCAGCTGACATGGCACCCCACACCATCACTGACTGTGGGTACTTGACACTGGACTTCAGGCATTTTGGCATTTCCTTCTCCCCAGTCTTCCTCCAGACTCTGGCACCTTGATTTCCGAATGACATGCAAAATTTGCTTTCATCAGAAAAAAGTACTTGGGACCACTTAGCAACAGTCCAGTGCTGCTTCTCTGTAGCCCAGGTCAGGCGCTTCTGCCGCTGTTTATGGTTCAAAAGTGGCTTTACCTGGGGAATGCGGCACCTGTAGCCCATTTCCTGCACAAGTCCACTGCTTCCTCAGGTTCCCCAAGGTCTGGAATCGGTCCTTCTCCACAATCTTCCTCAGGGTCCGGTCACCTCTTCTCGTTGTACAGCGTTTTCTGCCACATTGTTTCCTTCCAACAGACTTACCATTGAGGTGCCTTGATACAGCACTCTGGGAACAGCCTATTTGTTGAGAAATTTCTTTCTGGGTCTTACCCTCTTGCTTGAGGGTGTCAATGATGGCCTTCTTGACATCTGTCAGGTCGCTAGTCTTACCCATGATGGGGGTTTTGAGTAATGAACCAGGCAGGGAGTTTTTAAAAGCCTCAGGTATCTTTAGCATGTGTTTAGAGTTAATTAGTTGATTCAGAAGATTAGGGTAATAGGTCATTTAGAGAACCTTTTCTTGATATGCTAATTTATTGAGACAGGTTTTTTGGGTTATCAGGAGTTGTATGCCAAAATCATCAGTATTAAAACAATAAAAGACCTGACAAATTTCAGTTGGTGGATAATGAATCTATAATATATGAAAGTTTAATTGTAATCATTACATTATGGTAAATAATGAAATTTTACACTATATGCTAATTTTTTGAGAAGGACCTGTATATACTGATGGATACGTAATCAGAGCACCAGATGAAGGCCTCCTCAAGGCACGAGTATATACTTAATTAAAAACTGGAAATACGAATGAAACAACCACAAGACGGATTTCATCAACCAAGGTATCACTGTAATCAGTACCACGTTGCCGACCTAACACTGTGTGTAGGTTACTGAGAACAATCCTACTGATAGGTTCCCATATTGTCTGATTTGAAGGCGCTGAGCCCATTTGCTGAAATTTAGCCCTGAAACTCAAAAGGAACCTCCAGCATGATTCTTTACTGTTTGCATCCAGCCCTTACACAACAGACTGCCTTTTGTTTCAGATAAATATTTCATATCTTTGACTCCTCGTTCAAGAGCACCTGATGTTATCTTTCTGAATCCTGCTTCCCATGTTTTCTTGTATAGTTGAGTCACTTGGCCTAATTTCCATGTCAAAGCTATGGGTTTTGGGCCACAATTCTTCGAAGAAGAGCTCTTTTGGCTAGACTTCCCCAGACATTTATTGGGTGTAGCTGGGTCCCCACTGGTTGTTGCCAGTTCTGTGCTGATGGCACTGCTGGACATCTTCTAATTTCAAAGGAAACTAAGCATGATGTCTTTAATCTACTGCACTAAGTTTCCTTGGCCAAACACTGCATCTACTGTGCTCAATGTTGCCCTGTTCTTGATGTCCTTTGTGCTGAGAAATACAGGCAAGATACATATCCATCATGTAATACTATCAGAGAGCCATCGTATTGTCTCTAAATATATTCTGCAGCAGTACAACCGTATACATATAGTCAATAGCATAAAGAATGATCTTCAGCAGAATTAAAAAAACAAGAACTCCTGAAACTGATGATCCCCTTAGACCCTGACCAACATGAATGAGTCTGTGTGGGATTACATGAAGTGACAGGAGTTGTTCAAGTCTAAATGCTCAGAAGAACTGGTGATTTCTCCAAGATATTTAGAATATCCTCTGTCCTGAGTTCCTACAAAAACTGTGTCTAAGTGTACCTTGAAGAATTGATGCTTTGATGCCGCTTTAAAGGCAAAGTATGGTTACACCAAATATTAATTTGAATTAGATTTCTGTTTTGTTAATTCATTTTGTATTTTAATTGATAAATTAAACTGTTAAGACTTGTATTCTTGAAAGAATTCTTACTTTGCAGCATTTTTTCCATACCTGCGTAAAACTTTGCCACAGTATTGTAAAATTTATAAACCCATATGGTAAACGCTGTAAAGAGAATAGTAATCGATAAGGCCTTGCCCAGCTCCAGTGATCATGGAGGTGATGATCTGTATACAGCTAACTTTATAGCGTGTAATGTACAGTAATGTCCTTTTAAATGGCTTATTGCAGTAAGAATTCATTTATTTTAAAAGTCAGGATGTAATCCTACAAGCAGAAATTATTAAAAGTACATGCCTGATATGTGTGAACCTAGACTAAAACTGCACTAAGACTTAATTTTGGTGAATTTTTTTCATTTACTAAATAAAGTATACAGGGAAGGTGAGTGGTAGGGAAGCTTTATAATAAAATGTTTTTTGTTTTGTTTTTTTCTGGTTAGGTCATACAAACAAGACATCAATGGAAATGCCCGAGCAATGATGAAACTAATGAACAGTGCTGATCTGGCCAAGCATTCTCTGTCCAATTTAGGAAGTGCCAATTGTTTTGTGGATTCATTGTATGATGGCATTGATTTTGAGTGCAATGTCTCTAGGTAATGTTTTTCATTCTTTTTCCTCCTGGGTTTTGCGCTATTGTTGGATGTGATTGTAGATTCTGTAGTCTATGGGTAGATATACGTTTATCGGAAAGACTGTTGTAGATTGAAATCTGCAATAAAATCTTAATCTATACATTGCAAAGGGTACAATCTATTGTAGAAATTTTGTAGAATAATTTGGCATGCTTCAGACTTAAAATATATATAATGCAGGTCAATATCAATACAATTATTCAGTGTGTGAATGAGTTATTAGACATCACATGTACTCTGAGGCCATGGGCAGACAGATAGATGTTCTGCATGTTATAAAGTATTAGCATATAATAGTAATATGTCATATTTGGTAGTTGATGATTAGTTATTACCGCATATACGCGAGTATAAGCTGACCCCCCCCTAATTTTGCAACAAAAAACTGGGAAAACTTATTGACTCGAGTATAAGCCCAGGGTGGAAAAAGCAGCAGCTACCGGTATATGTCAAAAATAAAAATAGATACCAATAAAAGTAAAATTAATTGAGACATCAGTAGGTTAAGTGTTTTTGAATATCCATATTGAATCAGGAGCCCCATATAATGCTCCATGCAGTTCTTTATGGCCCCATAGATGCCCCATATAATGCTCCATGCAGTTATGGCCCCATATAATGCTCCATACAGTTATGGCCCCATATAATGCTCCATGCAGTTATGGCCCCATATAATGCTCCATACAGTTATGGCCCCATATAATGCTCCATGCAGTTATGGCCCCATATAATGCTCCATGCAGTTATGGCCCCATATAATGCTCCATGCAGTTATGGCCCCATATAATGCTCCATGCAGTTATGGCCCCATATAATGCTCCATGCAGTTATGGCCCCATATAATGCTCCATGCAGTTATGGCCCCATATAATGCTCCATGCAGTTATGGCCCCATATAATGCTCCATACAGTTATGGCCCCATATAATGCTCCATGCAGTTATGGCCCCATATAATGCTCCATGCAGTTATGGCCCCATATAATGCCCCATATAATGCTCCATGCAGTTATGGCCCCATATAATGCTCCATGCAGTTATGGCCCCATATAATGCTCCATGCAGTTATGGCCCCATATAATGCTCCATGCAGTTATGGCCCCATATAATGCTCCAGCCAGTTATGGCCCCATATAATGCTCCAGCCAGTTATGGCCCCATATAATGCTCCAGCCAGTTATGGCCCCATATAATGCTCCAGCCAGTTATGGCCCCATATAATGCTCCAGCCAGTTATGGCCCCATATAATGCTCCAGCCAGTTATGGCCCCATATAATGCTCCAGCCAGTTATGGCCCCATATAATGCTCCATGCAGTTATGGCCCCATATAATGCTCCATGCAGTTATGGCCCCATATAATGCTCCATGCAGTTATGGCCCCATATAATGCTCCATGCAGTTATGGCCCCATATAATGCTCCATACAGTTATTGCCCCATAGATGCCCCATATAATGCTCCAGCCAGTTATGGCCCCATATAATGCTCCAGCCAGTTATGGCCCCATATAATGCTCCATGCAGTTATGGCCCCATATAATGCTCCATGCAGTTATTGCCCCATATAATGCTCCATACAGTTATGGCCCCATACATGCCCCATATAATGCTCCATACAGTTATGGCCCCATATAATGCTCCATGCAGTTATGGCCCCATATAATGCTCCATGCAGTTATGGCCCCATATAATGCTCCATGCAGTTATGGCCCCATATAATGCTCCATACAGTTATGGCCCCATAGATGCCCCATATAATGCTCCATACAGTTATGGCCCCATATAATGCTCCATGCAGTTCTTTATGGCCCCATAGACGCTCCATATAGCATTGTGCCTCATATAATGCTGCTGCTGCAATAAAAAAAAACAAAATCACATACTCACCTCTCGTCGCTGCCCGCTGCTCCTCAGCGTCCCGTCTCTCCGCACTGACTGTTCAGGCAGAGGGCGGCGTGCACACTAATGTCATCGCGCCCTCTGACCTGCAGAGTCACTGCAAGAGGACGGGAAGACTGAGCGGCGCCCGGCGAATGGAATGCGGACAGGTGAATATGAAATACTCACCTTTGTCCCGGCGCTCCTGACGCTGTCCCTGCCTGTCCCATGGTACCGCAGCTTATTCCTGTAATGAGCGGTCACTGGTACCGCTCATTACAGTAATGAATATGCGGCTCCGCCCCTATGGGAGTAGAGTCCATATTCATTACTTTAATGAGCGGTACCACGTGACCGCTGAATAGAGGAAGAGCTGCAGCAAGGGAGACCATGGGACAGGCTGGGACAGCGTTAGGAGCGCCGGGAGCAGGTGAGTATGCGACACTGCTCTCTCCCCCTCACCCGCCGACCCCACTGCCGACCATGACTCGAGTATAAGCCGAGAGGGGCACTTTCAGCCCAAAAATTTGGGCTGAAAATCTTGGCTTATGCTCGAGTATATACAGTAGTTATTTTAGTTTTAATTGTTTTGTCTTTAAAACTGGTTACTCCTCTTACCCCCTCCCCTTTTTTGTTTTTCCATTTATGCGACTGATTTTTCTTGCAGGGCTCGATTTGAGCTCATCTGTTCATCTCTGTTTAATCAGTGTATTGATCCAATAAAAGTCCTACTGGATAAGGTTGGTGTCAAGGCGACAGATGTGAATCAGGTATGCATTTTGTCAGTATTATGTAATGTCTCATTATTTTAAATAAACGACCTTGCCGGCACATTATTCTTTGCTTCCTAAAGACGTGTGGTTTCTTTGCCAGCTTTACCGTAGAATTTATGTGGCCCTGTTGTCGTTTCTCAGTGTTAGAGATGGTATAAATCCTATTCAATTGGCCATACCAGCGGTTTGTGGCCACTGCACAGGAGCGAGAGTGCTGCCTAATACCTGCAGTTTTCTGCCTCCTATATATTTATTATTTTTATTTCTTTGCTTTATTCATATTCTTCGGCATTTCACACACCTTATCACTGTCTATACTGGTGCTCACAATCTAAAATCCCTATAAGTATGAAGAAACGAGAGCTCCTGGAGGAAATCCATGTAAACACCAGGGGAACGTATACACTTCTTGCATCATATACATTAGACTGACGTCAGTCAATATCATCTGGTTTGGTTGACAGTCTATTGTGTATGGAGGCCCCGGCTCTCCCCCCAATACACGATGCCATGGTAGATAATGATCTGGCATGTCTGATCTTGGTAGGCCGATCCTTTTGTTCTCGGTAAACCACCGTCTGAGAAGTCTGGCAGTGGCTCTCTCGAAGAGACTACAGTTGTACTCCGCAGATTGAGTGCTTCTGTGTATGGGAGAGTGTGGCGCCAGAGCTGCCGGCTGAACCATTGTACAGCTCACATTCAACATGTTAGCAAAGACAATTTCAGTCTATATCTTATGTGTCTTGCCTAATTGACAGGTGATAAAAGTGAAAAAATGTCTGGCACAATTTTGAATATCAGTTCTCTACTTTTTTTTTTTTTTTTTTTTTTTTTTTTTTAAACCACCACTCAGTCATTTTTTTAAAATTATTATTATTATTATTATTATTATTACACTTCTGCAGTGGTGCTTTAAATGTAAAACACCTTCTGACATTTTCATCTATTTTCACCGCCGCTCCGGTCAGTCGCCGGCAAAAACTGACCTGCCTGCAGCTCCAGTGTTTGGAGTTGCACAGACGTCATTTTTCAATAAAATGTGATGTAGAAATACTTGCCACTCATATAGGTGTGTTTAAGAACCTATTTATTGGATGAAGAAATTTCTGAAAAATGAGACATTTCGGTCAATTCCTGACCCTTCACCAGTCATCTGGATTGAGGAGATCTGTGTGGCAGCGCGCTGTGTGAGGGTTTGCAGTGTCCACTGCTAAGACAGGCAGTGCTTCCAGATGACTGATGAAGGTCAAGTTTTGACCGAAACGTTTTTTTTTTTTTTTTTTTTTTTTCTGGAACTTCTTCATCCAATAAATAAGTTCTTAAGCACACCTATACGAGTGCCAAGTATTTCTAGATCACAGCTGATGGATTTGGTTATCCTACTTGTGCACCACCAGAATTCCAGAAGTGCCGTGTTTTCCTAATTAATTTTTCAATAAAAGTCTGAGAGCCTCGTTCTGGCTCTCATAGACTTGTATTGAGAGCTTGTGACGTAGCTTCTGACTTCCAGACACCGAAAACCGGTGAAGGGGGAGGGGGTGAGTGTGTGACCAGAGACTTAAATTTAACCCCTTTCCGACATCGGGGGTAAAATTACACCGATGCCGGTCTTCCTTTTGATGTGGGCTCCAGTACTGAGCCCACATCTTTTCCGGCACATGTCAGCTTCCAGCAGACCTCTAAGGTTGTCACTGCCTGACTGATATGAGCGCCTCTCAGTGGTTGGTGCTCATAGCAAGAGAGGAATTGAAACGTAAAAAATGTTTTTAAAAATGTTTAAAAAATATATAAAAGTTCAAATCGCCCCCCTTTTGCCTCATTTAAAAGAAAACAATAAAAAAAATATATCAAACCTACATATCTTTGGTATCGCCGGGTTCAGAATTGCCCCATCTAGCAATATAAAAAAAAAAAAAAAAGAATTAACCCGAAAATGTGAAAAAAAAAAAAAAGTCAAAACGCTAGAATTGCCTTTTTTTGGTCGCTGCAACATTGCATTAAAATGCAATAACGAGCGATCAAAAGATCATATCTGCACCAAAATGATACCATTAAAAACATCAGCTCGGCGCTCAAAAAGTAAGCCCACACCCAACCAGAGATCATGAAAAATGGAGATGCTTCGGGTATCAGAAAATTGCTTTTTTTTTTTTCTTTTTTATACAAACTTTGGAATTTTTTTTTCACCACTTGGATAAAAATGAACCTAGACATGTTTGGTGTCTATGAACTCGTAATGACCTGGAGAATCATAACGGCAGGTCTGATTTAGCATTTAGTGAACCTAGCAAAAAAGCCAAACAAAAAATAATTGTGGAATTGCACTTTTTTTGCAATTTCACCGCACTTGGAATCTTTTTTCCTGTTTTCCAGTACACGATATGTTAAAACCAATGGTGTCGTTCAAAAGTACAACTCTTCTGGCAAAAAAAAGCCCTCACACGGCCATTTTGGCCGAAATATAAAAAGGTTATGGCTCTGGGAAGAAGTGGAGCAAAACAAATGAAAATGCAAAACCAAAAATACCTCTGGTTGTTAAGGGGTTAAAGCGCCACTTCAGCACTGAAGAAACAAACGATGGAGTGGTGCTTTAATGTAAAATGTAAAAATGTATGCTTTTTTTCTTCTGTAGTTTGCATAATATTTGACAGTCCTTGTCCTGGCACTTTGAAATAAATGTGCTTTTTATTTATTCATAAAAAAAACTACTTAACACCAAATAGATAAATTGTAGATAAGGTAGGTCATCAGTATGAGGTGAGAGGGTGTCCAACACCTGGTGCACCCATTGATGGACTGTTAGTTGCTTTGCCAGCAGCCAGATGTGTACACTTTATATACAATTGCATAGTGCAATGCGTAGCAAAATGAATATGCATTGTATGTTTTGATATTTTGTAGGCATTCTTTGCTGTTTTCTAATTGCTAAAATTTCCTTGGCATCGTAGGTGGTTTTATGTGGTGGGTCAGCTCGCATGCCCAAACTGCAGCAATTGATACGTGATTTATTCCATGACGTGGAATTGCTCAATAGCATACCACCAGATGAGGTGATTCCTATAGGAGCTGCTATAGAAGCTGGAATTCTACTGGGCAAAGAAAATCTATCCATGGAATTAGACACCATTACTATTGAGTGCTCTGCCAGTGACATAATGGTTAAGGTTTGTATTCCAGGCAATGGCGAAATTAAAATAAAAGCATGCATGGGGTGTATAATAAGATACATGGGAAAGAAACTTGTGATCAAGTATGACCATGCACAGAGAAATTCTCTAACGCAGCTTTGTCCTAGTTGTAGGATACACATTGTATGTCTGTTTTTATTGGTTTGTAGTCTGCTTAGATCTTCTTGAGTTTCAGCTGTGCGTTCACAACATAAGAGCTTTGCTACAGTAGTTATGTAACAAAGCAAAATTGCCAGAATATCATAAATATATTGAGAAGACTTAGAGCTAATCAAGGCTTGCTTTATTATACCGTGTATGTCACATGTCAGTTGGGGGATTATGGAGTAGACGCCAGCCTTATTATACAGCGGACACCGCCCTGCAACTTCCAGGATTGGAGTTTACACCTCAGACCCTGCGATGAATAGTGGCCACGGCAGTGAAGTAGTGAAACAGATGGATTGCCCAAAATACTGAAAGCAGCCTACCCCTGGCTTGCTAACTTAGGACTCTTAGCCCTGCAATACATTATAGAGTCAATTAAATGGTGCCATGAAAGAATAGAACTTGTCCTGCCTAAAACCAGCTTTCATATGGCTGTGATGATGGAAAAATACAGTTATGAATCTTGTAAAGCTTGGTTGAGAAAAAAAATGGCGGCAGGGGTCAATGGCCAAATGTTCCTACTTTAGTATTTACTATCTTTTCCACTTGTATCGTCACAGGAGGCTGATGAGTCAGGCGCTGAAAAGTTCTCGATTTTATTGCCGTCAGGTACACCGCTTCCTGCCCGTAGACAGCACTCCTTACAAGCGCCTGGTAACTTTACCTCTGTTTGCTTGGAACTGTACGAGTCAGTTCGAAAGTCAAGCACACCAGAAAACTTAAAATTTGCACAAGTAAGATATTAATTCTCATTTACTTATTTATTATTTACATATAAATACATACAATGTCCTAATATATTTCTAGTTTCTCTTTCTGTCCCTCCTCCGTCTCTCTGTCCCTCCTCCGTCTCTCTGTCCCTCCTCTGTCTCTCTGTCCCTCCTCCGTCTCTGTCCCTCCTCCGTCTCTCTGTCCCTCCTCCGTCTCTCTGTCCCTCCTCCGTCTCTCTGTCCCTCCTCCGTCTCTGTCCCTCCTCCGTCTCTCTGTCCCTCCTCCGTCTCTCTCTGTCCCTCCTCCGTCTCTCTCTGTCCCTCCTCCGTCTCTCTGTCCCTCCTCCGTCTCTCTCTGTCCCTCCTCCGTCTCTCTCTGTCCCTCCTCCGTCTCTCTCTGTCCCTCCTCCGTCTCTCTGTCCCTCCTCCGTCTCTCTCTGTCCCTCCTCCGTCTCTCTCTGTCCCTCCTCCGTCTCTCTCTGTCCCTCCTCCGTCTCGCTCTGTCCCTCCTCCGTCTCTCTCTGTCCCTCACTAATTCTAACATGAATAGCTAGATAACTTGACATTTGTTTTCACAGATTGTACTTAAAGATCTACAGAAGAAAGATGGTGTTCATGACATAGTAACTGTACTTACAATGAAGAGGTAAAATGATTTGTTAATTGACTCAACTTCCCTATACACTTTATAATGAAGTTACTTATCCAATAAATGCAGCATGTATGAGGTTATAAGTAGACTTGCATTTCATATGAAAAAGGAGTATGAAACTACATCAGATCATGCAAAGTTTGTATACAAGATATAGCGTCTTATCACTGAACCAAGCAAAAATGTACTTTTTTTTTTTTAATAAGGCTGTGGGCTCCAGCTATAAGGCTAGGAAGACCATCTGCTAAATTTCTTTTTTTTATATTTAATGCTTTGGAGCAAGTGAAGACATGCCCTATAAGAATCACTTTTGTCTACAATTGAAAGACTGCTTGCCTAAAGACACAGGGCATAAAGCCAGTTTTTTTTTTTCGTAAGAGAGACCCTCACACTATCAGTATTTGGTCAGTATTTTACATCAGGACTTGTAAGCCAAAACCAGGAGTGGATGATAGAAACACGTCACCACTAGGGTTGAGCGAAACGGATCGGACATTTTCAAAAATCGCCGACTTTCGGCAAAGTCGGGATTTGTGAAACCCGATCCCAGTGTGGGATCGGCCATGCTGTCGGCGATCTTCGCGCCAAAGTCGCGTTTCGTATGACGCTTTCAGCGCCATTTCTCAGCCAATGAAGGTGGACGCAGAGTGTGGGCAACGTGATGACATAGGTCCTGGTCCCCACCATCTTAGAGAAGGGCATGACCGTAGTTGGCTTGCTTTCTGCGTCATCACAGGGGCTATAAAGGGGCGTGCACGCCGACCCCCATCTTACTTCTGCCGATCTGAGCATAGGGAGAGGTTGCTGCAGCTTCGTCAGAAGAAGAAATATACTTAGGGAGGGAAGATTAACCCCCAAACCGCTTGTGCTGTAGCGATTTCCACTGTCCAACACCACCTTTTCTTTGCAGGGACAGTGGAGGCTAGATTTCTGTGCATCAGCTCTGTAGCTTATAAGGCTCCCTGATAGCTGCATTGCTGTTTGTACGCCGCTGTGCAACTGCTTTTTTAAAAGCAAAAGTCCTGTTGCTCCTTTCTGCACAGTTCTATTGTTTATTTGTCCACACTTTTGTGTGCAGCAGTCCTTTTTATTGCTGGCTGCCATACTTGTCCTGAGATCATTGTACGGAGATTGTTATTGTAGTACAGTCCCTTTTTTTTTATATATGTACAGTGGGGCAAAAAATTATTTAGTCATTCACCAATAGTGCAAGTTCCACCACTTAAAAAGATGAGAGAGGCGTCTGTAATTTACATCATAGGTAGACCTCAACTATGGGAGACAAACTGAGAAAAAAAAATCCAGAAAATCACATTGTCTGTTTTTTTATCATTTTATTTGCATATTATGGTGGAAAATAAGTATTTGGTCAGAAACAAAATTTCATCTCAATACTTTGTAATATATCCTTTGTTGGCAATGACAGAGGTCAAACGTTTTCTGTAAGTCTTCACAAGGTTGCCACACACTGTTGTTGGTATGTTGGCCCATTCCTCCATGCAGATCTCCTCTAGAGCAGTGATGTTTTTGGCTTTTCGCTTGGCAACACGGACTTTCAACTCCCTCCAAAGGTTTTCTATAGGGTTGAGATCTGGAGACTGGCTAGGCCACTCCAGGACCTTGAAATGCTTCTTACGAAGCCACTCCTTCGTTGCCCTGGCGGTGTGCTTTGGATCATTGTCATGTTGAAAGACCCAGCCACGTTTCATCTTCAATGCCCTTGCTGATGGAAGGAGGTTTGCACTCAAAATCTCACGATACATGGCCCCATTCATTCTTTCATGTACCCGGATCAGTCGTCCTGGCCCCTTTGCAGAGAAACAGCCCCAAAGCATGATGTTTCCACCACCATGCTTTACAGTAGGTATGGTGTTTGATGGATGCAACTCATTATTCTTTTTCCTCCAAACACGACAAGTTGTGTTTCTACCAAACAGTTCCAGTTTGGTTTCATCAGACCATAGGACATTCTCCCAAAACTCCTCTGGATCATCCAAATGCTCTCTAGCAAACTTCAGACGGGCCCGGACATGTACTGGCTTAAGCAGTGGGACACGTCTGGCACTGCAGGATCTGAGTCCATGGTGGCGTAGTGTGTTACTTATGGTAGGCCTTGTTACATTGGTCCCAGCTCTCTGCAGTTCATTCACTAGGTCCCCCCGCGTGGTTCTGGGATTTTTGCTCACCGTTCTTGTGATCATTCTGACCCCACGGGGTGGGATTTTGCGTGGAGCCCCAGATCGAGGGAGATTATCAGTGGTCTTGAATGTCTTCCATTTTCTAATTATTGCTCCCACTGTTGATTTCTTCACTCCAAGCTGGTTGGCTATTGCAGATTCAGTCTTCCCAGCCTGGTGCAGGGCTACAATTTTGTTTCTGGTGTCCTTTGACAGCTCTTTGGTCTTCACCATAGTGGAGTTTGGAGTCAGACTAATTGAGGGTGTGCACAGGTGTCTTTTTATACTGATAACAAGTTTAAACAGGTGCCATTACTACAGGTAATGAGTGGAGGAAAGAGGAGACTCTTAAAGAAGAAGTTACAGGTCTGTGAGAGCCAGAAATCTTGATTGTTTGTTTCTGACCAAATACTTATTTTCCACCATAATATGCAAATAAAATGATAAAAAAACAATGTGATTTTCTGGATTTTTTTTTGTTTGTCTCCCATAGTTGAGGTCTACCTATGATGTAAATTACAGACGCCTCTCATCTTTTTTTTTTTCAACAATAAGTTTTTATTGAAACATTTTCAAGTTTACAAATGATTCAATAACTCAGGTATCATTACAAACTGTAAATCAACGTGTGCATAAAAGGCGTGTAAGCAAATAACACGTAGTTCTTCAATCAAACAACTACAAGGGGTAGGGGGGAGATGGAGTAAGGCACAAGTGGGGGAAAAGAAAAAAAAGGGAGAGGGGAGGGGGGGGGGGAAGCCCGAGGGTGAGATTGCGTTGTGTACAGTAATTATGAAGAGTTATTCTGAATCAGACAGTTCAGGGTTGGTTAGGTAAAGTACAGGTACCGCAAGGGGAGTGTGATTGGTATATTCCGCCCAGGGGAGCCATATTCTTTCAAATTTACCAACTTTGTCCATGAGAATGGCCGACAGTTTCTCATTAATCATATACCAAGAGAGGCGAGACTTAACTGCGGAAAAATCTATAGTTGATTTTTTCCAGGCCAAAGCTATTGTTTGCTTGGTTGCTAGAAATATAAATGATATAAGAGCCTGGGTGTGTTTGGGAGTGTTGGGGATGCGTTTATTGAGCAGGGCCTCCCAGGGGTTCTTTCTGAGGTTTATATTTGTGACCGAGAAAACTAAATGGTAAACTCTGATCCACAGTCTCCTGACCGTCGGGCATAGCCACCAGGTATGGAACATATCTCCAGTAGAGTTGCATCCTCTGAAGCAGTTTGAGGGGTAGTTGGCCACTGCCTTAGCTACTCTTGCTGGGGTCAGGTACCAACGGGTTAATACTTTATAATTAGTTTCTAACATAAGGGTATTTAGGATTCCTCCAGTTGAGGAGGACCAAATTTGGGACCATTCGGAATCAGTCAGGGTAGATCCAATATCGGACTCCCATCGAGATGTATATTTTAGACAATTTCTATGTGAGGGGGAGTTGATTTGCGAATAGAGGAGAGATATAGTGCCTGTGGCGTGTGGGTTTTGACGGCATCTTTGTTCAAATGAAGTGAAAGAGTATGGGGGATCAGAATTCTTCAGTAAAGAGCTGATAAAGTTCTTGAGTTGTAAATATCGAAATACCTCTCCGGGGGGGAAACCATATTTCTCTCTAAGGGCTGGGAATGGGATAATCCCATCTACATTAAAGAGGTGGTGGACTTTAGTTATCCCCGCTTCAACCCACTTACAGAAGTATCTTAGGGGACCCATTCCTGGGGGAAATAGAACATTACCCCAAATTGGGGCGAGAGGCAAAAAGGGTGAGATTAGTTGTGAGGAGTACTTGTGGGAGTCCCAGATTGCAAGGGAATGCTTTATTATGGGGTTTGAAATATGTTTACGTTGGGTTGGGAGAATCCATAGTATTGTGTCTAGAGTGTCGGGTTGTAGTTCTGCGGGTTCTAGAGAAGGCCATAATGGGGGTTCAGTGTAGGCATGATATAGGGTCAGTTGGCCTAGTTGAGCTGCGCGGTAGTATTTGGAAAGGTTGGGAACTCCCAAACCTCCTTTTAGGCGATGTCGGTAGAGAGTAGCTTTGTTAACCCTGGGGAGGCCTCCCCTCCAAACAAAGGCATCTATTGTTCTTTGGGCCATTTTAAGGAAGTGCGATGGGATAGGGATTGGTAAGACTCGAAATAGGTAAAGTAGCTTGGGGAGGATAGACATTTTCAGGGCTCGCACACGGCCTAACCATGAAAGATGCAATTTCTCCCAAGACTGAAGCAAAAGGCGAAGTTTACGAAACATGGGGGGATAGTTGGCGGTGTAGAGAGAGTCTAGGTTAGCCGTCAGTTTCACTCCCAAATAGTCCAAGTGTTTAGTAACCCACTGGAAAGGAAAGTCGTTTTGGAGGTTTGTTATAGTTGATTGTGGGAGGGATATATTCATGGCGTAGGATTTGGTGGTGTTTATTTGTAGGCCGGATAATGCTCCGAAGTTTTGTAAGGCTTGGAGAAGGGCTGATAAAGACTTCTGGGGGGACGATAAAAGGAGCAGGATGTCTGCAAACATGAGTAGCTTGTGTGGGACTGCCGCCACCTCCACCCCTTGTATGTTAGAGTTGAGGCGTAATTGGATGGCTAGTGGTTCGAGCGCCAGGAGAAACAGCAGGGGTGAGAGTGGGCAACCCTGTCGGGTGCCTCTGCTAATTGGAAAAAGCGTAGAGGAAAAGCCACTATAACGCACATAGGCGGAAGGGGAACTATAGAGTGCATGAATCCAGGAGAGGAAATTGTCGGGAAACCCCCATCTCTGCAGCACCGCAAACAGATAGGGCCACGATACAGAGTCGAAGGCTTTTTTAATGTCTAATGACAGTAGCATACTTGATATATTACGGTGCTTACAGAGATGTAGTAGGTGGGAAATCCTCCGTATGTTGTCAGAGGCTTGTCGACGTGGAACAAAGCCTACTTGGTCTTTATGGATTAATGCTCCTAAGCCTGAGTTCAATCTTTGGGACAGGATTTTGGCCAATATTTTAAGGTCAATATTAACTAGAGATATCGGCCTATAATTGGACCAGAGTAAGTGATCTGTGTTGGGCTTAGGTATCATAGAGATTGCAGCCATTAATGAGGCCGCACCTGGTTTGTTTCCGTCTCTCAGGGAATTAAAATAATTGACGAGGTGGGGGATCAATAGCGGGGCGTATTTCTTATAATAAAGGGCCGTGAACCCGTCGGGGCCTGGTTTTTTGTTAGTTTTCAGATTTTTAATGGCTATCTCAATTTCGCTAGGTGTTATAGCTTGATCAAGGAGTTAGATCATATCGGGGCTAAGGGCTGGAAGGGGAACCGAGTCTAAAAAGTTCTTCAGGGTGTCTGTGTCTGTGGCAGCTGGGGCACTATATAACTGTCTTAGTTTCTGTTGAAATAAACAGACAATTTGCTGTGGGTTGGTTGTGACACCTGTGGAGGTGCGGAGGCGTATGGGGGGTCTAGGTAAGGGTTGGCATTTCAAACGACGAGCGAGGTTAGAATTGTTTTTATTGTTAAGGGCATAGAAGTGTTGTTGTGACCAGCGTATAGCTCGGTCAGCCTTCTCGGAGAGGTGTAGATCTAGTTCCGTCCGTGCATGAAGAAGATCCCGATACGTAGCAGGTTGGGGTGCAGTTTTCATCTGTGACTCCAAGGTTGACACCCTGCTCTCCAAATCCGCTATCTTCGCGTTTCTATCTCTTTTTTTTTTACGAGAGGCCTCTTGGATACAGAAGCCTCTGAGTACTGCTTTGTGTGCCTCCCATAGGGAAACTGGTGAAGAAGCTGATTGCTTGTTCAGAGAGAAATATTCGCCAATGTGATTTTTCAGTTTTTGGGCAATGTCAGGATAGGAGAGCAGTGAGTCGTTTAGGGTCCAGTTGAACGAGCGGGGCCACGGGTGGAGTGTTGAGCAGATGACCAGGTATGGGGAATGGTCTGACCAGGGGGTAGATTGGATTGAGATGCTTGATATGTTGTGAATAAAGGAAGGATGGACTAAGACATGATCAATTCTGGTATATACTAGGTGGCGTGCGGAGAAAAAGGTATAATCTCTTTCGGTAGGGTGAAGTTCCCTCCATAAGTCTATCCAATGATATTGGGAGAGAAGTTTGTTGAGAGCAGTCGAGTCAGCCGAAGGGTATGGGGGCGGAGTAGGAGAATGGGGGCTTGAGGATTTGTCTAGATTAGCTTTAAGTATGCAATTGGAGTCTCCACATAGAATTGTGGTGCCCTGTGCGTGTTCTGAAATTAATTCTAGTAGTTGAGAGAAAAAGGCAGCTTGATGGGTATTGGGAGCATAGTAGGAGACAAAGGTCACCAATTCATCCATTATAGTGCCCGTCACCATAATATAGCGGCCTTCCTTATCAACTACTGAAGACTTAAAAACAAACGGGACAGTTTTTTCTTGAAACAGATAGCCACACCTTTGGTTTTGTTTGGGGCATTAGCGGAATAAAAGAGTGCGTAAGAGGCGGACAAGAATCTAGGACAGGATTTAGTTGAAAAATGCGTCTCCTGGAGACATACTACATCTGCCTGCTGAGATCTGTAATAGCGGAACGCCTTGGTGCGTTTATGTGGGGAGTTGAGTCCCCTCACGTTGTGCGATAAGATTGTGAGTGGCATTGTGGGAGATTGGGAGGTAGGCTTGTAGTAATTATTACTTGCGGTATATCAATGGGGATGGAGAGCGTCTTACAGAATGGACTTGACGAGCAGTGTAAGCTCGGGCAGGTAGTTGGGTTAGGGGATGGGATAGATTGGATAGTGCCTTCAGTATAAGTGGGGTGAAAAAGCTTGTTAAGGGAAAAGGAGGAACTGTAATGTTGGCTAAGCACTATGTGCTGAGCGGCAGTGTGTGAGGACACTGTAGGGTCGTTGGGGTCTGCTAGGGGCAGCGCGTGAAAAAAAAAAAAATATATGTCGTCGTAACGGGGTACTGGAGTAGATAGGTGATAACGACAGGCTGGGGGTCTGATTCAGCTATCCTGGGGATATTCAATGATGGCCTATCTTGTCAACTTGTTATAGCTGCTAGTAAACGGGGGGCATAGATCTAATAACAAAACATAACAACTATGCCTAAGAATGTAACTAGCTAAGGCCAGGGTGTAATTTTAATACAGTTAACATTATAGCAAGATGGGATATGTGAAACCTGTCACTAGAGTGTAACCGTTAACAGAGAAAAAGAAGAAGAAACAACACTGTATTAACTAGTGGATTGAGCATATTCACTTGTCTGTGGTGAAGAACAGGTCCAGCGATGAGTTCAATCCAGTCCAATGTCCCAGCTGTGATGAGGAACCAATAGTTTCCGGCAGGGGAGTGTTGAAGTTGCGCAGTTCGGGAGCGTCTATAGAGATAAACTAAGGAAACACATATAACCAAATTATCTTAGAACTGTGGAGAATCTGACAGGATAGTCAGTAGGGCATCAGGGGCCCAGAATAGGGCCAGCGGATGTTAAGCTTGTCACGGGGGGTCAGGCGGAGCTCGCGGACGGGACTGGCGGCTCTCAGGCCGAGGCCGAGAAAGGGCAGTCGGAGAATTTGAAACGGAATCCATGAGCTGTAATTTGGCCAAGCAACGGCTCGCTCCTTCGGGGGAGAGAACAGTGTGGATCATGTCGCGATGAGAGAATATCAATTTAAAGGGGAATCCCCAGCGATACTTGATATTGTTGGAACGCAGTACCTCCAAGTACGGCTTCATGGCTCGACGTTTGGCAATAGTAGTGGGGGCCAAATCTGAGAACAGCTCGTACAAGTGGCCCTGGAATGTTAGCGGTGCAGATTTTCTAGCCGCCTGCAGGAGCTGCTCTTTAGTTTTGTAAAAGTGCATTTTGAGAATGATGTCTCTCGGTGGGCCATCTGGCTTGCGCTTACTCAGGGCTCTGTGGATGCGGTCCATTTCTAGGCGCTCAATGGAGATTCCCGGTAGGAGTTCTTGAAACAGGGCTGTTGCGGTGGATTGTACATCAGTGACCGATTCTGGTATACCTCTGATCCTGATATTGCTTCTGCGGTCTCGGTTTTCAAAGTCCTCTAGCTTGCTATTGAGGGTGTGGATCTCGTCATGTAGCATCTCAATGTCTTTTTCGTGGGTTGCTAGGTTTGCAATGGTCGAGTCCATTTTGTCCTCGAGGTCAGAGGTACGGGAGCAGAGTTCTCTGATTTCTTTGGTTAGGTCTTTAGTCAGTTTGTCTGACATCTTGAGCAGTTCAGAATGTAAAATAGATTGGAACTGCGACAGTAGAGCCGATTGATCCAGGGTAGGGGTGTTAGGGGTCTTAGTTGTAGAGGCCGGGATCATCTCAGAATCTGCTCCGTCGGGTATGGAAGAGTTAGAGGACTCTGAGTGTGAGAGCGGGTCGGGGGACATGTCAGCCTCCAAGTCTGTTAATACGGCAAACCTGTTGCTGGGTTGTTTTGAAGTGGTTCTGCGCGCTTTAGGCATGAGGGCAATTAGAGTATGGATGGGAGTACAACCCCGTGACAATTTTCCCCCGTATTAAGAAAGCTAAGATCTAGGACAAGACATATTGCGCAGTGACCCCTAGCAGATGCGCAAGGGTATGGTTAAGGCATTGCAGCAATCATTATGCTATTCCGTATAGTAAGTCTGGATAGGTTGTGCCAATGGAGATTGTCTCGAGTTAATAAACAGCGGGTCTGGAGGCCGGCAGAACCAGAAGCTGTCCACAGGGGCCGAGAGGGGAACCACGATGGTGACAGCTCGTCGGGGGCTGTATGTATTTAGCTGGAGAGGACAATAACCCCCCTGTATTCAAAGCACGGACCCCTCACTGATGACCCAGGTGGGGGAGTATAACATGAGGCGACCTCTCACCTCTTCAGTCCGACGTCGGGAGGCACTCTGTCCACCGGTGGGCCTCAAATTCCCCACAACAGACCAGTGAGATGATGTGCACGGGCGTACAGCCTCAGGGGGTCAGTGTGCAGCGTCTATGGGGCTGCAAGTAATGGCGGCGCGTCCCTCACTTATCTTACAGCAGCCGGCCAACAGCGTGGGCCACGCGCCCCCTAGCGGCCACAGCCTCCGCCGCGGGGCCTAGACGTCGGGAGAAGCCCAGGGGATCAGCAGGCGGCACAACGCGGCGGCAGTCCCGGGGCCGCCGGTGCGTGGGTGAGTACCGCCGGTTTATCTCTTCAGCGGCGCAAATCGGAACGCCCGCCGCCACCTTTATGGCCCAGGGGGAGGCAGGAAAACCCGTGGGCCCGCAGCGTCCACCGCAACTCACCGCCCGGCGGCCTCCACTCCCTCTCGGCGACGTCCCGACCTCGGCAGCAGGGATCCTCCGATTCCAAGGTGGTGGGGGTGGACGGACTTTCCTGCCCGTTGGCGTCCGGGTCGTCCCGCTGATGCAGGGAGGTGTCGGGAGCTCCCCGGCCTGAAGCGCCTCACAGGCCTCAGGCCCGAATGTAGGCCTCGGGCTGGCGTTGCAGTTCCAGACCGCTTTTTTTCACCTTCGTGGCCAGATAATGCGTCCGTGGCCCAGGGGCTATATGTTGCTGCCCTTGTACCCTATGGATGGGTGGCCAAATTGTATTAAAGCGGGTGGATTACCCTAGCAGCTCAGGGAGCTCAGGGAAGCACGTCTTGCTTCTTTGGCAGCTGGCCACGCCCCCCTGCCTCATCTTTTTAAGTGGTGGAACTTGCACTATTGCTGACTGACTAAATACTTTTTTGCCCCACTGTATATCTTCCAGCCCCTTTCTGCCACGTATACTGTGTAGTGTAATACAGTGGGCCTGAATTTTGCAGCAGTCTCCCACACATAAAAAGGGAGATTTATATTGCCACTAAGTGCATCTGCGTCAGTTCTGTTTGGCGTATATCTGCCAGCCACTTTCTGCCACGTACACTGTGTAGTGTAATACAGTGGGCCTGATTTTTGCAGCAGTCTCCCACACATATAGAAAGGGAGATTTAAATTCACAACAAGTTTATATACACCTTCTACCTTGTTTTACAGTACCATATAATGGTTGTTAGTTTGGTTACATTTTCTCAAGAATGAGGAAGTCTGGTGGAAGAGGTCGTGGCCATGGGCGGTCATTGCCAGCTGGTAATGATGGTGGTGGTAGTGGAGCATCTGGTGGTAGTGGGAAAAGCAAAATAGCACCTAAGCCTCGAGTTGTTGAGCCAGCGTCATCGTCTGGCTACACAAGGCCTCGAACGCTCCGTTTTCTGGGAGTAGGAAAACCGCTTTTAAACCTGGAGCAGCAGGAAAACGTTTTGGCTTTCCTTGCTGACTCAGCCTCTAACTCTTTCGCCTCCTCTTCGGAAAGTTCAAAATTTAAAAGCAGCGAGTCGTCGGTGGATGCTCCCGGTCAGGAACAAGTCGCTCCCTTGTGTCCTTCACCCAGAACAGTGAAGGATGCGTCAGGCGACACAACAGGTTACTCCATGGAGCTCTTTACACATACCGTGCCTGGGTTAGAAAGGGAAATTAACAGGCCATTACAAGATGAATCGGACATGGAGTGCACAGATGAACAGCCACAGCTAGATTATTATGCTGTTCCATTGACTCAGATCACAACATTGCCCTCGCAGTGTACTGAGCCAGAACCTGACCATGATGAGACTATGGTGCCCTGTCCCGAACGCTATAGCACCTTACACAGTGACACAGAGGAAGGTGCACAGGACATTGAAGAGGAGGTGATAGATGACCCAGTTGTTGACCCCGATTGGCAGCCATTGGGGGAACAGGGTGCCGCTGGCAGTAGCTCTGAAGCGGAGGAGTATGAGCCGCAGCAGGCATCAACATCACAACAGCTTTCATCTGGCAGGCCCGTATCTGGCCAAAACCGTGTGTCAAAACCAAAAACCGTTTTAGGACAGCGTGGCCATCCGGTGAAAGTAGCACAGCATGCAATGCCTGAAAAGGTATTCAATAGTAGGAAGAGTGCAGTCTGGCAATTTTTTAACCAAGATCCGAATGATCAGTGCAAAGTTAGCTGTAAGAAATGCTCAAAGACCTTTAGCAGAGGGAAGTGTTGTGGATTCTGTTTGTGGGCTCCCTCTGGTGGTTACTGCTGGTACTGGGTGACTTTGGTGGGTTGCGGCCTTTGGTTTCCACCTGTCCATCAGAGGCTGGGTGTTTCCTATTTTACCTGGCCTTTCTGTCATTCCCTTGCCGGCTATCAATGTATTCAGATGTGCTCTGTTTGGTTCCTGCCTACCTGCTCCCAGATCTTTCAGGATAAGCTAAGTGCTGATTTTCAGTTGTTTGGTTTTTTTTCCAGCTTGCTTATTATGTCTCTATGCTAGCTGGTAGCTCTAGTGGACTGAGGTTCTCCCCATGTGCCATGAGTTGGCACATGGGTTCTTGTAATCTCAGGATGGTTTTTTTGATTAGGGTTTTTTGCTGACCGCTCAGACCCCTTTTCTATCGTTCTGCTTTCTAGTTTACAGCGGGCCTCAATTTGCTGAACCTATATATATCATCTCTATGTGTGTGCCTTCCTCTCATTTCACCGTCAATACATGTGGGGGGCAACTATACCTTTTGGGGTTCATTCCTCTGGAGGCAAGTGAGGTCTTATTTTCTCTGCAGTACTAGTTAGCTCTTAGGCTGGTGCGTGGCGTCTAGAACCAACGTAGGCACGCTCCCTGGCTATCTCTAGTTGCGTTTGTCAGGCGTAGGGCAGCGGTCAGCCCAGGTTCCATCACCCTAGAGCTCGTCCGATATTTTGTATTACTTTGCTTGTCCCTTGCTATCCCTAGCCATTGGGATTCATGACAGGGAAGAATCCCCTAAATTTAAATACAACGTGCATGCGTAGACATTTATCCAGCATGCACTTGCAAGCCTGGACTAACTACCAAACGTCCCGTAACGTAGGTGCACCCGCTCTGCATGAAGCTAGTCAGCAACGTTTTATTGCTTCCCTCACTGTAAGCCCACCGTTTAGGACACCACCTGCAGCAAATGTGGAGGTATCGTCGCAAGGCCAAAGCAGTCAGGGAATCACCAGGTTGTTGGTAGGAAACACTGTATGTAGGCCAACAGCAAGAATACCCTCACCATCCCTCTCTCAATCTGCCATGTCCACCACCACCCCCGCTAGTTCCACCATATGCAGCTCTCCAGTCCAGCTCACCCTACAAGAGACTCTCGTTAGGAAAAGGAAGTACTCATCCTCTCATCCGCGTACACAGGGTTTGAACGCCCACATTGCTAGACTAATCTCGTTAGAGATGATGCCCTACCGGTTGGTTGAAAGCGAAGCTTTCAAAGCCCTGATGGCCTACGCAGTACCACGCTATGACCTACCCAGTCGACACTTCTTTGCGGGAAAAGCCATCCCAGCCCTCCACCAGCATGTGAAAGACCGCAGTGTCCATGCACTCAGGCAATCAGTCAGTAGAAAGGTGCACTTCACAACAGATGCATGGGCCAGTAGGCATGGCCGGGGACGTTACGTGTTCATCACGACACACTGGTTTAATGTGGTGGATGCAGGGTCCACAGGGGACAGCCATAGTGGGACAGTTCTGCCTAGCCCACGGTCTAGGAAACAGTTGGCTGTAGGCGTTCGCCTCCTCCTCCTCCAGCAGAAGTGAAAGCTCGTCCACAGAGCGCAGTCGCACGACCACTCCATCCGCAGCTGCCAGTGTTGCAGACGAGGTGTCCCATTATGGAACAGCTAGTGGTAAGCGTCAGCAGGCTGTGTTTGAAATGAAGTGTTTGGGCGACAACAGACACACCGCGGAAGTTCTGGCCGAGTTCTTGCAGCAAGAAACTCATTCATGGCTGGGCAGTGTACATCTTGAGGCAGGCAAGGTAGTCAGTGATAACGGAAGGAATTTTATGGCTGCCATAGCCCTTTCGGAACTGAAACACATACTTTGCCTGGCTCACACCTTGAACCTGGTGGTGCAGTGCTTCCTGAAAAGTTATCCGGGGTTACCAGCCCTGCTCCTGAAGGTGCGAAGACTTTGCTCGCACATCTGCCGGTCGCCCGTACACTCCCGCCGTATGCAGAACCATCAGCGATCGTTGAAGCTTCCCCAGCACCGCCTAATAATCGACGTTGCAACAAGGTGGAACTCCACACTGCACATGCTTCAGAGGCTGTGCGAACAGAGGCGTGCTGTAATGTATTTGTGGGAGGATACACATACACGGGCAGGCAGTTGGATGGCAGACATGGAGTTGTCAGGTGTGCAGTGGTCGAAGCTGCAAGACCTCTGTCAAGTCCTTCAGTGTTTTGAGGAATGCACACGGCTGGTAAGTGCAGACGACGCCATCCTAAGCATGAGCATCCCACTAATGCGTCTGCTGATGCAAAGTTTGACGCACATTAAGGAGCAGGCGTCTGCAGCCGAGGAGGAGGGAAGCCTTGATGACAGTCAGCCATTGTCTGCTCAGGGAACTCTCCTGGGCGAGGTGGCGGACGAAGAGGAGGAGGAGGATGATGGGGATGAATATTTATGGGAGGAGGAAGCTTCTCAGGGGGCAATAGAAACTGGTGGCGTTGCAAGGTCAGGTACAGGGTTTTTGCGGGAGACAAGTGATGTTGATTTGCCAGAAAGTACTCCTCAACCCAGCACAAGCAGTGATTTGACACCTGGAACATTGGCCCACATGGCTGATTATGCCTTGCGTATCCTAAAAAGGGACCCCCGCATTATCAAAATGATGACCGATGACGATTACTGGTTGGCCTGCCTCCTGGATCCACGCTATAAAGGGAAATTGCAAAATATCATGCCACATGAGAACCTTGAGCAAATATTGGCTACCAAACAAGCAACTCTTGTAGACCGTTTGGTTCAGGCATTCCCAGCACACAGCGGCGGTGATGGTTCTCACACGAGCTGCAGGGGGCAACATGGCAGAGGTGTTAGAGGTGCACAAATCAGAAGTGGCGTTGGACAGGGGTTTTATGACCAGGTTGTGGAGTGATTTTGCAATGACTGCAGACACGACAGGTACTGCTGCATCAATTCAAAGTGACAGGAGACAACATTTGTCCAGTATGTTTACAAACTATTTTTCCTCCCTTATCGATGTTCTCCCTCACACGTCATTCCCCTTTGATTACTGGGCATCTAAAATGGACACCTGGCCTGAATTGGCAGAATAATGTATTACAGGAGCTCGCTTGCCCAGCTGCTAGTGTGCTATCAGAAAGAGTATTCAGTGCTGCTGGTTCAATACTGACTGAAAAAAGGACTCGTCTGGCTACCCAAAATGTTGATGATCTAACCTTCATGAAAATGAACCAATCATGGTTTTCTAATTATTTTGCCCCACCTTCCCCTGCTGACACGTAGCTTTCCTGTAAAAAGGTCTTGCTTTTGGCCTCCTCTTACTGACTGCTCCAATTCCTCCATTTGCAGCTGCTGAATGTCCACCATAGGCCATTTTTACACCTCCCTAAATGGGCTGACTCCCCCCACGGGGCCGTGGTCACCACTTGGCGCAAGCACCCGTGCGAGTGCCGTTTGCCTGGACAGGTGGGTGTGCCCACTTTTGGCCGACGGCACTGGCACAGGGTCCCTCATAGTACAATGAAGTGTCTCTGGCGGTGGTGGTGCACACCCGTCAGACACACCATCGTAATATGAGTGGCCCTGGGCCAGTACCGCCTCCCACGAGAGTGTCCCCACCCCCCCCCCCCCCAGCTCAAACAGTGCTCTACCACTTGCAAAACTTACCTCTCACTGCTCCACCACTGCCCTCCATTTAGGCCTGTGAATACTGTGCGCGAACTACCACTGTCTGCTACTCAGCAGAGGAACCCACCCCAGTACCTACAGTAGCTTTGCCACCTGTTTATTTAGGAACATTTTTTTTTGCAGACATTTAGCCCACTTTACTATTTTGGCCAACTTACTGTGTCAGCCACTTCTTCCAGTTGTCCTCCACCGAACAAAGCAGTGCCGCCAGTTTACTCCTGTTACCAGTTTAGAACTGCATTGAGCCTACTTTTTTATTTTAGGCCTACTAAGTCTGTCTGCGCCACTCCTTGCAATCGTCCTCCGCTGACCAAACCAATGCTTCCTGTGTACCCCTGTAACCTATTTTAAACTGCATTGAGCCTACTTTTTTATTTTAGGCCTACTACGTGTGTCTGTCTGCGCCACTCAATACAGCTGTCCTCCACTGAACAAAGCTGAGCTTCAATCTTCAGGCCTATATTTTGAATATGAAACTGCATTTGGTCTACTAGTTTTGTTGGGCCCTACTAACGGTGTCTGCCGCTCCTTGGTGTTCTCCTGTGCTTTTCTCCTGTGCTTCAATCTTCAGGCTTTCGGCCTATATTTTGAATATGAAACTGCATTTGGCCTACTAGTTTGGTTGGGCCCTACTAATGGTGTCTGCTGCTCCTTGCTTTTCTCCTCCACTGAACAAAGCTGAGCTTCAATCTTCAGGCTTTCGGCCTATATTTTCAATATGAAACTGCATTTGGCCTACTAGTTTGGTTGGGCCTACTAACGGTGTCTGCCGCTCCTTGCTTTTCTCCTCCACTGAACAAAGCTGAACTTCAATCTTCAGGCTTTCGGCCTATATTTTGAATATGAAACTGCATTTGGTCTACTAGTTTGGTTGGGCCTACTAACGTTGTCTGCCGCTGCTTGTTGTTCTCCACTAAACAAAGCTGAGCTTCATTTATCAGGCTATATCCGATATTAAACTGCATTTGGCCTACTTGTTTGGTTGGGCCTACTAACGGTGTCTGCCGCTGCTTGTGGTTCTCCTCCACTGAACAAAGCTGAGCCGCAATTTTCATCCTGTTTTGAATATTAAACTGTATTTGGCCTACTTGTTTGGTTGGGCCTACTAACGGTGTCTGCTGCTGCTTGTTCTCCTCCACTGAACAAAGCAGTGCCGCCTGTTTACTCCTGTTACCAATTTTGAACTGCATTTGGCCCACTTTATTATTTGGCCCTACTAACTGTGCCTGCCACTCATTACAGTTGTCTTCCACTGAACAAAGCAATGCCGCCTGTTCAGTCCTGTTACCACATTTGAACTGCATTTAGCCTACTTTATTATTTGGGCCTACTAACTGTGTTTCCTTCTCATCCTGCCCATTGCCCAGCCACTGCTAGATGAGTCTGCTTTTACATTGACCAAGACCACTACATTCCCCTTGCACTCTACACAGCCAGAATCTGACCCTGCTGAAAGTCAGGTTCCACTTCCCGCATACTATACCACCTTACACGGGGACAAAGAGGAAGGTGCAGATGAAAGTGCAGGTTCCTTCATCAGGTGGGGGGGCATACTCGTTGGCGACGTCACTGGCACAGGGCCCCTCATAGTACGCAAAAGTGTCTCTGCCGGTGGGAGGCGCTCCTGCCATCCAACACACCGCCGTACTTTGAGGGGCCCTGTGCCAGTGCCAATGTGCACGAGTGTGCCCCCCCTGCTTGCTCAGGATCACAGCACTTGCAAAGTTGAAATACTTACCTCTCCCTGCTCCACCGCCGTGACGTGGTCCGCGTTTCCTGGGCCCACGAAAAACTTGAGCCAGCCCTAACCCCCCCCCCCCAACTTTAGCCAAATGACCCCCAATTTTCAATGCCTAACTATTATTATAAGGCAAATTAAGATTGACAAGCTTAAGTAACAAGAATTGATGTTTTTGGCATTACAATGGGCACTGTAGGTGTTTTCCTGTCCTCCACTCACTGCCGACTTTGCTTCCCCATTGACTTGCATTGGGTTTCGTGTTTCAGTCGGATCCCCGACTTTTCGCAATAATCGGCTGATTTCACCCGACCCGACTTTTTGACAAAGTCGGGTTTCGCGAAACCCGACTCGATCCTAAGAAGTAAAAAGTCGCTCAACTCTAGTCACCACGTCTGTATTTATCAGACTTTTCCTCTGACTGTTCCTCTCCTGGTTTTGGCTTACAGTATATTCCCTTCTGTGACAGGATACACTGCCAGAGATCAAATGGCTATGGGCATCTGTGCCTTCATCTTTCAAGGCTGGTTTAAAACCTTTGTCATTTTCATGGTTTTTGGAAGGGAACTAATGCATTTTTACTGTTGATTAACCAATAAATCTCCATCAGGACTTGCTGCTTTTGCTCAAATATATTTTTTTCATCTATGGAAGCTGTGGGGAAATTAAATATTAGGCCGGGGTCACACTTGCATGTGCAGTGCGAGAAACTCACCCGAGTTTCTCGCACCAATACCCGGCACTGACGCCGGCACTCGGGAGCGTGCATGTATTTCTATGCAGCTGAACGCTCCATTCCCGAGTGCAAGTTTCTCGCATTGCACACGCAAGTGTGACCCCTGCCATACTATAATTTGTAAACTTAGTGATTTTAATAGTAATTTTTTTTTTTTTTTTTGCAAATCTCAGGATTGAGTTATTCAGCCTCCTGTAAGACTGAGTGATCTTGCTTCCATGTTCTGCAGGGTTTACACATATTTGGTTCATCATTATTGTTTGTTTTTATTTTTACAGAGATGGCTCATTACATGTAACTTGCACTGACAAAGACACTGGAAAGTCAGAAATGATCACCGTCGAAGACTCCTCTTGAGCAAGGATCAATCATACCACATTTATGAGTCCAAGGACAAGTTCAGACATTGCCATCGGCTTCTTTTCATTGTTGTATACAGTCCAAATGTGAAAAAATAAGTCAAGCTTTTCATAATTTATTTGTCTGACTTGTCCGTTAGTAACAGTGGTGTTTGGACCCAAAGACTTACCACTGCGCCTGTACACCGCTATGCGCATGCCCTCCTGTAGCAGCTATTCATTTCAGAGTGGCGGTTTTAACAAACACTTTGGGGTCTCTTAACCCTATTACCTACCAATCGGCATCCCAATACAGCCTCTAGAATTTAGGAAAAAACGAATTAAATGATACGTAAACTCATATACCCTGCATACAACTCTCATGCGCTATATAACATTTTATGAAAGTTTAATATGGTAGATGAATTTAAATGGTCACTGTAGTTTCAATAAACTTTTCAGAAATCTATAGTACAAGAAAATAGAAGAAACTTTGTATTATGTCACATAAGCCAGTGTTTCCCTTCCTCTGCCTCCTGAACTCACTATCCACTAAAAAAAAAGCCTTAAACTGTTATGCCCACATGTCCAGTAATAATCATCATCAACTTTTTTACTTTTTTTGTCTGTTAAAAAAACTGATTTCAGCTGTATCCATTTTTTTTTTAGCATTGAAGTTTATGAAAAATGGATCTGTTAAATGGTCATCCATTGTTCTTTAATTTGAAAAAGATCCGTGTTTTGCTTACTGGATCAGTTTCAAATGGAAGAAAACAAATCGCATCACCGATAGCTGCTACTGCGCAGGGGCAGTGGGCACACTTTCAAATTTTTTTTATTTTTTTTTTGAATATCAGGAGAACCTTTAAATATTAGGACAGTATATATGTGATTATGCTGCAGCATTGGTGCCACGTCCATCGCCTTCCTGCAGGAGGTTTTTTTTTTTTCAATATGTATATATAATATTCAGTATGCAAACCAGGGGGCAGGTCAGTGAGAGATCAGTGACCTGTCAGCAGGCTGCATTATACCTAATCAGAGCACCACAAAAAGACTCCCCTACACACACACACACACACACACACACACACACACACACGCACACACACACGCTGCCCCAGAGCACGAGCATATAATTAACTCCAAAGTGAAAATAAAGATTAAACAACCACAGGACAGATTTCATCAACCCAGGTATGATTGTAATCAGTATAACGGCGCCGACCTAACACTGTGTGTAGCTTAGGTCTTTGCAGCTAGTCTCCAATCTCTAGTTCGTGAACTGAGGAGAAGTTTACAACTGAAAATTATAGTGAGATGCGGCAAAGCAAATGCTGGTGAATAGTGATGATTTAGTATGGAAATCTGTTTTCCCTTCCTGCCCCAACAGATGGGGATATTATCTGCCCTGAGAATTGATAGGACAGGTATCAATAAAAATTTGACTGAACACTGTATAAGTGGATCGTAACGCCATCCCATTTGGTGTTTTAAACTTTTATTAGTGGTGTGAATGTCTTGTGCTGCTGACAGGACTAAGGAAAACAGATTTACATTCTAAATCCTCACTTCCCTTACAGCAGCACAACAGATGGGGATATAGAAAGAACATCCTTTTAGGAGAGACCTACTGCACCTATCTCAAAACTGGCTGCCAAAGGCTGTCTTTTCTATGTGTCTTTACATAGAGTTTTACATTGAGTAAGTAAATTTATTAGGAGTGGCGGAGAGCCCACGTCCCATATTTGCTCCACTGACTTAAGGAGCATAATGCAACACTTGAGGATGAGATTCTAGGCTTCTAGAATATTGCAGTTTTCTAAATGTAGGCCTACTACAGCTGTGTCCTACTGGTGTGGCTGATATTTTAGGTTTTTCTCCTTTTGCCAGAAAGGTATTTTCTTTTCAAGCTGCTGGCCCTAGATGACAAAAGGTCACTGTCATTGCATAGTCTGCTGGAGAACTGGAAAAGAGAAGAAAGATGACTAGTGACAAGCAAGAGAAATCTTTGGATTAAGCAATGGTAAAACCTCAGCACGTCCTATTCTGGATGGCAAAAAAGGTGCTGAATGACCCAGAGCAGGAAGATTATTTGCAGAGGTTTCTCGCAAGTTCTCAAAGACAGAACCACACACATGCAAAAAATTTGAGACAAGTCCCTTGGATGTCAGTAGAGCAGTGCAAACTACACTGGGAAGATAAGTTTGGCTTCTTTGAGACTAATTCGGATGAGGTCTGTGGCCCTGCCATACTTTATTATCTGGAAGAAACAAAATCCGTGGTATTAACGTCATATCAACTGGAAGTTTTGTGAGCACTTGATATGCAACTCCTTCATGTCCCAAACCAATAGGATAAGAAGACAGAACATAAGCCAAATTACCTTCAGGATATTAAGGCTGAAACATTGCTTGTTCTTAGGATGAGCCTAGAACATTAATGATGTCCAGATGAGCTCTCCAGCCCCACTGAGAGTTGTCGGCCTGGTACTCAGAGGAAACTAGGAGTCTGATGTAATGGACACTTTCTGACTTTGCTGTCAGAAGCCAAAGTAAGGCTATGTGCACACGTCAGGATTTTGTCAGGCTTTTTCATCAGGTTTTGTAGCCAAAACCAGGAGTGGGTGATAAATGCAGAAGTGGTGCATATGTTTCTATTATACTTTTCCTCTAATTGTTCCACTCCTGGTTTTGGCAACAAATCCTGAGGAAAAAACCTGACAAAATCCTGACGTGTGCACATAGCCTCAAGCTCCTCTAAGGAAGCTAAGTAGACATTTATATTACATTCATAATAGTCAAAGACCTTAGAAAACAAGGGTTACAGATGAACTCTCCATTGCTTACACTGTATTTCATGTGTGTGGGCCATAGCAAGAGTCAAGTATTTCCAATCTACATTGAAGAAAGAGATATTCTGTCATTCCTGAAAGTTCTGACTGCAAAACAATGATTAGGTACATTTAATTCAGTGAAGAATATAGCCATTCTCCTCCCATCATGGTCACTCTTGGAAGCCTGCATCACTGCTCCCAGAACATGCTGAGATGGCTTCCTTTACCACTAAAACTAATCTCGCTTTAACAAGGTCAAAGCTGTTTTTAAATCTGAGGCCACACTCTACAGGAGACTTCATCTTGTTATAATAAGAATTAATTAATAAGACTAACATCTTATTGTAAGAAGATCTGCAAAAGAAATATGTTAGTCTGCTCTTACCATCTGTCCGGTTGAGGTCAATCAGACAAGAAAAAAGATAGAGGTGTGATTTGGGGCACCTTTTATATAGTGTTCAAGTGTCAATTAAAATTTCTACCTGTCCTATCAGTGTGTATGAAGTAGAATATATTTATCTCTTGTGCTAATGTAATGAAAATGCAGTATTCAATTTAAGTAATGCCTAGAAACATTCCTCATATGCACACACAACAGCTTATTCTGGTAAGTTACACAAAAAGGGTTTCACAGAGAATGTGATAAAACATAGCCACTGTCACATATTTCAAGTTGCAAACCACCTAGTCATGTGTCATGATGCGTTGCAGATTGAATAAACACCACTCAAAATGTCTCATCTGTCACAGGGAACAGCATCATGAACAAGCATAACTAATCTTCTCACAAACCGAGTTACTCACACTTGCCAGGCAAGTTTATGACTTACATTTCACATGAGCTTTAGAAAAATTGGACTGGACTTTGGTGGATAAGGGCAACTTTTCCAACCTTGCTGTGTAATAGTTTTGATATAGCTGCTACACCATTATGTTTATCCAACATTCTTATGTGGCTCTGTGTATGTTTTTGTTTATTGTAATACTCCTCTACCTTTGCAAATAAAATTGACAATATTACAAGTCATCTATTGTTTTAACATGTTTTTTTTTTCTTGTGGTGGAAAGCAGTATGCATCTGTATTTAATTTATGAAAAATTAGGCCAACCAAAGTATCCAAATAATTACAAGGTCTGGTTATTTTTTGTGTACTGTAACATTAATGGATAAGGTTACCAGTATGGACTTAAAGAGGAGATGTCACCAGGTAAAATGTGGCCAGTGTTTGCTGCTTATTCCCGCTTCTCCCGTGTATTCCTTTTTTTTATTATTATTATGCTGTACAGTTCCAAAGTTATGGACTTCTTGTTTAGTACTAACTATTATGGTCTTTACCAAGGACATGTGACTCAAAGGATTCCCTGGGGGCTTGTCTTTAGGTTCCTCTGCATAATTACCCTGTGAGCTACTTTCCCCTTTGTTAAAGACCATAAAAAGTAGCACTAAATAAAAAAGCCCCCATCTCTGAAACCAAATGTCAGATTTGAGAAAAAACAAAAGACTGATTACTCTGGAGCAGCGGGAATAAAATGAGTGTAACTTTTTTAACTGGTGACAGGTCTTTTTTAAAAACTACATATCGAATGTTTTGTTTTGCATTTTTTAGAAGAAGCCTGCCTGAACCAGAGACTTGTTAAAGGGTTGTCCAGCTTAAAATGAAAAGTCTGCAGTCATTCTGTGTGACCACACACTTGTGAATCCTACAGTAGTGCACACTCTGTGCTTTGAGGATTCGCCGTTCTCTGCTTCGGGAAAGGTTAGGTATATGATATGCATACTTCGGGGCAGAACCCGTCTAATGAGTGTGGCCAAGCTCAATACACTTGTATTGGCGAGGTTGTGCCCACTATTCGGCCGTGCCAACTAGACAGGGTGTGGCCTTGCTACATACACTTGTATGAAGCTGGTCTTTGCCCTCTAGACTGATTCTGCCAGGGAGTGTTCATTTCGCATACCCGTTCCCAGGGCAGAGCAGCACACTGTGTTGCACCCTGGGAGGATTCAGAAGTCTGCAATCACACAGAGTGACTGCAGACTTTCCATTTTAGGCTGGACAAACCCTTTAAAGGAGTTCTTTATCAGGAAGTGCTGTTTTTTTTACCAGCTGAAAAATGTTCTATTATCACTGAAAAGTTAAAGATTGTGAATTTGACAAGTGTTGGGTTCACGTATAATACATTTTTTTTACTTTTAATTTGTGGTTCCAGTATTGACAGCAAGAATAGTGGAGCTTGCTATGATACTTCTGCTCTAAAAAATAATGGATCTCACCTGGAAGCTGACAGGTCTCATTATAAATCATTAGTCTAAAAGAGGATTGGTTGGGAATGGGATCTGTTTATAAAATGGACTAATTATAGATCCATTATGATTAGAAGCTATGCTGGTGGTCATGGAGAGAGAAGCTATTCTTGTCACTCAGCTTGTATTTCTGATTGTTATTTTTCCTTATCGGTATGTTTCCACGGTCCGGAATGGCTCAGGATTTGACACAGGTAAAATCTGCACCACATCTGCGTATGAGGTCACTGTCCGGTCACCTGCTTTTTTTATGCGGATTTGTGTGTGTTTTTGTAAGCTAAATAAAGATATACCAAAAAAAAATTGTGATGTAATTTCCTTGTCCAACCACTTTTTTTTACATACTCCATTGAAGAACAATGTTTACACACACAGGTAGGTAGATAAATCTAGAGATAGATGGATCTATTATTATCTATAATCTATCATATCTATCTATTGAATTTATTTATATAGAACCATTAATTCCATGGTGCTGTACATGAGAAAGGGGTTGCGTACAGAGTTATAGATATCATTTACAGTAAACGAATTTACGATGACAGACTGGTACAGAGGGGAAAAGACCCTATCCTTGCGGACTTACATTCTACGGGATAATGGGGAAGAGACAGAAGGTCGGGGTCCAGCAGTTCTGGCGGTGGTGAGGCGGCGGCTCGGTTATTGCAGGCTGTAGGCTTTCCTGAAGAGATGGGTTTTCAGGTTCCGTCTGAAGGATCTGAGGGTGGTGGATAATCTGACATGTTGAGGTGTGGAATTCCAGAGGATGAGGAATATTCCGGAGAAATCTTGGAGGCGGTTGTGTGAGGAACGAATAAGCAAGGGGGAGAGTAGGAGGACTTGGGAGGATCGAAGATTATGTGAGGGAAGATATTGGGAGATTAGTTCAGAGATATAGGGAGGAGACAGGTTGTGGATGGCATTGTAGATCAGAGTTAGTAGTTTGAACTGGATTAGTTGGGGAATTGGGAACCAGAGGAGGGATTTGCAGAGGGGAGAAGCAGGAGAATAGCGAGGAGAGAGGTGGATTAGGCGGGAGGCAGAGTTGAGGACAGACTGGAGTGGTGCAAGAGAGTTAGCGGGGAGGCCACAGAGGAGGGTGTTGCAGAAGTCGAGGCGGGAGATGATGAGGGCATGCACAAGAGTTTTAGGTAGCAAAGAGAAAGACATTTGAGCTAAATAAAAATAAAAACAATGAGCATTTCACCAGGAAAAAGCTGGATCCTATGATACATGTAGATTTGAAAGGGAAATCCAGATTCTACCCAATTCAAAGTCAGGGTCATCACATCAAAACCTTTACTGATTTGGTCCTAGAGGACTTCAAGGGACTAAAGTTAAGGTACCTTCACACTGAACAACTTAACGATAGTGATCCGTGTCGTTGCAGCGTCCTGGATAGCGATATCGTTGTGTTTGACACGCAGCAGCGATCAGGATCCTGCTGTGACATCGTTGGTCGGAGCTAGAAGGCCAGCACCTTATTTCGTCGCTGGATCACCCGCTGACATCGCTGGATCGGTGTGTGTGACACCGATCCAGCGATGTGTTCACTTGTAACCAGGGTAAATATCGGGTTACTAAGCGCAGGGCCGCGCTTAGTACCCCGATATTTACCCTGGTTACCATTGTAAAAGTTAAAAAAACACTACACTACCTTCTGATGTCTGTCACATCCCCCGCCGGCGGCTTCCCTGCACTGAATGTGTCAGCGCCGGCCGGCCGTAAAGCAGAGCACAGTGGTGACGTCACCGCTCTGCTTTAGGGCCGGCGCTTACACAGTGCAGGGAAGCGGACGCCGGGGGATGCGACAGACACCGGAATGTAAGTATGTAGTGTTTGGTTTTTTTTACATTTACACTGGTAACCAGGGTAAACATCGGGTTACTAAGCGCGGCCCTGCGCTTAGTAACCCGATGGTTACCCGGGGACTTCGGCATCGTTGGTCGCTGGAGAGCTGTCTGTGACCGCTCTCCAGCGACGCTGCAGCGATCGGCATCGTTGTCTATATCGCTGCAGCGTCGCTTAATGTGACGGTACCTTTAGGAAAAAAAAACATAAAAAGATAAAATCCGGTGGCAACCTCACGGAGTTGGAATAGAAAGCAATTTCCACCCTGAAAAATAATAGGAATATTATTATAAGAGCGCGGATAAGGGAGGGGGGATATCCATCCAAGATAGAAACAAAGCAGATACCAGCACATATGGGCTATCCAATATGGACATATACAGTAAATCCACACATACAATGAGTTAATCAAAGATGGAGCATCATTGGGGATTTTAAACAAATATGAGAAGGATTTTTTGCTCATGAAAGATCCAGCAATGGCATTCTTATACCATCTTACCAAGCTGCATAAAAATATTTGCAACCCCCCAGGAAGCCCGATCATCTGCGGGATTGGTGCATTGACCTCAAATCTAGCAGCTTATAGAGATGGAATAATGAACCTCAAAGTCAGTCAGTTGAAAAGTTTTTTAAAGGGAACCTGTCACCCCCAAAATCGATGGTGAGGTAAGCTCACCGTCATCAGGGGCTTATCTACAGCATTCTGTAATGCTGTAGATAAGCTGCCGATGTTACCTGAAAGAGGAGAAAAAGACGTTAGATTATACTCACCCAGGGGCGGTCCCGCTGCGATGGGTGTCTCAGGTCCGGTACAGCGCCTCCCATCTTCATTCCATGACGTCCTCTTCTGGTCTTCACGCCGTGGCTCCGGCGCAGGCATACTTTGCCTTGTTGAGGGCGCGAGGCACAGCGTGTGACGTCACACCTGCTACGGGACGGCACAGGATCCTGATGAAGAAGGACGCACCTCCTTCGAAACGCGTCGGTTTCCTTTCTGGTCTCTGTGCCGTCCCGTAGCAGGTGTGACGTCACACGCTGTGCCTCGCGCCAGCAACTTGCTCTTCTGCTCGTATTTAGGGACACCACCGGCCGGGGCTTTCCCTGGCTCTGCGAAGCTACTTTGTTGTGCCGCTGTGCGGCGATTGACTGCTCTGGCCTGCCTACTCCTTTGACTGCACTTCTGCTTGCTGAATCCTAGCCCGCACCACTAGAACGGACTCCTCGGCACACCACGCTGTCCTCCCACCTTAACCAGGAAGGACTCCATGTTACTCATCTCAGCGGTGAGTTTCGGCTCCTTAGGGCACTTAGTATCATAACTGTTTTTACAAGTTTACGTTCGTCCCCATCTTACCAATCAAGGAACAATATAATTTGTGTCCTGCAGGATAGTTAATTACGCACACGATTTTACAGCTTGTAGCCCCACTACATTTCTTCACTATAGTGCCTGCACACATTCTTGATGGGTATTATGCCTGCCTAAAGCATTATAGTTCATTTTTTGGGGGACTATATCTTCCGTTTCAGTTTTGTGCTCATTTGTATTTCTCTGATCATGCGGGATATATCATTACTTGCATCTTGCTTAGGAACCCAGCACGTATACTGTCTGTACAGCCCCACCACATCTTTTCACTGCAGTGTCCATCCAGAATTTCGATGTGCATTGGGCCTGCATTGGCACACTAGTTTATGTCTCATTTCTTCTGATTCTGCATCCCTATAGTGCGGAATCAGCTATAATTACACTTATTGGCTTTTACCATTGACAGTGGGGGCACCTACCTGTCCTCTTTCCTGCTGCTTAGGGATCTTGTTTGTTTACGGTGAGGTAGCGTGGGTGTTACACTTTATTCGATGATGGTAAAGGTAAAATAATAACAAAGAATTTTTTCAAAAAAGTTGATGCCAACAGCTATGTACACTACAAAAGTAACCATTACAACAAATGGCTGGCAAATGTACAAAAAAATCAGTATCAACGAATAAGGAAAAATTGTACCTTATTAAAAGATAAGGAACAAAGCAAATGTCTGAGAGATTTTTAGAGCATGAATACCCCTAAAAACTAATTTAAAAAAAAGCATACTCAGAGGCAAAGGGAATTTCACAAAGTAGTTTAACCCCTTCCCGACCTTTGACGCATACGCTGCGTCATGAAAGTCGGTGCCAATCCGACCTGTGACGCAGCGTATGCGTCATGGAATGATCGCGTCCCTGCAGATCGGGTGAAAGGGTTAACTCCAATTTCACCCGATCTGCAGGGACAGGGGGAGTGGTGCTTCAGCCCAGGGGGGGTGGCTTCACCCCCCCCGTGGCTACGATCGCTCTGATTGGCAGTTTCACTTTCAACAGCCAATCAGAGCGATTTGTAATATTTCACCTAAAAAACTGGTGAAATATTACAATCCAGCCATGGCCGATGCTGCAATATCATCGGCCATGGCTGGAAATACTGAAGTGACCCCCCCACCCCACCGATCACCCCCCCAAGCCACCGATCTGTCCCGTAGTCCCCTCCGTCCTGTGCTCCGCTCCCCCATCCTCCTGTCCGCTCCCCCCGTGCTCCTATGTCACCCCCCGTGCTCCGACGCCCCCCCCGTGCCCCGATCTCCCCCCCTTATACTTACCGAGGCTCCCGGTGTCGGTCCGTCTTCTCCATGGGCGCCGCCATCTTCCAAAATGGCGGGCGCATGCTCAGTGCGCCCGCCGAATCTGCCGGCCGGCAGATTCGTTACAAGTACATTTTGATCGCTGTGGTAGGTTCTATCACAGCGATCAAAATAAAAAAAATAATAAATAAACCCCCCCCTTTATCACCCCCATAGGTAGGGACAATAATAAAATAAAGAAAATATTTTTTTTTCTTTTTCCACTAGGGTTAGGGTTAGAACTAGGGTTAGAAATAGGGGTAGGGTTAGGGGTAGGGTTAGGGATACGGGTAGGGTTAGGGTTTGGGGTAGGGTTAGGGTTATTATGGCATGTGTACACAGTGCGGATTTGGCTGCGGATCCGCAGCGGATTGGCCGCGGATCCGCAGCGGATTGGCCGCAAATCCGCAGCGGATTGGCCGCTGCAAATTCGTAGCAGTTTTCCATCAGGTTTACAGTACCATGTACACCTATGGAAAACCAAATCCGCTGTGCCCATGGTGCGGAAAATTCCATGCAGAAACGCTGCGTTGTATTTTCCGCAGCATGTCAATTCTTTGTGCGGATTCCGCAGCGTTTTACACCTGTTCCTCAATTGGAATCCGCAGGTGAAATCCGCACAAAAAAACACTGGAACTCTGCTGTAAATCCGCAGGTAAAACGCAGTGCCTTTTACCTGCAGATTTTTCAAAAATCGTGCGGAAGAATCTCACACGAATCCGCAACGTGGGCACATAGCCTTAGGGTTAGGGTTGGAATTAGAGTTAGGGTTGGAATTAGGGCTAGGGTTGGAAATAGGGTTAAGATTAGGCTTGTGGTTAGGGTTACGGATAGGGTTAGGGGTGTGTTGGGGTTACAGTTGTGGTTAGGGTTGGGATTAGGGTTAGGGTTGGGATTAGGGTTAGGATTAGGGATAGGGTTGGAATTAGGGTTACGGGTGTGTTGGGGTTAGGGTTGTGGTTAGGGGTGTGTTGGGGTTAGGGTTGTGATTAGGGTTATGGCTACAGTTGGGATTAGGATTAGGGGTGTGTTGGGGTTAGTGTTGAAGTTAGAATTGAGGGGTTTCCACTGTTTAGGCACATCAGGGGTCTCCAAACGCAACATGGCGCCACCATTGATTCCAGCCAATCTTACGTTCAAAAAGTCAAATGGTGCTCCCTCCCTTCCAAGCCCCGACATGCGCCCAAACAGTGGTTTACCCCCACATTTGGGGTACCAGCGTACTCAGGACAAACTGGGAAACAACTGTTGGGGTCCAATTTCTCCTGTTACCCTTGCAAAAATAAAAAATTACTTACTAAAACATAATTTTTGAGGAAAGAACAATTATTTTTTATTTTCACGGCTCTGCGTTATAAACTTCTGTGAAGCACTTGGGGGTTGAAAGTGCTCACCACACATCTAGATAAGTTCCTTCGGGGGTCTAGTTTCCAAAATGGTGTCACTTGTGGGGTGTTTCTACTGTTTAGGCACATCAGGGGTTCTGCAAATGCAACATGATGCCCGCAGACCATTCCATCAAAGTCTGCATTTCAAATGTCACTACTTCCCTTCCGAGCCCTGACGTGCGCCCAAACAGTGGTTTACCCCCACATTTGGGGTACCAGCACACTCACAACAAACTGGGCAACAAATATTGGGGCCCAATTTCTCCTGTTACCCTTGTGAAAATAAAAAATTGCTTGCTAAAACATCTTTTTTGAGGAAAGAAAAATGATTTTTTATTTTCACGGCTCTGCGTTGTAAACTTCTGTGAAGCACTTGGGGGCTGAACGTGCTCACCACACATCTAGATAAGTTCCTTGGGGGGTCTAGTTTCCAAAATGGGGTCACTTGTGGGGGGTTTCTACTGTTTAGGCATATCAGGGGCTCTGCAAACGTAACATGATGCCCGCAGACCATTCCATCAAAGTCTGCATTCCAAAACGTCACTACTTCCCTTCCGGGCCCCGGCATGTGCCCAAACAGTGGTTTACCCCCACATATGGGGTATCAGCGTACTCAGGAGAAACTGGACAACAACTTTTGGGGTCCAATTCCTCCTGTTACCCTTGCAAAAATAAAAAATTCTGGGCTAAAAAAATATTTTTGAGGAAAGGAAACACATTTATTATTTTCACGGCTCTGCGTTATAAACTTCTGTGAAGCACTTGGGGGTTCAAAGTGCTCACCACACATCTAGATAAGTTCCCTTGGGGGTCTAGTTTCCAAAATGGAGTCACTTGTGGGGAGTTCCTACTGTTTAGGCACATCAGGGGCTCTGCAAACGCAACCTGACGCCCGCAGAGCATTCCATCAAAGTCTGCATTTCAAAACGTCACTACTTCCCTTCCGAACTCCGACGTGTGCCAAAACAGTGGTTTACCCCCACATATGGGGTATCATCGTACTCAGGAGAAACTGGGCAACAACTTTTGGGGTCCAATTTCTCCTGTTACTTTTGGGAAAATAAAAAACTGTGGGCTAAAAAATAATTTTTGAGAAAAGAAAAATTATTTTTTATTTTCATGGCTCTGCGTTATAAACTTCTGTGAAGCACTTGGGGGTTCAAAGTGCTCACCACACATCTAGATTAGTTCCTTGGGAGGTCTAGTTTCCAAAATGGGGTCACTTGTGTGGGAGCTCCAATGTTTAGGCACACAGGGGCTCTCCAAACGCGACATGGTGTCCGCTAATGATTGGAGCTAATTTTCCATTCAAAAAGCCAAATGGCGTGCCTTCCCTTCCGAGCCCTGCCGTGCGCCCAAACAGTGGTTTACCCCCACATATGGGGTATCATCGTACTCAGGACAAACTGGACAACAACATTTGGGGTCCAATTTCTCCTATTACCCTTGGGAAAATAAAAAATTCTGGGCTGAAAATCATTTTTGAGGAAAGAAAAATTATTTTTTATTTTCACGGCTCTGCGTTATAAACTTCTGTGAAGCACCTGGGGGTTATAAGTGCTCACTATGCATCTAGATAAGTTCCTTGGGGGGTCTAGTTTCCAAAATGGGGTCACTTGTAGGGGAGCTCCAATGTTTAGGCACACAGGGGCTCTTCAAACGCGACATGGTGTCCGCTAACGATTGGAGCTAATTTTCCATTCAAAAAGTCAAATGGCACGCCTCCCCTTCCGAGCCTTGCCGTGCACCCAAACAGTGGTTTACCCCCACATATGAGGTATCGGCGTACTCAGGAGAAATTTCCCAACAAATTTTAGGATCCATTTTATCCTGTTGCCCATGTGAAAATGAAAAAATTGAGGCTAAAAGAAATTTTGTGTGAAAAAAAAAGTACTTTTTCATTTTTACGGATCAATTTGTGAAGCACCTGAGGGTTTAAAGTGCTCACTATGCTTCTAGATAAGTTCCTTGGGGGGTCTAGTTTCCAAAATGGGGTCACTTGTGGGGGAGCTCCAATGTTTAGGCACACAGGGGCTCTCCAAACGTGACATGGTGTCCGCTAGCGATGGAGATAATTTTTCATTCAAAAAGTCAAATGGCCCTCCTTCCCTTCCGAGCCTTACCATGTGCCCAAACAGTGGTTTACCCCCACATGTGAGGTATCGGTGTACTCAGGAGAAATTGTCCAACAAATTTTAGGATCCATTTTATCCTGATGCCCATGTGAAAATGAAAAAATTGAGGCTAAAATAATTTTTTTGTGAAAAAAAAGTACTGTTTCATTTTTACGAATCAATTTGTGAAGCACCTGGGGGTTTACAGTGCTCACTATGCTTCTAGATAAGTTCCTTGGGGGGTCTAGTTTCCAAAATGGGGTCACTTGTGGAGGAGCTCTAATGTTTAGGCACACGGGGGCTCTCCAAATGCGACATGGTGTCCGCTAAAGATTGGAGCCAATTTTTCATTGAAAAAGTCAAATGGCGCTCCTTCCCTTCCGAGCCCTGCCGTGCGCCCAAACAGTGGTTTACCCCCACATATGAGGTATCAGCGTACTCAGGACAAATTGGACAACAACGTTCGTGGTCCAGTTTCTCCATTTACCCTTGGGAAAATAAAACAAAATTTCACTAAAAATCATTTTTGTGACTAAAAAGTTAAATGTTCATTTTTTACTTCCATATTGCTTCTGCTGCTGTGAAACACCTGAAGGGTTAATAAACTTCTTGAATGTGGTTTTGAGCACCTTGAGGGGTGCAGTTTTTAGAATGGTGTCACTTTTGGGTATTTTCAGCCATATAGAACCCTCAAACTGACTTCAAATGTGAGGTGGTCCCTAAAATAAATGGTTTTGTAAATTTTGTTGTAAAAATGAGAAATCACTGGTCAAATTTTAACCCTTATAACTTCCTAGCAAAAAAAAATTGTTTCCAAAATTGTGCTGATGTAAAGTAGACATGTGGGAAATGTTATTTATTAACTATTTTGTGTCACATAACTCTCTGGTTTAACAGAATAAAAATTCAAAATGTGAAAATTGTGAAATTTTCAAAATTTTTGCCAAATTTCCGTTTTTTTCACAAATAAACTCAGAAATTATCGACCTAAATTTACCACTAACATGAAGCCCAATATGTCACGAAAAAACAATCTCAGAATCGCTAGGATCCGTTGAAGCGTTCCTGAGTTATTACCTCATAAAGGGACACTGGTCAGAATTGCAAAAAACGGCAAGGTCATTAAGGCCAAAATAGGCTGGGTCATGAAGGGGTTAATACATGGGACAGAAAATAAAAAATCTAGTCACCTACAGCAATTTCCTAAAGTTCCAGGTTTTTGCATTGAAAATTACTTTGGAACTTGCCATATTATGGTCACTGCATCCCAAATGCTTCCTGACCTGTAGAACTTAAATTGTATCTGGTTCATTTGACAGAACCAGATCCAGCAGATGCCTTCCCCTGGTCGGTTCATCTACCAGCAGAGAGAAGAAAATGTCCTGAATTGTGGATAAGAACTTGCAGCTTTTAGCACAACCAGAAAATTCTATGCCCATTGAATGTCTGGATAGATAAAATCCCCCATAGTAAGGACCCTATTATTATTTGCTGCCTTTTATATTTGCTGCAGCATTTCATCCTCTACCTGTTCAGCTATATTAGGAGGCTTATAGCAAATTCCAATTAGCAGCTTTCCATTATTGCCATCCCCATGTACATTTACCCATACTGACTCTACATTGTCGCAGCTCCCCCCAATGTCGTAATTGAGCACTGGCCTTGTTAGATTTAAGAAAAATACACACCCCTCTACCTTTTCTGTCTTTCCTGTCCTTTCTAAATGTAGTGTAACCTTCTATGTTTGTCATCCAGTCATGGCTTTTGTCCAGCAAAGTTTCCATAATGCCCACCACACCGTATTCTGTGCCTGACATAAGAGAGTCCCCAATTCATTCATTTTGTTTGCAATACTTCTTGCATTTGCCACTAGATATTTAATATTATTAGCACATTTATTACACATTCTCACCTTCCTATGTTCCTTGCATGTCCTAGCCCTGCCCTAAATCCTCATTGATCCCAACTGTCTCACTCTCTCCTCCGTCCATCTGATCATTTTTTCCCTAAGCACAGCTGACCCTCACTATTGAGGTACAACCCTTCCCTACCATAGATCCTGTAGCCGACAGAGAACTTGTCCCAATTCTCCATGAACCCAAACCCTTCCTTCCTGCACCAATTTCTAAGCCACTTATTTCTTTCTAGTGATGCGCAGAATTTGTGTAACCTCCACCTTGGAGGTCCTGGCCTTCAACTTCTCTCCTAGTTCCCTGTAATCATTCTTAAGGACCTTCCACCTTCCTCTAACTGTGTCATTGGTACCAATATGTACCATGACCTCTGGGTTTTTCCCAGACCCTAACAGCAATCTGTCTATCCGATCCGCAATATACCAAACTCGAGCACCCAGCAGACAACACACTGTTCGGCATTCACGGTCTCGGTGGCAGATGACCCTGTCTGCCCTCCTAATTATAAATTCCCCTACCACCAACATCTGTCTGGCCTTTGCTGCACTCCTATCTCCTTTCTTCCTACAGCAGTCATTTTCCTAGTTGCTAGGAGCAATGTCCTGCTATAGTGATTCCAGTCCTGGGCTTGCATTACTAATATCAGCCAAACAGGCATATTTACTAGGTTGTGCCAGATCAGGACTGGGCTCACTGGCACTTTTCCAGCCTATCTCTTATTGTAACTGTAACCAAGCTGCATACTTCTGAGTCCTGAACTTCCCCACCTCTACCCTCCCCCATATCATTGGCCCCAGCCAGTGCATGCTCAGTGAACTCTAAACTCCTCTCCAGGTTTGCAGTGCTCCTTAGTGTTGCCAGCTGCACATTTAGATCCATTACTTGGGCTTCCAAACATGTAACTTGCTGATATTGAGTGCAGATATATTCACCCTCAAACGGCTGTTCAGGGTATGCATACATCTCACAAGGTGCACGCTGGGCAGCATTATCCATGGACTGTAGGTAATCAATAGTCAAAAGTAAGGGTCATAAGGTCAAGGGAACATTTATTTAGGATCTGTTTATAAACTTTACATACCGTAACTCGTTTTTTTCCATGAAAATGGTAGGTTTCAGAGGAACCCACAGTCCTTAAGAGATTCTTTGGATGATTAGATGGATAAGTAATATATCATCTTTAATACTTGTCCCTTATTCTTTTGTACATCTGTTTACACATTATTTTTTCTATATTTCACTTGTTTTATACACAGTATATCTGAAGGTCTATACTGAGATAAATCATTTTTGTTCTACATCAACTGAGTGCCAAGAGCTTCACAGATATTACATTACAGATTGGGTTCCTACATGTACACCTGCTGTCAGGAGTGCCGTACTAACTGTACTACTACAATTTTTGTTGCAGACATTTCTGCAAGTAAAATGCTGCCTAAAATAAACATGCATCTTTTCTTATTCATTAGCATGAGTGAAAAACGCTACAAAAATTGAACAGCTGAAAATCTGACACAGATCCTATAAGGAACATCCATATTGCATCCAATTTTTACAGTTACCTTAAAGGGGTTGTCCACTACTAGGACAACCCCTTCTTAAACTAAATGTTATGCCCTGAAAAAGTAATAAATCCTATACTCTCCTCCTGTGCTGGCGCCGGTACAGCGGTGTCTGCACTCTTCCCGGGGCTGTGTTGCAGTATTGTGACACGTGACACTGGCGCTCAATCAGCGCTGGTGTCACTGTCTCTGCCTTTGAACTGAACATGAAGAGGAAACCAGGGCTGCAGCTGATCCCGGACTTCCTCTTCATGTTCAGTTTGTCCAAAGGCGGAGACAGTGACGTCAGCGCTGATTGGGCATTGGACATTACGTGTCATTCCACCGTATCACAGCCCCAGGGACTGCGAATGCTGACATTGCTGGAACGGAGCTGGCACGGGAGGTGAGCATAGGCTATATTATTTTATCGGGGCTGAACAGTTATTTTAAGAATGGGTCGTCCTAGTAGTGGACAACCCCTTTAACCGGGGGAACTGTGTTTGATCATGTACATTAAACTGATGATCTATAAATACAGATGAAAATTGTTTGAATTTTCTGGATGAAAATTGGGTGATTTTTCACACAGTTGTCTGACACTGGATCTTAGGCTGGGTTCACATTGCGCTAGAGGTGTCCGTTAGATGGACTATGTTACACCGTGGCATAACGCGGTGTAACTCAGCCAGTTAACACCGCCATTAATTCCAATGTCAAACGCATCGCTAGCGCATGCCCATAATGGACGTGTGCTAGCGATGTGCCGTCATTGAGTGACGGACCCTGGAACGTGGGCTGCAGCGTTTCCCGGTCCGTTACTGCTAGCGCAGATAGAGCATCTGCTAGCTCTATCTGCGCTAGCGCGATGTCATGTCAGCACTTGTGTTAACAGCAGCCCGTTAACGCATGTGTTGAACGGGCTGCTGTTAACGCAATGTGAACCTAGCCTTAACCATCAGTGTTTCTTTTTTTTTTTTTTTAATACAAATAAAACTGATGCAAGAATGAATAGCACACAGTCAGCTCACCTGGAGATCTGCCACCTCTCATCTGTTCCTGCACGGAGGTTAGATCACACAGTTCATAGGAGAAAATACGATGATTCCAGCAGGAAATTCAAGTAAAAATTATTGTTTATTTCTTCATATTTAAAAATATAGATAATGGTAAACCACTCAAAAACATGTTACACAGCAACACGCATCAAAAGTTCGTGGAATGGCAGCGTTATTCCAAGATGCAAGAATGATGTTGATATCCCAAGCTTCTCCTAGCAGTCAGTGAAAACCAAAGAACACGAAGATGCAACAAAAATATCATCAGTGTCAGTGTGTGGTTCGAGTTTTCCAAGTATGTTTCAAGTTTGATCCATGACAGAATCAACAAAGAACATGCTGTTTTTGTTTTTTTCTAAGCACATAGGCCCTGATTCATCAAAGCTTTTACAATAGAAAACTGGGAGGAGCACTAGCCAGTCAAAGTCAGCAAACCTGCTAGCAATTTTAGCAAGGCGCCCTGAGGCGAACACCACTAATAAGATGTGTCTAATTCGGTAAGCGGTGTACACGTCTTAATTACTTTGGTGCATCGCTACTCCAGTGCGCCCTTCATTAAGACTGGTGTGTGCAGGAAACACTGCTTTTGGGGGCAGTTTCTCTTCTAAAGTATTTTTCCTATTGGACATTGCCTTGCCTAGAGCAGATTCCATCAGGATACGCTGTAAAGCAATAGCATACACTTTTTTTTATCACCAGGTGTCTTTCAAGAAAAAAATAGAATGTTGAAAAGACTCATATGAACAGCAAAGTGGACTCCCCATAGAAAGTAGGAAGTACAGTTATATGAAAAAGTTTGGGCACCCCTATTAATCTTAAGCTTAATGTTTTATAAAAATTGTTTTTTTTGCAACAGCTATTTCAGTTTCATATATCTAATAACTGTTGGACACAGTAATGTTTCTGCCTTGAAATGAGGTTTATTGTACTAACAGAAAATGTGCAATCTGCATTCAAACAAAATTTGACAGGTGCATAAGTATGGGCACCCTTATCATTTTCTTGTTTTAAATACTCCTACCTACTTTTTACTGACTTACTAAAGCACTTTTTTTGGTTTTGTAACCTCATTGAGCTTTGAACTTCATAGACAGGTGTATGCAATCATGAGAAAAGCTACTTAAAGTGGCCACTTGCAAGTTGTTCTCCTGTTTGAATCTCCTCTGAAGAGTGGCATCTTGGGCTCCTCAAAACAACTGTCAAATGATCTGAAAACAAAGATTATTCAACATAGTTGTTCAGGGGAAGGATACAAAAAGCTGTCTCAGAGATTTAACCTGTCAATTTCCACTGTGAGCAACATAGTAAGGAAATGGAAGAACACAGGTACAGTTCTTGTTAAGGCCAGAAGTGGCAGGCCAAGAAACACATCAGAAAGGCAGAGAAGAAGAATGGTGAGATCAGTTAAGCACAATCCTCAGAGCACCTCCAGAGATCTGCAGCATCAACTTGCTGCAGATGGTGTCACTGTGCATCGGTCAACTATACAACGCACTTTGTTTTTTTGTCGCCATGCATAACTCCTTTTTGTATGACCAAACAACTCAATCTTGGTTTCATCAGTCCACAGGACCTTCTTCCAAAAAGAAATTGGCTTCTCCAAATGTGCTTTTGCATACCTCAGCCGACTCTGTTTGTGGCGTGCTTGCAGAAACGGCTTCTTTCGCATCACTCTCCCATACAGCTTCTCCTTGTGCAAAGTGCGTTGTATAGTTGACCGATGCACAGTGACACCATCTGCAGCAAGTTGATGCTGCAGCTCTCTGGAGGTGGTCTGAGGATTGTGCTTAACTGATCTCACCATTCTTCTTCTCTGCCTTTCTGATGTGTTTCTTGGCCTGCCACTTCTGGCCTTAACAAGAACTGTACCTGTGTTCTTCCATTTCCTTACTATGTTCCTCACAGTGGAAATTGACAGGTTAAATCTCTGAGACAGCTTTTTGCATCCTTCCCCTGAACAACTATGTTGAATAATCTTTGTTTTCAGATCATTTGACAGTTGTTTTGAGAAGCCAATGATGCCACTCTCCAGAGGAGATTCAAACAGGAGAACAACTTGCAAGTGGCCACTTTAAGTAGCTTTTCTCATGATTGCATACACCTGGCTATGAAGTTCAAAGCTCAATGAGGTTACAAAACCAAAAAAAGTGCTTTAGTAAGTCAGTAAAAAGTAGGTAGGAGTATTTAAAACAAGAAAATGATAAGGGTGCCCATACTTATGCACCTGTCAAATTTTGTTTGAATGCAGATTGCACATTTTCTGTTAGTACAATAAACCTCATTTCAAGGCAGAAACATTACTGTGTCCAACAGTTATTAGATATATGAAACTGAAATAGCTGTTGCACAAAAAACAATTTTTATAAAACATTAAGCTTAAGATTAATAGGGGTGCCCAAACTTTTTCATATAACTGTAGTTAATATGAAGTGTTAACAAAGTGGTTTTTAACGTTTTGATTTTTTAAGGCGATTTTTGGACAGGATTTTGCTTCACAGCAAAAACTTCTGTGTGAACTGAGCCTTAGACTATTTGCCTCTTTATACAGTGGTCAAAAACATCTGTTTTTTTTAAAGAACAAGACACTTCAATAATTAGAGGAGAACTTGAGTCATATGTATCTCAAAATATAGATATTTTATTAAGGGTAGATATTTACCACATAGACTAAATACAAGTACATATAATAGGATATGATAAGATAGTGTGATCCCAAAAAAGGAGTAACAGTCACAGGGTGGATCAGGACAACATATTATGCTAAATAATTACATATACATGTAGAAAGTAATGCACATAAGCAATGTAACTAAAACAGGCAGGACAATCGGTGAGTCACTTGTTTCTACCAAGACTAATCAGTTCCACCTATTAGGCCGGCGTCACACTGGCGTGTTTTACGGACGTATGAGAGGCGGAGAAAATACGGATTTCATACGGTACCATGATTCTCTATGGCCCTGCTCCTATCTGCCGTATTTTACGGATCCGTATTATACGGTCTTGTACGGCCGTAGAAAATAGAAAATCGCAGCATGCTGCGTTTGTCAGCGTATTGCGCAAAAAATCCGCCAATGAAAGTCTATGGGGGGGGCGAGAAAATTACGGATTACACACGGACCATGCGTGTGACTTGCGAGAAATACGCAGCGGTGTTCTCTAGAAAAGCCGGCAATTCAGTGCGGTGTACTGTAAAATCACACTGACAGGTTAGAATAGAATAGGTAGAATAAGTGTGTACACATAGAATAGGTATATATATATATATATATATATATATATATATATATATATATATATATATATATATACACACTCACCGGCCACTTTATTAGGTACACCATGCTAGTAACGGGTTGGACCCCCTTTTGCCTTCAGAACTGCCTCAATTCTTCGTGGCATAGATTCAACAAGGTGCTGGAAGCATTCCTCAGAGATTTTGGTCCATATTGACATGATGGCATCACACAGTTGCCGCAGATTTGTCGGCTGCACATCCCAAAGATGCTCCATACAAGGCAGGATGGATCCATGCTTTCATGTTGTTTACGCCAAATTCTGACCCTACCATCCGAATGTCGCAGCAGAAATCGAGACTCATCAGACCAAGCAACGTTTTTCCAATCTTCTACTGTCCAATTTCGATGAGCTTGTACAAATTGTAGCCTCAGTTTCCTGTTCTTAGCTGAAAGGAGTGGTACCCGGTGTGGTCTTCTGCTGCTGTAGCCCATCTGCCTCAAAGTTCGACGCACTGTGCGTTCAGAGATGCTCTTAGGCCTACCTTGGTTGTAACGGGTGGCGATTTGAGTCACTGTTGCCTTTCTATCAGCTCGAACCAGTCTGCCCATTCTCCTCTGACCTCTGGCATCAACAAGGCATTTCCGCCCACAGAACTGCCGCTCACTGGATTTTTTTTCTTTTTCGGACCATTCTCTGTAAACCCTAGAGATGGTTGTGCGTGAAAATCCCAGTAGATCAGCAGTTTCTGAAATACTCAGACCAGCCCTTCTGGCACCAACAACCATGCCACGTTCAAAGGCACTCAAATCACCTTTCTTCCCCATACTGATGCTCGGTTTGAACTGCAGGAGATTGTCTTGACCATGTCTACATGCCTAAATGCACTGAGTTGCCGCCATGTGATTGGCTGATTAGAAACTAAGTGTTAACAAGAAGTTGGACAGGTGTACCTAATAAAGTGGCCGGTGAGTGTATATGTCAGTGAGACACATATATATACATTTATATTGAATTCAGCGCAAGATAGCAAAAAAGCCGGTAATTCAATTGCCGGCTTTTGCACTCTCCTTCACAAACCCGACAGGATATGAGACATGGTTTACATACAGTAAACCATCTCATATCCCTTTTTTATTACATATTCCTCTTTAGTAATGTAACAAGTGTCTGTGTGTAAAATTTTGAAGTTCTAGCTATTAAATTAAAGGGTTAAATTCCGGGAAAAATTGGCGTGGGCTCCCGCGCAATTTTCTCCGCCAGAGTGGGAAAGCCAGTGACTAAGGGCAGATATTAATAGCCTAGGGAGGTACCATGGTTATAGGACCCCCCTGGCTAAAAACATCTGCCCCCAGCCACCCCAGAAAAGGCACATCTGGAAGATGCACCTATTCTGGCACTTAGCCTCTCTCTTCCCACTCCTGTGTAGCGGTGGGATATGGGGTAATGAAGGGTTAATGTCACCTTGCTATTGTAAGGTGACATTAAGCCAGGTTAGTAATGGAGAGGCGTGAATTATGACACCTATCCATTATTAATCCAATAGTATGAAATGGTTAATAAAACACATTATTAAAAAGTATTTTAATGAAGTAAAGACACAGGGTGTTTCAATATTTTATTATACGCTCAATCCACCTGAAGACCCTTGTCACCTGAAATAAAGTTAAACAAAACAAACAACAATATTCTATACCTTCCGTCGATCAGTCTTGTCCCACGCTGTAAATCCATCTGAAGGGGTTAAATCATTTTACACTTAGGAGCTCTGCTAATGCAGCTGTGCTCCTGTCTGTAAAATTTAGTGAATGAATGGAATGCAGGGGAATGTCCTGTAGTTTCCTCGAGTCGCGGTGATGCGCCCTCTGCTGGATGAACTCATATGAACTCGACCGTGGGACCTTTTCTGAAAATGATTTGTCCATTTTGCAAGCCTGCGCAAAAAAATCGCCGTACGGAAGCCATACGGATGCCATACGGATGACACACGGATACATTTGTCCATAAACATCGCATCCTCGCATTGAATATGTAACAGTGTTTTATGAAAATTACTGCGTATTACGGCCATAAAATATGGACCGTATTTCCCTACGCTGAGTGTGACGCCGGCCTAACCATCACCATGTTTAGGGCTAGCATGCATTGCCAAAAACCATTACAATGTATCAGACATAAGTAGCATAAGGTATGCAAGGGTTAATCTTCTATATAATTGTCTAAGGGTCACTTCCGTCTGTCTGTCCTTCTGACTGTCACGGATATTCATTGGTCGCGGCCTCTGTCTGTCATGGAATCCAAGTCGCTGATTGGTCTCACCAGCTGCCTGTCATGGTTGCCGCGACCAATCAGCGACGGCCACAGTCCGATTAGTCCCTCCCTACTCCCCTGCAGTCAGTGCCTGGCACCCGCTCCATACTCCCCGCAGTCACCGCTCACACAGGGTTAATGCCAGTGGTAACGGACCGCGCTATGCCGCGGGTAACTCACTCCGTTACCGCCGCTATTAACCCTGTGTGAACAAGTTTTTACTATTGATGCTGCCTATGCAGCGTCAATAGTAAAAACATCTAATGTTAAAAATAATAAAAAAAATAAAAACTCATTATATACTCACCTTCTGCCGCCTTTCCCAATCCTCGCGACGCTCTGGTGACCGCTCCATGCAAGCGGCAGGTTCCGGTGGCAAGGATAGTCTGCGAGAAGGACCTGCCATGACGTCACGGTCATGTGACTGCGACGTCATCACAGGTCCTGCGCGCCTGCGCGAGAAGGACCTGCCGTGACGTCACGGTCATGTGACCGCGACGTCATCACAGGTCCTGCGCGGCTGTGCGAGAAGGAGGCGACAGAACTACAAGGGGACCTCGGAAGGTGAGTATATGTTTATTTTTTATTTTTTAACCTGTGACATACGTAGCTGGGCAATATACTACGTAGCTGGGCAATATACTATGTGACTGGCCAATATGCTACGTGGCTGGGCAATATACTACGTGGCTCTGTGCTGTATACTATGTCGCTGTGCAATATACTACGTGGCTCTGTGCTGTATACTACGTTACTGGGCAATATACTACGTTACTGGGCAATATACTACGTGGCTGGGCAATATACTACGTCACTGGGCAATATACTACGTAACTGGGCAATATACTACGTGGCTGGGCAATATACTATGTGGGCTGGGCAATATACTACGTGGGCTGGGCAATATACTATGTGGGCTGTGCAATATACTACGTGGACATACAGGTCCTTCTCAAAAAATTAGCATATAGTGTTAAATTTCATTATTTACCATAATGTAATGATTACAATTAAACTTTCATATATTATAGATTCATTATCCACCAACTGAAATTTGTCAGGTCTTTTATTGTTTTAATACTGATGATTTTGGCCTACAACTCCTGATAACCCAAAAAACCTGTCTCAATAAATTAGCATATCAAGAAAAGGTTCTCTAAACGACCTATTACCCTAATCTTCTGAATCAACTAATTAACTCTAAACACATGCAAAAGATACCTGAGGCTTTTAAAAACTCCCTGCCTGGTTCATTACTCAAAACCCCCATCATGGGTAAGACTAGCGACCTGACAGATGTCAAGAAGGCCATCATTGACACCCTCAAGCAAGAGGGTAAGACCCAGAAAGAAATTTCTCAACAAATAGGCTGTTCCCAGAGTGCTGTATCAAGGCACCTCAATGGTAAGTCTGTTGGAAGGAAACAATGTGGCAGAAAACGCTGTACAACGAGAAGAGGTGACCGGACCCTGAGGAAGATTGTGGAGAAGGACCGATTCCAGACCTTGGGGAACCTGAGGAAGCAGTGGACTGAGTCTGGTGTGGAAACATCCAGAGCCACCGTGCACAGGCGTGTGCAGGAAATGGGCTACAGGTGCCGCATTCCCCAGGTAAAGCCACTTTTGAACCATAAACAGCGGCAGAAGCGCCTGACCTGGGCTACAGAGAAGCAGCACTGGACTGTTGCTAAGTGGTCCCAAGTACTTTTTTCTGATGAAAGCAAATTTTGCATGTCATTCGGAAATCAAGGTGCCAGAGTCTGGAGGAAGACTGGGGAGAAGGAAATGCCAAAATGCCTGAAGTCCAGTGTCAAGTACCCAGTCAGTGATGGTGTGGGGTGCCATGTCAGCTGCTGGTGTTGGTCCACTGTGTTTCATCAAGGGCAGGGTCAATGCAGCTAGCTATCAGGAGATTTTGGAGCACTTCATGCTTCCTGGCACCTGCTCACAGTGCCAAAACCACTGGTAAATGGTTTACTGACCATGGTATTACTGTGCTCAATTGGCCTGACAACTCTCCTGACCTGAACCCCATAGAGAATCTGTGGGATATTGTGAAGAGAAAGTTGAGAGACGCAAGACCCAACACTCTGGATGAGCTTAAGGCCGCTATTGAAGCATCCTGGGCCTCCATAACATCTCAGCAGTGTCACAGGCTGATTGCCTCCATGCCACGCCGCATTGAAGCAGTCATTTCTGCCAAAGGATTCCCGACCAAGTATTGAGTGCATAACTGAACATTATTATTTGATGGTTTTTTTGTTTGTTATTAAAAAACACTTTTATTTGATTGGACGGTTGAAATATGCTAATTTATTGAGACAGGTTTTTTGGGTTATCAGGAGTTGTAGGCCAAAATCATCAGTATTAAAACAATAAAAGACCTGACAAATTTCAGTTGGTGGATAATGAATCTATAATATATGAAAGTTTAATTGTAATCATTACATTATGGTAAATAATGAAATTTAACACTATATGCTAATTTTTTGAGAAGGACCTGTACATATTCTAGAATACCCGATACGTTAGAATCGGGCCACCATCTAGTTAACCATATTGTGTCTCCTTTTGTCCGGGATGCGGTCACATCGTGGACAAGAGGAGACACAATATGGGTAATTAACCCTTGCATACCTTATGCTACTTATGTCTGATACATTGTAATGATTTTTGGCAATGCATGCTAGCGCTAAACATGGTGATAGTTATAGGTGGAACTGATTAGTCTTGGTACAAACAAGTGACTGATTGTCTTACAAGGAAACAGATATAGCGGGCACCACATCAATATACACAACAGGGATCTACCAAGTGCATATGAAACAGCACAAAGAAAAAAACAAGAAAAAGGATATGCACACAGAACGGATCAACCTGAATATCAAACTTTATTTATGTATTTTATACAAACAAGGCAAAGAAGGTAACAAATTTAAAAACATTTAAAAACCAAAAAGGCTAAATAGCCCAACCATAATCACCCCAAACGGACCCAACAATACAATAATGGCAGTGCTCATACATAATACAAGTGGGTTAAATACAAATCTCCAAATATAGAAACTCTCATATAAATCAAAGAAATAGATATACCATACAATAGGCTGCCAGCCAACCCCCAAAAAGCTTGTTATATAAGATATAGGAGATATAGTGGTGGGTCTCCTGCCCCCACAGAGTAAAATACCTGTACATCCTGCCAACCCTATCTTTCATACAGTTAACGTGCACTACCAACAAACAAGGCAACCCCTGGCATATAAGAAATGAAGAGTCATACTGACCCCAAATATCACATAGATATACTGCCCAGCCTAGACAAGATGTCCCAAAATATAGTATAAAAGTTGATTAATCGGCCGGCATACCAATTCCATAATGGTGGTCAGATTTGCCAGAGCAATTACATAATACCAAATGCAGTCCGTGAGGGAGTGAAAAGGCCCCACGCGTATCGACGCTACTAGAGCGTCTTCCTCAGGGGAGAATGTGAGCTTTACTCAAACCCTGCCAAGTTTATATAGAAATAATCACGTTCAAATAAACATCACCTGTGAAGGCATAGCGGCGTGCAGGAGAGCTGTTGTGAAATTGGATTCTGGGCTCCCCCGGTGGCCACTTGTGGAATTGAACTTGTGTGCATCATCCCCTCTGTTCACCTGCTCCTATCAGGTTGTGGGAGTCGCTATATAACCTTGCTCCTCTGTCAGTTTCTTGCCGGTCAACAATGTAATCAGAAGCCTTCTGTGCTTGTTCCTGCTACTAGACAACTCCCAGCTAAGTTGGACTTTTGTCCTTGTGTGTTTTTGCATTTTGTTCCTGTTCACAGCTGCTGTTTCGTTACTGTGTCTGGAAAGCTCTTGTGATCGGAAATTGCCACTCTGGTGTTATGAGTTAATGCTAGAGTCTTAAAGGAATTTCTGGATGGTGTTTTGATAGGGTTTTCTGCTGACCATGAAAGTGTCCTTTCTGTCTTCCTGCTATCTAGAAAGCGGACCTCGATTTTGCTAAACCTATTTTCATACTACGTTTGTCATTTCATCTAAAATCACCGCCAATATATGTGGGGGCCTCTGTCTGCCTTTTGGGAAAATTTCTCTAGAGGTGAGCCAGGACTGTCTTTTCCTCTGCTAGGATTAGGTAGTTCTCCGGCTGGCGCTGGGCATCTAGGGTTAAAAAACGTAGGCATGCTACCCGGCCACTTCTAGTTGTGCGGCAGGTTTAGTTCATGGTCAGTATAGTTTCCATCTTCCAAGAGCTAGTTCTCATATATGCTGGGCTATGTTCTCTCGCCATTGAGAATCATGACAGTTTGACCGGCCCAAAAAAGGGTTAAATTACTGGCTGAGAAAGGAGAGAAAAAAGAAGTCTGCTACATTTTTTTTTTTTTTCCTCTAGTTCTGAGTGTGCTCTTAATTGAATCACTTGCTAGTCTGCCTATACTGCAGCCTTCCTCTCTTTCTCTCCTTCTAATCCTTGAATGGCTCTGTGTTCACCTGTTTCAAATGGATCTTCAGAGTGTAGCTACAGGTTTGAATAATCTCGCCACAAAGGTACAAAATTTGCAAGATTTTGTTGTTCATGCACCTATGTCTGAGCCTAGAATTCCTTTGCCTGAATTCTTCTCGGGGAATAGATCTCACTTTCAAAATTTTAAAAATAATTGCAAATTGTTTTTGTCCCTGAAGTCTCGCTCTGCCGGAGACCCTGCACAGCAGGTCAGGATTGTAATTTCCTTGCTCCGGGGCGACCCTCAAGACTGGGCTTTTGCATTGGCACCAGGGGATCCTGCGTTGCTCAATGTGGATGCGTTTTTTCTGGCCTTGGGGTTGCTTTATGAGGAACCTCATTTAGAGCTTCAGGCGGAAAAGGCCTTGATGTCCTTGTCTCAGGGGCAAGATGAAGCTGAAATATACTGCCAAAAATTCCGCAAATGGTCTGTGCTTACTCAGTGGAATGAGTGCGCCCTGGCGGCGATTTTCAGAGAAGGTCTCTCTGATGCCATTAAGGATGTTATGGTGGGGTTCCCTGTGCCTGCGAGTCTGAATGAGTCCATGACGATGGCTATTCAGATCGATAGGCGTCTGCGGGAGCGCAAACCTGTGCACCATTTGGCGGTGTCTACTGAGAAAACGCCAGAAAATATGCAATGTGATAGAATTCTGTCCAGAAGCGAGCGGCAGAATTTTAGACGAAAAAATGGGTTGTGCTTCTATTGTGGTGATTCTACTCATGTTATATCAGCATGCTTTAAGCGTACTAAGAAGCCTGACAAGTCTGTTTCAATTAGCACTTTACAGTCTAAGTTTATTCTATCTGTGACCCTGATTTGTTCTTTGTCATCTATTACCGCGGACGCCTATGTCGACTCTGGCGCTGCTTTGAGTCTTATGGATTGGTCCTTTGCCAAACGCTGTGGGTATGATTTGGAGCCACTGGAGGCTCCGATACCTCTGAAAGGGATTGACTCCACCCCATTGGCTAGTAATAAACCACAATACTGGACACAAGTGACTATGTGTGTTAATCCGGATCACCAGGAGGTTATTCGCTTTCTGGTGCTGTATAATCTACATGATGTTTTGGTGCTGGGATTGCCATGGCTGCAATCTCATAACCCAGTCCTCGACTGGAGAGCTATGTCTGTGTTAAGCTGGGGATGTAAAGGAACTCATGGGGACGTACCTTTGGTTTCCATTTCATCATCTATTCCCTCTGAGATTCCTGAATTCTTGTCTGACTTTCGTGACGTTTTTGAAGAACCCAAGGTTGGTTCACTACCTCCGCACCGGGAGTGCGATTGTGCCATAGACTTGATTCCGGGTAGTAAATACCCTAAGGGTCGTTTATTTAATCTGTCTGTGCCTGAACACGCTGCTATGCGAGAATATATAAAGGAGTCCTTGGAAAAGGGACATATTCGTCCTTCGTCATCTCCCTTAGGAGCCGGTTTTTTCTTTGTGTCTAAGAAAGACGGCTCTTTGAGGCCGTGTATTGATTATCGACTTTTGAATAAAATCACGGTTAAATATCAATATCCGTTACCACTGCTTACTGATTTGTTTGCTCGTATAAAGGGGGCCAAGTGGTTCTCTAAGATTGATCTCCGTGGGGCGTATAATTTGGTGCGAATCAAGCAGGGGGATGAGTGGAAAACCGCATTTAATACGCCCGAGGGCCATTTTGAGTATTTGGTGATGCCTTTTGGTCTTTCAAATGCCCCTTCAGTCTTCCAGTCCTTTATGCATGACATTTTCCGCGATTATTTGGATAAATTTATGATTGTGTATCTGGATGATATTCTGATTTTTTCGGATGACTGGGACTCTCATGTCCAGCAGGTCAGGAGGGTTTTTCAGGTTTTGCGGTCTAATTCCTTGTGTGTGAAGGGTTCTAAGTGTGTTTTTGGGGTTCAAAAGATTTCTTTCTTGGGATACATTTTTTCCCCCTCTTCCATCGAGATGGATCCTGTCAAGGTTCAGGCTATTGGTGATTGGACGCAACCCTCTTCTCTTAAGAGTCTTCAGAAATTTTTGGGCTTTGCTAACTTTTATCGTCGATTTATTGCTGGTTTTTCTGATGTTGTAAAACCATTGACTGATTTGACTAAGAAGGGTGCTGATGTTGCTGATTGGTCCCCTGATGCTGTGGAGGCCTTTCGGGAGCTCAAGCGCCGCTTTTCTTCCGCCCCAGTGTTGCGTCAGCCTGATGTTGCTCTTCCTTTTCAGGTTGAGGTCGACGCTTCTGAAATCGGAGCTGGGGCGGTGTTGTCGCAGAGAAGTTCCGACTGCTCCGTGATGAGACCTTGTGCTTTTTTTTCCCGTAAATTTTCGCCCGCCGAGCGGAATTATGATATTGGGAATCGGGAGCTTTTGGCCATGAAGTGGGCTTTTGAGGAGTGGCGTCACTGGCTTGAGGGGGCCAGACATCAGGTGGTGGTATTGACTGACCACAAAAATTTAATTTACCTTGAGTCTGCCAGGCGCCTGAATCCTAGACAGGCGCGCTGGTCGTTGTTTTTCTCTCGGTTTAATTTTGTGGTGTCGTACCTACCGGGTTCTAAGAATGTTAAGGCGGATGCCCTTTCTAGGAGTTTTGAGCCTGACTCCCCTGGTAATTCTGAGCCCACAGGTATCCTTAAAGATGGAGTGATATTGTCTGCCGTTTCTCCAGACCTGCGGCGGGCCTTGCAGGAGTTTCAGGCGGATAGACCTGATCGTTGCCCACCTGGTAGACTGTTTGTTCCTGATGATTGGACCAGTAGAGTCATCTCTGAGGTTCATTCTTCTGCGTTGGCAGGTCATCCTGGAATCTTTGGTACCAGGGATTTGGTGGCAAGGTCCTTCTGGTGGCCTTCCCTGTCACGAGATGTGCGAGGCTTTGTGCAGTCTTGTGACGTTTGTGCTCGGGCCAAGCCTTGTTGTTCTCGGGCTAGTGGATTGTTGTTGCCCTTGCCTATCCCGAAGAGGCCTTGGACGCACATCTCGATGGATTTTATTTCGGATCTGCCTGTTTCTCAGAAGATGTCTGTCATCTGGGTGGTGTGTGACCGTTTCTCTAAGATGGTCCATCTGGTTCCCTTGCCTAAGTTGCCTTCTTCTTCCGAGTTGGTTCCTCTGTTTTTTCAAAATGTTGTTCGTTTGCATGGTATTCCTGAGAATATCGTTTCTGACAGAGGGACCCAATTCGTGTCTAGATTTTGGCGGGCATTCTGTGCTAGGATGGGCATAGATTTGTCTTTTTCGTCTGCTTTCCATCCTCAGACTAATGGCCAGACCGAGCGGACTAATCAGACCTTGGAGACATATTTGAGGTGTTTTGTGTCTGCGGATCAGGATGATTGGGTTGCTTTTTTGCCTTTGGCGGAGTTCGCCCTCAATAATCGGGCCAGCTCTGCCACCTTGGTGTCCCCGTTTTTCTGTAATTTGGGGTTTCATCCTCGATTTTCCTCCGGTCAAGTGGAATCTTCGGATTGTCCTGGAGTGGATGCTGTGGTGGAGAGGTTGCATCAGATTTGGGGGCAGGTGGTGGACAATTTGAAGTTGTCCCAGGAGAAGACTCAGCTTTTTGCCAACCGCCGTCGTCGTGTTGGTCCTCGGCTTTGTGTTGGGGACTTGGTGTGGTTGTCTTCTCGTTTTGTCCCTATGAGGGTTTCTTCTCCTAAGTTTAAGCCTCGGTTCATCGGCCCGTACAAGATATTGGAGATTCTTAACCCTGTGTCCTTCCGTTTGGACCTCCCTGCATCCTTTTCGATTCATAATGTTTTTCATCGGTCATTGTTGCGCAGGTATGAGGTACCGGTTGTGCCTTCCGTTGAGCCTCCTGCTCCGGTGTTGGTTGAGGGTGAGTTGGAGTACGTTGTGGAAAAGATCTTAGACTCTCGTGTTTCCAGACGGAGACTCCAGTATCTGGTCAAATGGAAGGGATACGGTCAGGAGGATAATTCTTGGGTCACTGCCTCTGATGTTCATGCCTCCGATCTTGTCCGTGCCTTTCATAGGGCTCATCCTGATCGCCCTGGTGGTTCTGGTGAGGGTTCGGTGCCCCCTCCTTGAGGGGGGGGTACTGTTGTAAAATTGGATTCTGGGCTCCCCCGGTGGCCACTTGTGGAATTGAACTTGTGTGCATCATCCCCTCTGTTCACCTGCTCCTATCAGGTTGTGGGAGTCGCTATATAACCTTGCTCCTCTGTCAGTTTCTTGCCGGTCAACAATGTAATCAGAAGCCTTCTGAGCTTGTTCCTGCTACTAGACAACTCCCAGCTAAGTTGGACTTTTGTCCTTGTGTGTTTTTGCATTTTGTTCCTGTTCACAGCTGCTGTTTCGTTACTGTGTCTGGAAAGCTCTTGTGATCGGAAATTGCCACTCTGGTGTTATGAGTTAATGCTAGAGTCTTAAAGGAATTTCTGGATGGTGTTTTGATAGGGTTTTCTGCTGACCATGAAAGTGTCCTTTCTGTCTTCCTGCTATCTAGAAAGCGGACCTCGATTTTGCTAAACCTATTTTCATACTACGTTTGTCATTTCATCTAAAATCACCGCCAATATATGTGGGGGCCTCTGTCTGCCTTTTGGGAAAATTTCTCTAGAGGTGAGCCAGGACTGTCTTTTCCTCTGCTAGGATTAGGTAGTTCTCCGGCTGGCGCTGGGCATCTAGGGTTAAAAAACGTAGGCATGCTACCCGGCCACTTCTAGTTGTGCGGCAGGTTTAGTTCATGGTCAGTATAGTTTCCATCTTCCAAGAGCTAGTTCTCATATATGCTGGGCTATGTTCTCTCGCCATTGAGAATCATGACAGAGAGCGCTTCCATCTTGCTGCTCGTTTGCTCAGCAAAAGCTTCCGGGTAAGTCCCTCGACCCCCCCCCACATCACACACACACACACACACATACATCAAAGAGCGCATGGGCGTTCTCCCTCAAGGCAAATAAGCCGGAGTAGGATGCGCCTGTGCACGGATGGCCGTGACGACAATATATATGTCAGAAACCTCCTGTGCCCTAATTAGCGCATGCGTGTACCTGAATGTATTCCTTGCGCCGGAATCAAAATGCGCCTGCGCACAGGATATTGAACCAAATGATACAGCCATCACGAGCAGCGACAGGCAACACAGCCCATACTGAGCGAGCATGCGCTCCAGCAATAAGGGCAGGACAAGCACTGAAAAAATCAGCACACATAAGGGAAGTGGGGGGGAGGACAAACGTATATGAAACTATTACGCTGGCGCATAGGCTGTTAGAACGAGTAATATAGCAATTACAGACAGGGCAGATGACGCAGCCCACACTGAACGCGCCTGTGCTCCAGAAATTGGGGCAGATACAGATACTGCAATAAAGAGACGGCACACAACTACGGAGTGGAAGGAAAAGAATGAAGGCGTATAAATAGTTTGAAATGCCTGGACCATCTACTGCACACGCACTGGGTCGACTAAACTAGCTAATGCAGGCTTGGATATTCAAATTCACATATCATACGGAGGCCCCCCAAGATATACACTATGCGGCGCAGTGTCCAGGACCATACAAGTTCCCATGTGTAGTACTATCAATCATGAAGGCCCTATAAGAATGCACTGGAACAACATTCTTCCATGCAAACCAAGTCCCCATGGTGATGGAGGGCATCGGGTTTTGCACTAATTGTGCCACAAGGCACATCCATATGTGTCAGAGATCCAAGGTGACAGTTTTGGTTCCGTTAGTAAAATATCCCAATTTTTCTTCAGGATCTCATATTCCTGACCCCACTGGTTATGGTATGTAGTGATAAGATCAACTGTACGCTTAGGACTTCTCTTTTTAGGTCTCAAAGTTTCCTCCCGTGCCAAATTCTGAGAGTGCTGAAACGCCCGTGCTACAATCTTGCGTGGATAGCCCCTAGCTCGGAATCTGTTTGTCAGTTTCCATGATTCCTCCAAAAAATCCTTATGGGCTGAGCAGTTCCTCTTTATTCTGAGAAACTGGCCCTTAGGTATACCATTCCACAGATGAGCAGGGTGTGCGCTGGTGTAATGTAGCAAACCGTTTGTTGCTGTCTCCTTCCTGTGCAGGTTAGTGGTGATGCAGTTGTCAGTCATGGTGACCTTTAGGTCCAGAAATTCTACCGTAGAGGAGGAAACAGTAGATATCAATCTGATTTTTTAGGGGTTGTCATTAAGATAGTCAATAAACAGGTGACACTCTTCCAAGGAACCAGTCCAAAAGAACAGAATATCATCTATGAATCTGTACCACTTAAGTACAGGCTTCTGAAACCGAGTGGTGGTGTATACATGAACCTCCTCCCACCACCCCATAAACAAGTTTGCGTACGATGGCGCACATCTCGCGCCCATGGCGGTGCCGGACGCCTGCCTATAATAGGCACGATCAAACAAGAAGTAGTTTTTTTCAAGAACTACCCTCAAAAGATCCAGGATAAATGAGTCATGGTCCCTGTCCCTACTCGATTTCTTATCCAAGAAGTAAGCAATTGCCTCAAGGTCCAAGTTGTGTTCAATGTTGGTGTATAGGGATTCCACGGCTGTTCGGTTTGTTCAATTAGGTGCATTGAATCCCTAATATAAGATCCTAGGGAATAAACAAGAGGTTGGAGAAAAAAATCAAGATATATACATGGTCTCTCAAAGAGACCCCAATCCCCGAAATTATAGGCCTACCTGGGGGGTTGTCCAACCTCTTGTGCACCTTAGGCAGCATATAAAATGTAGGTACCCTCGGTGTGTCAATCATCAGAAAATCCTTCTCCCTCTTGTTAATAATTCCTAGGCCAAAAGCTGTCGCGATCAAGTGGTCCAGTTGTCTCTTAAAAACATCTGTAGGGTCCGAGGGTAAGACCTGATAATCAGAAATGTTTGATAATTGACGTTTTGCCTCCATCACGTAAAGGTCTTTTGGCCAAATCACAATGTTCCATCCTTTGTCAGCCTCCTTAATGACAAAGGAGTCTTGTTTCTTGAGATGTTGAAGAGCACGTATCTCCTCTTTGGTAAGATTGTTTGGACCATTGTAATGGGTCCTGATGTTACGAATATCCCTACTGACAGTGTCAAAAAAGACCTGAATGACCGGAAAAAGTGAAAACATAGGAGTGGCTTGTGAGGGAATACGCCCCGTAAATCTGCAAATCTTACCAACTTCTCCTTCACTCTCCTCCAAAAGTTCCAGTAAGTCACGAAACACCTGTCTATCCTTGTCCGGTAATGTATCAATCACTGATGGTTTGTGATAAAGGAGTTTGAACGTCAACTGTCTACAAAACAGGCACAGATCCTTTGTCAACTCAAATTTGTTAAGGGGGTTGGTGGGAGAAAAAGAGAGCCCTTGTACACAAGATAGCAAATCTCTAATTGCGTCGCCTCTGTGGTATATAGATATATGGATGTGCCTTGTGGCACAATTAGTGCAAAACTCGATGCCCTCCATCACCATGGGGACTTGCTTTGCACGGAAGAATGTTGTTCCAGTGCATTCTTGTGGGGGCCTTCATGATTGATAGTACTACACATGGGAACTTGTATGGTCCTGGACACTGCGCCGTACAGTGTAAATCTTGTGGGGCGCCGTATGATATGTGAATTTGAATATCCAAGCCTGCATTAGCTAGTTTAGTCGACCCAGTGCGTGTGCAGTAGATGGACCAGGCATTTCAAACTATTTATACGCCTTCATTCTTTTCCTTCCACTCCGTGGTTGTGTGCCGTCTCTTTATTGCAGTATCTGTATCTGCCCCAATTTCTGGAGCACAGGCGTGTTCAGTGTGGGCTGCGTCATCTGCCCTGTCTGTAATTGCTATATTACTCGTTCTAACAGTCTATGTGCCAGCGTAATAGTTTCATATACGTTTGTATCCTCCCCCCACTACCCTTATGTGTGCTGATTTTTTCAGTGCTTGTCCTGCCCTTATTGCTGGAGCGCATGCGCGCTCAGTATGGGCTGTGTTGCCTGTCGCTGCTCGTGATGGCTGTATCATTTGGTTCAATATCCTGTGCGCAGGCGCATTTTGATTCCGGCAAATGGAGTACGTTCAGGTACACGCATGCGCTCATTAGTGCACAGGAGGTTTCTGACATATATCGTCGTCACGGCCATCCGTGCGCAGGCGCATCCTACTTCGGCTTATTTGCCTTGAGGGAGAATGCGCATGCGCTCTTTGATGTATGTGTGTGTGTGTGTGTGTGTGTGTGATGTGGGGGGGGGTCGAGGGACTTACCCGGAAGCTTTTACTGAGCAAACGAGCAGCAAGATGGAAGCGCTCTCCTGCACGCCGCTATGCCTTCACAGGTGATGTTTATTTGAATGTGATTATTTCTATATAAACTCGGCAGGGTTTGAGTAAAGCTCACATTCTCCCCTGAGGAAGACGCTCTAGTAGCGTCGATACGCGTGGGGCCTTTTCACTCCCTCACGGACTGCATTTGGTATTATGTTATTGCTCTGGCAAATCTGACCACCATTATGGAATTGGTATGCCGGCCGATTAATCAACTTTTATACTATATTTTGGGACATCTTGTCGAGGCTGGGCAGTATATCTATGTGATATTTGGGGTCAGTATGACTCTTCATTTCTTATATGCCAGGGGTTGCCTTGTTTGTTGGTAGTGCACGTTAACTGTATGAAAGATAGGGTTGGCAGGATGTACAGGTATTTTACTCTGTGGGGGCAGGAGACCCACCACTATATCTCCTATATCTTATATAACAAGCTTTTTGGGGGTTGGCTGGCAGCCTATTGTATGGTATATCTATATCTTTGATTTATATGAGAGTTTCTATAATTGGAGATTTGTATTTAACCCACTTGTATTATGTATGAGCACTGCCATTATTGTATTGTTGGGTCCGTTTGGGGTGATTATGGTTGGGCTATTTAGCCTTTTTGGTTTTTAAAGGGGACCTGTCACCCCGTTTTTTCCGTATGAGATAAAAATACCGTAAATAGGGCCTGAGCTGTGCATTACAATAGTGTATTTTGTGGACCCTGATTCCCCACCTATGCTGCCAAAATACGTTACCAAAGTCACCGTTTTCGCCTGTCAATCAGGCTGGTCTGGTCAAATGGGCGTGGTGACATCGCTGTTCCTTCCCCCAGATCTTGCTTAGTTTTCCGTTGGTGGCGTAGTGGTTTGCGCATGCCCAAGGCCCGAATCCACTTCATAGGTGTGGAAAAAGAGCGCGATCTGCGCTATTCCCCTGGTGATCGGTGGGGGCGGCCATCTTCCTGTGGCCGCGCGTGCGCAGATGGAGCGCTCTGCTGCCCGGGGCTTCAGGAAAATGGCCGCGGGATGCCGCGCGTGCACAGATGGAGATCGCGGCGGCCATTTTCCTGAAGCAGAGTTCGCATCTTGGCTTCAAGAAAATGGCCGCTGCGATCTCCATCTGTGCATGCGCGGCATCCCGCGGCCATTTTCCTGAAGCCCCGGGCAGCAGAGCGCTCCATCTGCGCACGCGCGGCCACAGGAAGATGGCCGCCCCCACCGATCACCAGGGGAATAGCGCAGATCGCGCTCTTTTTCCACACCTATGAAGTGGATTCGGGCCTTGGGCATGCGCAAACCACTACGCCACCAACGGAAAACTAAGCAAGATCTGGGGGAGGGAACAGCGATGTCACCACTCCCATTTGACCAGACCAGCCTGATTGACATTCGAAAACGGCGACTTTGGTAACATATTTCGGCAGCATAGGTGGGGAATCAGGGTCCACAAAATACACTATTGTAATGCACAGCTCAGACCCTATTTAACGGTATTTTTATCTCATACGGAAAAACGGGGTGACAGGTTCCCTTTAAATGTTTTTACATTTGTTACCTTCTTTGCCTTGTTTGTATAAAATATGTAAATAAAGTTTGATATTCATGTTGATCCCTTGAGTGTGCATATCCTTTTTCTTGTTTTTTTCTAAGTGACTGATTGTCCTACCGGTTTAAGTTACATTGCTTATGTGCATTGCTTTCTACATGTATATGTAGTTATTTAGCATAATATGTTGTCCTGATCCACCCTGTGACTGTTAAGGTACCTTCACACTAAGCGACTTTACAACGATATCGCTAGCGATCCGTGACGTTGCAGCGTCCTGGCTAGCGATATCGTTGTGTTTGACACGCAGCAGCGATCAGGATCCTGCTGTGAGATCGCTGGTCGTTGCTGAAAGTCCAGAACTTTATTTCGTCGCTGGATCTCCCGCTGACATCGCTGAATCGGTGTGTGTGACACCGATCCAGCAATGTCTTCACTGGTAACCAGGGTAAACATCGGGTTACTAAGCACAGGGCCGCGCTTAGTAACCCGATGTTTACCCTGGTTACCATTGTAGATATAAACAGAAAAAATGGAGTACACGTCCATAACTAGTTAAATGTAAATTTATTAGGTCACAAAATTACAGAAACCAATAAGTTAAAGTCAAATAGACATACAATTACAAATTCATTCAGCTAAAGAGAGCCGGGTAGCACAGACCAAGAAAACTAGTATGGATCATCCCAGACGTCCTCTATTGCCATAAGGTGCATAGTGCAATCATATATGGGCACATTCCCCTGGGGTATAGTAAAGGCGTATTGTACACATTTAAATGAGCCCTGTACACAAGCTCTAAAGTGTCGTATGCATTATAAATTATCCTCCAGGTTCTTACCCAAATGCCGGCATCAGGTAGGGATCCACACCGTTGCCCCAACGCGCGTTTCGCGTCGGCTTCGTCAGGGGGCGGTGCTGCTGGATATCCGGAAGCTATATTTAAAGGTCCCCCACTAAAGACTAGTGCTTCCACCTGTGGCGGCGCATGTGGACCACTCGTCCGGCCAGGTAGTGCATCATAAACGGCGTCCAAGATGGCGCTGCGGTTCACAGCTCCGTCACGATGACGTCACTGCACCGCACGCGTCATCACACGGCGCCGCCCAAGATGCCCCGGGACATGGACGGCAGAAGACATGCGCACTGTGGAGCGAGTAAGTAAACAGTGCCGAGTGACTAAATCAGAGGGGAGGGATATATTTAACCCATTCATGGGAGGAATTCCGCAAACCCACATATAATCCAAACGCAGAAGGGAAGGGGAAAGGAGCAGAGTGAGAGTGATAGATGGTGAATATTAGTGCGGCAAAAAGCCGTAAACATCATTCAATATAACAACATATACATAGCCTCTCTCAATATATGCAAATCAAACTAAATATTAAATTTGAGAGATAATAATAGAACTAAAGCTTGTGGTAGGTAGTGCATGAATAATACATATGCCAAATATTAAGACAGATAAAAGGGGCATATTATAATCATAATCAAGTGAAAGGCATATAATTTACATACATTAGTAGACAAAAAAAGAAAAAAGTGATAAAAAATGGCACATAAATATACATCACAAAAAGGTGTAATGCAAAAAAGGGCTCCATCCTCCACACAGGTTAGAATTCCACCAAGCACTATGTCAGAGAGGTTTGAGGCAGAGACGACCGATTGTTCATATTTCTGGTCGCAAGTCATATATGCCTTCTCCAATCGGGGGACCACCTCAATAGTACCATGAATGATATATAGAAGACACTAAATACAACAGATAAAAAAATCATTAAAACCAGAGAAAAAAGACATACAGCAACACAAACATGTAAAAAATTCCGGAGACACCAGGGATAGGCGCTATAGAAAGGAACTGAAACTTAATTATTCATTAAGGACTGCAGGGGCCATGGTATTCAATGTTGAAATCCAACGGCATTCTCTCTGTGCCAACCTCTTTTTGGCGTCACCTCCTCTAATGCCTAACCTAATCCTATCAATGCCCCAGGCCTTAAAGTCTTTGGGATTACATTTATGGTGTCGGCTGAAGTGTTTTGGGATAGGTTTGAGATCATTCTCCTCCACATCACGTGCTGCTTTTATATCTCGAACGTGTTCGCGTATGCGAACACGCAATTCTCTTGATGTCAGTCCGATATACACTAAATTACATGTACAGGTGGCATAGTATACCACGTGAGTTGTCTTGCATGTAATGTGTTCTTTAATTTGGAAATCACGTTTTCCATCAGATGAAACAAATGATACGGCTCTAACAAGATTTTGACACGCGAGACAGTCACCACATGGGAAGAAACCATTTTTTTGTCTCCCAACTTTAAATGGATCTGGTATTCTGGCCACGTAGTGACTGTGCACGAGTATGTCTCTCATGTTACTGCTCCTACGTGCTGTCATTAGAGGTTGATCAGACAAGCATCTCCCAAGCAATGGGTCAGTAGTTAGGACAGGCCAATGTTTTTTCAGGATGTGTCTCATTTCCTCCCATTTGTGATTAAACGTAGACACAAACCTGGGTTGATTGTCCCATGGTTTTGATTTCATCTTCCTCTTCTCAGCCAGGTGATCACTCCTAGACATTTTTTTAGCCCTTATATAACCTTTTTTAACAGCACGCCCACTATAACCGCGCTGCTTAAAACGCTCCCCAAGGTCCACAGCCTGCCTCTCAAAGAGTAAATCAGAGACACAGATCCTTCGGGCCCGAAGGAACTGTCCTATGGGGATGGCTCTTATCGTGGAGGGTGGATGGGATGAGGTTGAATGTAAAAGTGCATTCACTGCGGTCTCCTTCCTATACATATCCGTATAGATATAGCCATTGTCTTGGACCCTTAACGTGATGTCAAGGAAGGAGATCTCGCAAGAATGGTATTGATACGTGAGCCTAATGTTGGAGCCGTTATCGTTCAATCCTACCATAAACTTCTGTAACTCCAAAACATCATCAATATATCTGTACCACCCAAGAACTTGGGGAGCGGCCTGTGCGCCACTCTGGAAGATTTCACGTTCCCAAAAACCCAAAAATAAATTAGCATATGACGGCGCACAGGCCGCTCCCATGGCGGTGCCCTGTCGCTGGAGAAAAAAACGATCTTTAAAAACAAAAAAAATTGTGTGTCAGGATGAACTCCAACAGCTCCAACACCAGCTCACGTAAGTCTGGATCCAAATTGCTGGACTCCAGAAAAAACCTGGAAGCCCGCATCCCATCCACATGGCGGATGCTAGTGTATAGGGATTCAACATCCGCCGTTACGAGTAACATATCCTTCTCCACGATAAGGCCATCCACCCATCTCAGGACGTCCGTGGTGTCTCTGACATAGGAGGGCAGAGTCTCAACCTGTGGTTTTAAATAATGTTCAATAAATTTACATGTTGCATCACACAGCCCTCCTATGCCAGAGACAATGGGACGCCCCGGAGGCGAGACCAGATCTTTGTGGACCTTGGGGAGTAGATAAAAAGTAGGTATCACTGGACATTGTACAAGGAGGCCACCTAATGTTTTTTTTATTTATGATCCCCCTTTCAAATGCCATTTCAAGAATATTTTGTAATTGAGTTTGGAAAACAGGGAGAGGATTTTGTGATAACGGGGTATAGGTATCCCTATTCCTTAGTTGCCTAAATGCTTCTTTCTCGTACCTCTCCACTGGCCAGATGACCACGTTTCCCCCCTTGTCAGCTGGTTTTATCACGACATCGTCCCACGTTTTAATTTCATTTAACGCCCCCCTCTGCATAGCTGTGAGATTATCACGTTTTTTATAGTTAGATATTTTATTGAAGTCATCCATCACTAACTTAACAAAAATTTCCACCTGAGGGCAAAGTGACAAGGGGGGAAAAGTGGTACATCTGGCCACTATAGGAGGTGGAGAGGCACTTACCCCTTCAACAAGAGACTCCCGTTCCAATTCTTCAAGATTTTTTAAAGTTTCTAATTCAATGGGATCAGTTATTTCCTCATTTCCTGAAGAACGTAAATGTAGTCTTTTAAGAATAATCTTCCGGGCGAAGAGATGAAGGTCCTTCAGCGCTATGAAAGAATCAAAGTTGTTACATGGAGAAAAAGACAGGCCCAAACCCAACACCTCTTTTTGTGGGTCAGAGAGAACATGAGTGGACAAATTGATTACCTCCAATACATTGGTTTTCAATTTTTTATCCATTGGAGGAGATGTATTTGTAGCGCCCCCACCGCCGCAGGGCCGAGGGGTACCCGGTACCGGGCCTCTGAGTCTCTGCTCTGGGGTTGTCACGGTGGCTAGGCCCCGGTCCGTGACCCTGCCGAAGGGCGCACAGTAAAATCATACCTCCCAACTTTTGAAGATGGGAAAGAGGGACAAAGTTTGCGGCGCGCAAAGCGCGCCGTGGCAAATTTTAGGCCACGCCTCTGACCACACCCATTCATAATTAGTCACACCCATATCCACGTCCCAAGCACACCCATTTAGCACTGCTGATCACACTGTTTCATATACAATAGTTATAAACAAAAAAATATGGCCACACAGTGCTCCATACTGTATAATGACCACACATGATGCCCCATACTGTATAATGGCCACACATGATGCTCCATATTGTATAATGACCGCACATGATGCTCCATACTGTATAATGACCGCACATGATGCTCCATACTGTATAATGACCGCACATGATGCTCCATACTGTATAATGACCGCACATGATGCTCCATATTGTATAATGACCGCACATGATGCTCCATACTGTATAATGACTGCACATGATGCTCCATATTGTATAATGACCACACATGATGCTCCATACTGTATACTGGCTGCACATGATGCTCCATATTGTATAATGACTGCACATGATGCTCCATACTGTATAATGACCCCACATGATGCTCCATACTGTATTATGGCCACAGTTCTCCATACTGTATAATGACATACAGGCACGCAGCTCACACACATGCAGCATCACACACACAGTATCACACATACACATGCAGCATCACAAACGCAGCTCACAAACACATGCAGCTTTGACACAAATGCATCACACATGCAGCCATCACACACACACACAGCCATCACACACACACGCAGTCATCACACACACACACGCAGCCATCACACACACAGCCATCACACACACACACGCAGTCATCACACACACACGCAGTCATCACACACACACGCAGCCATCACACACACACACACGCAGCCATCACACACACATGCAGCCATCACACACACACGCAGCCATCACACACACACACACGCAGCCATCACACACACACACACGCAGCCATCACACACATGCAGCCATCACACACACACGCAGCCATCACACACACACACACGCAGCCATCACACACACACACACACACGCAGCCATCACACACATGCAGCCATCACACACACACACATGCAGCCATCACACACACCCAGCCTTCACACACACCCAGCCATCACACACACACACACCCAGCCATCACACACACACACCCAGCCATCACACACACACACCCAGCCATCACACACACACCCAGCCATCACACACACCCATCACACACACACACCCATCACACACACACACCCATCACACACACCCAGCCATCACACACACCCAGCCATCACACACACCAGATACCTCATACACACATGACACACACACAAATGCAGCATCACACATCTCACACACACACACACATCACACACACACAATCTCCTCTGTGGTGCAGGGGCGGCTGATCTGTCCATGTGCACTGCAGCTCTTCAGTTTCTCCGGCTGCTCACAGCTCTGCACTGTCCCGGCACCTCCCCCGTCTCTCCTTCTCTGCCGGGATAGCAGCTAAGAGCAGGAGACGCCAGAGCTCCGTGCACACACAGGAGGAAGTGAGTCGCTGACCTCTCATCTTGATCGCTGCTGGCTCTCTTCCTCAGCGTGGCAGCGCCGCACACACAGGGGGCGGGGGCAGGGGGGGGGGGAGGGATCGGTCGGGAGGAGACCCAGCATGTATAAGAAAAAAAAAACAGCCACAAACCTAAGCTACTCAGGTGCCGCCCCCTGCATTGTCCCTGCCCTAGGCACGGGACATTAGTGTCCCGCCCGGGATCCCGGGGCTGGCTGTCAAAATCAGGACAGTCCCGCGGGATCCGGGACGGTTGGGAGGTATGGTAAAATGATAGGAACCAGTGTAAATGGATGATGATAATAGTGGTGAGGCTGTAGTGGTGCAGTGCAGAAAATAACGAGGACACCAGGTTGCAGTCTCTTTACCTCTTTACTGAAGATCTCTGGGTCCTCAGTCCAGAATACGGTTCACCAGGCTGCGCAAGTCCGGCCGGTCCAATGGCACCTCCAGAGTTCTCTTCACAGGTGGAAATCTGTGCCTTCCTGCTTGCGCTATGTGTTGTGGTCCTTCCCTGCTGTGCTTACAGAAAGTCCCCACAACTGTTGTGTCTGTTTCTTAAGTTCCCTCACAACTCGATTAGATGATGTTCTGCTAATCCTCCGTCCCTCCCTGATGTTCTGGTTGGGACGGCACCCGTTTGATGGGTAGGCTCGGAGCTCTTCCGGGACCCTAGAGTCGCCCCTCTCCACAAGTTGCCCCCCAAGACTGCATAGGTGATTTGTGTGAGACAGCCCGCCTTAGACTGACTGTCCTGCCGCTGTTTAGAGTATTGCTTGAAGCTGAATGTTATAATACTCTCTCGGCGTTCCGGCCACCGGTAGTGCGCCTCAGTAGGATGTAGCCTCGGTCTTACAGCACGACTCCTACTGGTATTCTCCTATTGCTTTGATCTCGTTTCTCACTCAGCACAATCTATCTCGCTTCTGATCCTTCCTTGGGCACCGCCGCTATGCTGAGCAGGCACGGTCCCATTACGTTCTTTCAAGTTGCCAAGCCTCTGTCAGGATCCCACCCCTGACAGAGACCCTACTGTATCTTCCCCTACAACACCCTCTGCCACCAGGTGTTGTCTGATCCAACCCAGTCAGCTTTCTGATCTAACTTCCTGCCTGACCCCCAGTTTACCCACAATGGTGGGGAGTGGCCTAGTGAATAGAACCCTTAGCTCCCCCTGGAGGCCCGTGTCATGGTTCCCAATGGCAAGGGAACGTAAAAAACACATAAGTAACGAACGAGCTCTCGGGTGATGGAAACTCGAGTTGACCGTGAGCTAAATCTACCACACAACTAACAGTAGCCAGGGAGCATACCTACGGCTTCCTATATGCCACGCGCCAGCCGGAGGACTAACTACGCCTGGTAGAGGAAGAAACAGACCTGGCTTACCTCTAGGGAAATACCCCAAAAGATGATAGCAGCCCCCCACATGTAATAACGGTGAATTAAGAGGAAAAGACATACACAGTATGAAAGTAGATTTAGCAAAGAGAGGTCCACTTACTAGATAGCAAAAGGATACAAAAGAGGACTTCACGGTCAACTGAAAACCCTTTCAAAAACCATCCTGAAATTACTTTAAGACTCCTGTGTCAACTCATGACACAGGAGTGGCAATTTCAGCCCGCAAGAGCTTCCAGCTACAGAGAATTACAAAAACTGCAAACTGGACAAAAGGTACAAAACAAAAGGACAAAGTCCACTTAGCTGATCAGCAGACTAGTAGCAGGAACATGCAACCGAAGGCTCTGGTTACAATGATGACCGGCAAGGAAATGACTGGAGAGCAAGGCTAAATAGGAAACTCCCAAACACTGATGGAAGCAGGTGAACAGAAGAAGCAAAGTGCAAACAAGTCACCAGTACCACCAGCAACCACCAGGGGAGCCCAAAAAGCGGATACACAACAGGCCCGACTGTGAAATGTATTGGTGTCTGTGATACCTGATCAGATGAACTCCTTCAGTGCCATCAGACGTGCCATAGCTCCCCTTAGCGGCGGAGCCACAGTACTGCAACGACCAGGACTCTGGGGCGCTGCATATTCATTTTCCGCTTGTTTCTCAATCGCCTATTTCTCCACTCATTATTTCTCTCCTGATCCCTTCTAGTCCAAGTAGATCTTACATTGTCAGTTCTCTGCATCCTATCCTCAGCTGAGGATACCGAGGAGATAGATGTAGAACGGCTTCTAGGCAGTGTTTTATTAACCCCTTTCTGACATCTGACGTACTATCCCGTCGAGGTGGGGTGGGCCCGTATGACCACCGACGGGATAGTACGTCATCACCGATCAGCGGCGCTCACGGGGGGAGCGCGGCCGAGTGTCAGCTGCATATCGCAGCTGACATCTGGCACTATGTGCCAGGAGCGGTCACGGACCGCCCCCGGCACATTAACCCCCGGCACACCGCGATCAAACATGATCGCGGTGTACCGGCGGTATAGGGAAGCATCGCGCAGGGAGGGGGCTCCCTGCGGGCTTCCCTGAGACCCCCGGAGCAACGCGATGTGATCGCGTTGCTCCGAGGGTCTCCTACCTCCCTCCTCACCGCAGGTCCCGGATCCAAGATGGCCGCGGCATCCGGGTCCTGCAGGGAGGGAGGTGGCTTACCGAGTGTCTGCTCAGAGCAGACACTTGGTAAGCCTGCAGCCCTGCACAGCAGATCGCAGATCTGGCAGAGTGCTGTGCACACTGCCAGATCAATGATCTGTGATGTCCCCCCTGGGACAAAGTAAAAAAGTAAAAAAATATTCCCCACATGTGTGTAAAAAAAAAATAAAAAAAATATCCTAAATAAAGAAAAAAAAAAAAAATATTATTCCCATAAATACATTTCTTTAGCTAAATAAAATAAAAAAAAACAATAAAAGTACACATATTTAGTATCGCCGCGTCCGTAACGACCCAACCTATAAAACTGCCCCACTAGTTAACCCCTTCAGTAAACACCGTAAGAAAAAAAAAAAAAACGAGGCAAAAAACAATGCTTTATTATCATACCGCCAAACAAAAAGTGGAATAACACGCGATCAAAAAGACTGATATAAATAACCATGGTACCGCTGAAAACGTCATCTTGTCCCGCAAAAAACGAGCCGCCATACAGCATCATCAGCAAAAAAATAAAAAAGTTATAGTCCTGAGAATAAAGCGATACCAAAATAATTATTTTTTCTATAAAATAGTTTTTATTGTATAAAAGCGCCAAAACATAAAAAAAATGATATAAATGAGATATCGCTGTAATCGTACTGACCCGACGAATAAAACTGCTTTATCAATTTTACCAAACGCGGAACGGTATAAACGCCTCCCCCAAAAGAAATTCATGAATAGCTGGTTTTTGATCACTCTGCCTCACAAAAATCGGAATAAAAAGCGATCAAAAAATGTCACGTGTCCGAAAATGTTACCAATAAAAACGTCAACTCGTCCCGCAAAAAACAAGATCTCACATGACTCTGTGGACTCAAATATGGAAAAATTACAGCTCTCAAAATGTGGTAATGCAAAAAATATTTCTTGCAATGAAAAGCGTCTTTCAGTGTGTGACAGCTGCCAATCATAAAAATCCGCTAAATAACCCGCTATAAAAGTAAATCAAACCCTCCTTCATCACCCCCTTAGTTAGGGAAAAATAAAAAAATTAAAAAATGTATTTATTTCCATTTTTCCATTAGGGTTAGGGTTAGGGCTAGAGTTAGGACTAGAGTTAGGGCTAGGGTTAGGGTTAGGGCAAGGGTTAGGGTTGGGGCTGGGGTTAGGGCTAGGGTTAGGGTTGGGGCTAGGGTTAGGGCTAGGGTTAGGGCCAGGGTTGGGGCTAGGGTTAGGGCTAGGGTTGGGGCTAGGGTTAGGGCTAGGGTTAGGGCTAGGGTTAGGGCTAGTGTTACGGCTAGTGTTAGGGCTAGTGATAGGGCTAGGGTTATTGCTAGGGTTAGGGCTAGGGTTGGGGCTAGGGTTGGGGCTACAGTTAGGGTTGGGGCTAAAGATAGGGTTAGGGTTTGGATTACATTTACGGTTGGGAATAGGGTTGGGTGTGTCTGGGTTAGAGGAGTGGTTAGGGTTACTGTTGGGATTAGGGTAAGGGGTGTGTTTGGATTAGGGTTTGTTATAATTGGGGGGTTTCCACTGTTTAGGCACATCAGGGGCTCTCCAAACGGGACATGGCATCCGATCTGAATTCCAGCCAATTCTGCATTGAAAAAGAAAAACAGTGCTCCTTCCCTTCAGAGCTCTCCCGTGTGCCCAAACAGGGGTTTACCCCAACATATGGGGTATCAGCGTACTCAGGACAAATTGGACATCATCTTTTGGGGTCCAATTTATCCTGCTACCCTTGGGAAAATACAAAACTGGGGGCCAAATAATAAGTTTTGTGGGAAAAAAAAGATTTTTTATTTTCACGGCTCTGCGTTGTAAACTGTAGTGAAACACTTGGGGGTTCAAAGTTTTCACAACACATCTAGATAAGTTCCTTGGGGGGTCTAGTTTCCGATATGGGGTCACTTGTGGGGGGTTTGTACTGTTTGGGTACATCAGGGGCTCTGCAAATGCAACGTGACGCCTGCAGACCAATCCATTTAAGTCTGCATTCCAAATGGCGCTCCTTCCCTTGCGAGCTCTGTCATGCGCCCAAACAGTGGTTCCCCCCCAAATATGGGGTATCAGCGTACTCAGGACAAATTGAACAACAACTTTTGGGGTCCAATTTATCCTGATACCCTTGTGAAAATACAAAACTGGGGGCTAAAAAATCATTTTTGTGAAAAAAAAATTTTTTTTTATTTTCACGGCTCTGCGTTATAAACTGTAGTGAAACACTTGGGGGTTCAAAGTTCTCACAACACATCTAGATAAGTTCCTTGGGGGGTCTAGTTTCCAATATGGGGTCACTTGTGGGGGGTTTGTACTGTTTGGGTACATCAGGGGCTCTGCAAATGCAACGTGACGCCTGCAGACCAATCCATTTAAGTCTGCATTCCAAATGGCGTTCCTTCCCTTGCGAGCTCTGTCATGCGCCCAAACAGTGGTTCCCCCCCAAATATGGGGTATCAGCGTACTCAGGACAAATTGAACAACAACTTTTGGGGTCCAATTTATCCTGATACCCTTGTGAAAATACAAAACTGGGGGCTAAAAAATCATTTTTGTGAAAAAAAAAAATATTTTTATTTTCACGGCTCTGCGTTATAAACTGTAGTGAAACACTTGGGGGTTCAAAGTTCTCACAACACATCTAGATAAGTTCCTTGGGGGGTCTAGTTTCCAATATGGGGTCACTTGTGGGGGGTTTGTACTGTTTGGGTACATCAGGGGCTCTGCAAATGCAACGTGACGCCTGCAGACCAATCCATTTAAGTCTGCATTCCAAATGGCGCTCCTTCCCTTCCGAGCTCTGTCATGCGCCCAAACAGTGGTTCCCCCCCACATATGGGGTATCAGCGTACTCAGGACAAATTGGACAACAATGTTTGGGGTCCAATTTATCCTGATACCCTTGTGAAAATACAAAACTGGGGGCTAAAAATCATTTTTGTGAAAAAAAAAAAGAATTTTTATTTTCACGGCTCTGCGTTATAAACTGTAGTGAAACACTTGGGGGTTCAAAGCTATCAAAACACATCTAAATAAGTTCCTTAGGGGGTCTACTTTCCAAAATGGTGTCACTTGTGGGGTTTTTTAATGTTTAGGCACATCAGGGGCTCTCCAAACGCAACATGGCATCCCATCTTAATTCCAGTCAATTTTGCATTGAAAAGTAAAATAGCGCTCCTTCTCTTCCGAGGTCTGCTATGCGCCCAAACAGTGGTTTACCCCCACATATGGGGTATCGTCGTACTCAGGACAAATTGCACAACAACTTTTGTGGTCTAATTTCTTCTCTTACCCTTGGGGAAATAAAAAAATGGGGGCGAAAAGATCATTTTTGTGAAAAAATATGATTTTTTATTTTTACGGCTCTGCATTATAAACTTCTGTGAAGCACTTGTTGGGTCAAAGTGCTCAACACACATCTAGATAAGTTCCTTAAGGGGTCTACTTTCCAAAATGGTGTCACTTGTGGGGGGTTTCAATGTTTAGGCACATCAGGGGCTCTCCAAACGCAACATGGCATCCCATCTCAATTCCAGTCAATTTTGCATTGAAAAGTCAAATGGCGCTCCTTCCCTTCCGAGCTCTGCCCTGCGCCCAAACAATGGTTTACACCCACATATGGGGTATCAGCGTACTCAGGACAAATTGCAGAACAATTTTTGGGGTCCAATTTCTTCTCTTACCCTTGGGAAAATAAAAAATTGGGGGCGAAAAGATCATTTTTGTGAACAAATATGATTTTTTATTTTTACGGCTCTGCATTATAAACTTCTGTGAAGCACTTGTTGGGTCAAAGTGCTCACCACACATCTAGATAAGATCCTTAGGGGGTCTACTTTCCAAAATGGTGTCACTTGTGGGGGGTTTCAATGTTTAGGCACATCAGGGGCTCTCCAAAGGCAACATGGTGTCCCATCTCAATTCCAGTCAATTTTGCATTGAAAAGTCAAATGGCGCTCCTTTCCTTCCGAGCTCTGCCATGCGCCCAAACAGTGGTTTACCCCCACATATGGGGTATCAGCGTACTCAGGACAAATTGTACAACAAATTTTGGGGTCTATTTTCTCCTGTTACCCTTGGTAAAATAAAACAAATTGGAGCTGAAATAAATTTTGTGTGAAAAAAAGTTAAATGTTTATTTTTATTTAAACATTCCAAAAATTCCTGTGAAACACCTGAAGGGTTAATAACCTTGAGGGGTGCAGTTTTTAGAATGGTGTCACACTTGGGTATTTTCTATCATATAGACCCCTCAAAATGACTTCCAATGAGATGTGGTCCCTAAAAAAAAATGGTGTTGTAAAAATGAGAAATTGCTGGTCAACTTTTAACCCTTATAACTCCGTCACAAAAAAAAATGTTGGTTCCAAAATTGTGCTGATGTAAAGTAGACATGTGGGAAATGTTACTTATTAAGTATTTTGCGTGACATATGTCTGTGATTTAAGGGCATAAAAATTCAAAGTTGGAAAATTGCGAAATTTTCAAAATTTTTGCCAAATATTCATTTTTTTCACCAATAAATGCAAGTTATATCGAAGAAATTTTACCACTATCATGAAGTACAATATGTCACGAGAAAACAGTGTCAGAATCGCTAAGATCCGTTGAAGCGTTCCAGAGTTATAACCTCATAAAAGGACAGTGGTCAGAATTGTAAAAATTGGCCCGGTCATTAACGTGCAAACCACCCTTGGGGGTGAAGGGGTTAAAAAACCTTTTGTTGTGCCATTTGTATACTCAGCCTTGCTGGCGATCAGCCAGATCACGCTGATACTTCCTCATTTTATTTTGTACCACTTCATTCTCCCATTTTTTTAGAAGTACGTCAATCTCCTCTTTAAATTTTGTCCCTAGTTCACCAGTAAGACATTTATTGATCTCCTCTTGAATTGTATTAAGTTCCATATCCAATTCTTTCAGCTGTGTTTCATTATTTTTGGACAGTAGTTCCATAAAATTCCTGGAACACACGGATGCCGCATCCTCCCATTGTTGAATAAAATCAGTATCACTCACAACAAAGGAAGGAAAGACTTGGACTCGTAGGCCCCGTGGAACCAGGCCACAACCAATATAACGCTCTAAAAAGGCCCTATTCCACCATTGACGCGTACGTTTGTTTAACAGTTCCTTATATTTATTAGTAAGACCACTAGTGTCTCCGGCTTCAAAATCAACTGTGCCCCCAGCACTTTCGCTGAACACCTGATCAAGCTGACTCAGCCACGCTTTTTCGCGTTCACGGAAATCCATTCCTTCCACAATGGCTACTGTGAAAACACAGACAACAATATAGACAAATAAGCCCAAAATGGAGGGTACATTCATAGAATACACCACCATGCTCCAAACCACACTGGGAGGAGCATGTAAGGGAGAAATAGGTACCAATACAAGTACCAGGACACTCCTGCCAACAAGATATAAAGAGAAAAAATGGAGTACACGTCCATAACTAGTTAAATGTAAATTTATTAGGTCACAAAATTACAGAAACCAATAAGTTAAAGTCAAATAGACATACAATTACAAATTCATTCAGCTAAAGAGAGCCGGGTAGCACAGACCAAGAAAACTAGTATGGATCATCCCAGACGTCCTCTATTGCCATAAGGTGCATAGTGCAATCATATATGGGCACATTCCCCTGGGGTATAGTAAAGGCGTATTGTACACATTTAAATGAGCCCTGTACACAAGCTCTAAAGTGTCGTATGCATTATAAATTATCCTCCAGGTTCTTACCCAAATGCCGGCGTCAGGTAGGGATCCACACCGTTGCCCCAATGCGCGTTTCGCGTCGGCTTCGTCAGGGGGCGGTGCTGCTGGATATCCGGAAGCTATATTTAAAGGTCCCCCACTAATGACTAGTGCTTCCACCATTCTACCATTGTAAATGTAAAACAAAAAAAACACATACATTCCGGTGCCCGGCGTCCGCTTCCCTGCACTCCTCCTGCATCCTGTGTAAGTGCCGGCCGTAAAGCAGAGCGGTGACGTCACCGCTCTGCTCTGTGGGAGATGCCGGAGATGTTCGGCGCTGACACAGGATGCAGGAGGAGTGCAGGGAAGCGGATGCCGGGCACCGGAATGTGAGTATGTGTTTTTTTTTTTACATTTACACTGGTAACCAGGGTATACATCGGGTTACTAAGCGCGGCCCTGCGCTTAGTAACCCGATGTTTACCCTGGTTACCCGGGGACATCGGCATCGTTGGTCGCTGGAGAGCCGTCTGTGTGACAGCTCTCCAGCGACCACACAACGACTAAACAGCGACGCTGCAGCGATCGGCATCGTTGTCGATATCGCTGCAGCGTCGCTTAGTGTGACGGTACCTTAACTCCTTTTTTTGGGATCACACTGTTGAGGAGAGCCATAAGATCAAATACTTAATTAACCTCAACACATAAGGTAATTGAGAGGAGCAACCCATAACATGTATTGTTTAACCTTACATAAGTTTTCCTCAGACAAAGAGAGACACTGAAGATGGCTGCCATCTCCTGTATCAGATCCATGTGCTCTGGTATCCAAGATGAACAATGAAGACACTGAAGATGGCCGCCATTTCCTGTGTCAGCATGCCGTGTGCTCTGGTATCCAAGATGACGCCCACCCTGATGACCTCATGGATCTACCCACAGCGACGCCCACCCTGATGACCTCACGGACCAACCCACCCTGATGACCTCATGGATCCGCCCATGGACTTGCTCATGCCCAACCCACTAACCAATGAAATACATCCGATCACTCCCATTTTAGAGCTAACCGAGCCCCCTTACAGGAGATATATAACATTGTGTTTGACTAATAAACTTCCCTTCTTGGAGCTGAGCCACACATTGATCAAGGAGAGTTACAGCTGACTGTGTCTGGTGTATTTCTTTAGTGCACATGATCAATATCCATTAGGCCAGGAGTAGGCAACTAGAGAATTGAACATTATATTAATTGTTCAACCCTAATAACACTATCTTATCATATCTTATTATATGTATTTGTATTTAGTCTATGTGGTAAATATCTACTCTTAATAAAATATTTATATTTTGAGATACATTATGACTTAAGTTCTCCTCATATTTAACTGATTTCTTTGAGACTGTATTTTTTTATATCTTTGATTGTGTATATATGCTGGTGACATATATAAACACTTCAAGAATTGTTCCTTTTTATCTGGCTTTTTGTAAAGATGACTTGTTTTTTTTTAACATTTTCTTGTTGTTTCATGAGCACTTCTTTGATTTTTCTTTATGGATTTTTTTTTAGCATTTATTTGGTCGTTTTATTTTTACTAATTCAGGACGGTTTTTAAAACCCATTAGAGATAATGAAGACACTAGCAGGTTTAGTAGCAAGACCAGACAAACTGCATTCCCCCTACGAAAACGCCTGAGGAACGGACGTTGCGTTTAACCACTTATTGCTGAATGCCTCAGAACACATGAACACGTCATGTAAGTTAAAGGGAATCTGTCACCCCGTTTTTATGATGTGAGGTAAAAATATCCATCAATTCAGCGTCAGTTCTGCATTACAGCAGTACTTTTGATACCTCCTGACTCTCCATCTTTGATGAATAAATACTAGTGATGAGCGAACATACTCGTTACTCGAGATTTCTCGAGCATGCTCGGGGGTGACCTCTGAGTATTTTTTAGTGATCGCAGATTTAGTTTTTCTTGCCGCAGCTGAATGATTTACATCTGTTAGCCAGCATAAGTACATGTGGGGATTCCCTAGCAACCAGGCAACCCCCACATGTACTTATACTGGCTAACAGATGTAAATCATTCAGCTGCGGCAAGAAAAACTAAATCTCCAAGAACTAAAAAATACTCAGAGGTCACCCCCGAGCATGCTTGAGAAATTCACTCATCACTAATAAATACCTTTTCTATCTCTCCTGCGTTGTATGTAAATCACCTCGGTCCGATGGGTGGGGCTTATTCTCCTTGTCCCCCCCTCCTGTCTTGCTCTGCGCATTTATTTCTCCTCATTCCTGCGTTCACGTACAGATGCCGAGCGTGCGCATTGAATTGCCTCTCACACGTGCGCAGTATGCTTTCTCCAACTGTGGTCAAAGAATAAAAATCAGTATTGCGCATGCACCGGCATTTTTCATTGCGTTCTGTGCCCCGGAAGTCTTGCCATGCAAGAGGGCATAGAACGTAATGAAAAATGAGGGCATATGCGCAAGAGTGATTTTATGCTTTGACCACAGTTGGGGAAAGCAGACTGCGCACGCTCGGAAACAGTAGGGGATCCGTGCTATTCACAGATCTCATTACGTCCAGCAAGCTGAGCAGGGGGAGAGAATAAGCCCCGTCCATCTGACCAGACCGAGGAGATTTACATACAACGCAGGAGAGATAAAAAAGGTATTTATTCCTCAAAGATGGGGAGTCGGGGGTATCAAAAGTACTGCTGTAATGCAGAACTGAAGCTGAATTGATGGATGTTTTTATTTACCTCATATCACAAAGATGTGGTAACAGATTCCCTTTAACAGAACCATTTTACTGAGCGTGTTATTAGCGCTTAAGGCTACTTTCACACTAGCGTCGTGCACTGCACATCGCTATGCGACATTCCGACGCTAGCTGTGAATGCGCCGCACAGCGGGGGCAGCGGATGCAGTTTTCCAACGCATCCGCTGCCCCATTGCGAGGTGCGGGGAGGCGGAGTTCCGGCCGCGCATGCGCGGTCGGAAATGCTGCAGACGACGCACCAAAAAATGTTCCAGTTTTTTGGTGGCGACGGTCCGACGCAACTGTCGCACGACGGTTGCGACGTGTGGCAATGCGTCGCTAATTAAAGTATATGGAGTAAAAACGCATCCTGCAAGCACTTTTGCAGGAAGCGTTTTTTCTGCAAAAGGACGCATAGCGACGTGCAATGCACGACGCTAGTGTGAAAGTAGCCTCATTATCCGGCAGTAAATGACACACTGTGAACACAGCGCTAGCTGTATAACTGTTCCTGTCACGTTGATTAACTATGACCCCCCTGCTGGGGCGTTATCCGAGGTGTCCGTGTACAGCACTGAGGGCCCTATAAGGGGTCATTAGCAGCGGCTGAGGTGAGAGGACGCTGCACTGTGCACACATTACAGTGGCGCCTCTGTTCTCTGTGACAACAGGAAACTATATTGGCGGCAAAACAGTTCGTTCGAGTTAACCGCTCTGGCCGAAGAGCCCGCCCCCTGGTGACGTGAGGGTGAAGTACGACGGGATTGGCTGGTGTGGGTGAGCTACATGCAGAGGCTGTGGGTGTGTGACGTCACGACAGGGCGATGTGATTGGCGGCGGCACAAGATGGCCGCTACGCGTGGAGGTGAGTGGCGTTGCGTGGATTCGCTTTCTGTGATGACATAGACGCGCGGGATACGAATTGAAAAACATGAGAAGCTGCCGGGGCGTCACTGGCCGGCCATAGGCGCTGCTGTGCGGTGGCCGCAGCTGGACCCCACTCATGTGTACAGCTGTCTAGTATTTGCGCTGCTGCCCGTTACTACGTTACATGCGAGCGGGGCGGGTATGGCAGTGCGCACGGTGTGGGGGGCGCAGTGGAGTCGGCAGCACGGCTCGTGTCTTCCTGTAGTGACCCACACTCATGGCTGAGCATGAGGCAGGGGAACAGCTGTGAGGGCAGCAGCTGACAGGCGCTTGGCACGGACCGGAGGGCACAGCCTCGCCTGCCTGTCACTGTGACCCGCTGAGAGACTGGTGGCTGCTGTGCGCGCTGCCGCCTCTGGGATCCGTCAACGGCAGCTCTAGTCACCTTTTCTGTAAACTTTAACCCCTTCCTGATGCCTGTTTTCATTTTTTTCCCCTTTTATTTTTTTGTCATTTGTCAAGAAGGAATTACTTTGTTTTTGTCTACAAAGCTGAAGCTGTATTTCTTGATTTGCTTAACCCCTTTACCCCCAAGGGTGGTTTGCACGTTAATGACCGGGCCAATTTTTACAATTCTGACCACTGTCCCTTTATGAGGTTATAACTCTGGAACGCTTCAATGGAGCTTGATGATTCTGACGTTGTTTTCTCGTGACATATTGTACTTCATGATAGTGGTAAAATTTCTTTGATATTACCTGCGTTTATTTGTGAAAAAAGTGGAAATTTGGCAAAAATTTCGCAATTTTCCAACTTTGAATTTTTATGCCCTTAAATCACAGAGATATGTCACACAACATACTTTATAAGTAACATTTCCACATGTCCACTTTACATCAGCACAATTTTGGAACCAAAATTTGTTTTTGTTAGGGAGTTATAAGGGTTAAAAGTTGACCAGCAATTTCTCATTTTTACTACACCATTTTTTTTTTTTGGGGGGGGGGGGGACCACATCACATTTGAAGTCATTTTGAGGGGTCTATATGATAGAAAATAACCAAGTGTGACACCATTCTAAAAACTGCACCCCTCAAGGTGCTCAAAACCACATTCAAGAACATTATAACCCTTCAGGTGTTTCACAGGAATTTTTGGAATGTTAAAAAAAAAAACAAAAAACGAACATTTAACTTTTTTTCACAAAAAATTTACTTCAGATCCAATTTGTTTTATTTTATCAAGGGTAACAGAAGAAAGTGGACCCTAAAAGTTGTTGTACAATTTGTCCTGAGTACGCTGATACCCCGTATGTGGGGGTAAACCAGTGGGTGCATGGCAGAGCTCGGAAGGGAAAGAGCACCGTTTGACTTTTCAATGCAAAATTGACTGGAATTGAGATGGGACGCCATGTTGTGTTTGGAGAGCCCCTGATGTGCCTAAACATTGAAACCCCCCACAAGTGACACCACTTTGGAAAGTAGACCCCCTAAGGAACTTATCTAGATGTGTGGTGAGCACTTTAACCCACCAAGTGCTTCACAGAAGTTTATAATGTAGAGCCGTAAAAATAAAAAATCATATTTTTTCACAAAAATGATCTTTTCGCCCCCAATTTTTTATTTTCTTAAGGTTACGAGAAGAAATTGGACCCCAAAAAGAAGTTGGACACCCCACAAGTGACACCATTTTGGAAATTAGACCCTCTAAGGAACTTCTCTAGATGTGTTGTGAGACCTTTGAACCCCCAAGTGTTTCACTACAGTTTATAACGCAGAGCCGTAAAAATAACAAAAATCATTTTATTTCCACACAAAATATTTTTTAGCCCTCAGTTTTGTATTCTTCCCAAGGGTAATAGGAGAAATTGGACCCCAAAAGTTGTTGTCCAATTTGTCCTGAGTACGCTGATACCCCATATGTGGGGGGGTAAACCACTGTTTGGGCGCATGGGAGAGCTCGGAAGGGAAGGAGCACTGTTTTACTTTTTCAACGCAGAATTTGCTGGAATTGAGATCGAACGCGATGTCGCGTTTGGAGAGCCCTTAATGTGCCTAAACAGTGGAAGTCCCCAATTCTAACTGAAACCCTAACCCAAACACACCCCTAATCCCAACCCTAACCACACCCCTAATCACAACCGTAAATGTAATCCAAACCCTAACTTTAGCCCTAACCCTAACTTTAGCCCCAACCCTAAGTGTAGCCCTAACCCTAGCTCTTAGGCCGGCGTCACACTGGCGTGTTTTACGGATGTATGAGAGGCGCAGAAAATACGGATTGCTTACAGTACAATGATTCTCTATGGGCCAGCTCCTATCTGCCGTATTTAACGGATCCGTATTATACGGTCTTGTACGGCTGTAGAAAATCGCATCATGCTGCGTTTGTCAGCGTATTGCGCAAAAAATCCGCCAATGAAAGTCTATGGGGGCGAGAAAATTACGGATTACACACGGACCATGCGTGTGACTTGCGAGAAATACGGACCGGTGTTCTCTAGAAAAGCCGGCAATTCAGTACGGTGTACAGTAAAATCACACTGACAGAATAGAATAGAATGGGTAGAATAAATGTGTACACATAGAAAAAAAAAAAATATATATATATATATATATATATATATACACACTCTCGAGTATAAGCCGACCCCGTCCTAATTTTGCCACAAAAAACTGGGAAAACTTATTGACTCGAGTATAAGCCTAGGGTGGAAAATACAGCAGCTACCGGTGAATTTCAAAAATAAAAATAGATGCTCCATACCGTTCATTATTCCCCCAAAGGAGGTTCCATATAAAGCTGTGCCATATATAATGCTCCATACCATTGATTATTGCCCTATAGATGCTCCATATATAGCTGTGCCATATAGAATGCTCTGCACCGTTCATTATGGCCCCATAGATGCTCCTTATAAAGCTGTGCCACATATAATGCTCTGCACCATTCATTATGGCCCCATAGATGCTCCTTATAAGCTGTGCCATATATGCTCTGCACTGTTCATTATGGCCCCATAGATGCTCCTTATTAAGCTGTGCCTTATATGCTCTGCACTGTTCATTATGGCCCCATAGATGCTCCTTATTAAGCTGTGCCATATATGCTCTGCACTGTTCATTATTGCCCCATAGATGCTCCTTATAAAGCAGTGCCATATATGCTCTGCACTGTTCATTATTGCCCCATAGATGCTCCTTATAAAGCTGTGCCATATATGCTCTGCACTGTTCATTGTTGCCCCATAGATGTGCCATATAAATCTGTGCCATATATAATGCTGCTGCAATAAAAAAAAAAAACACACATACTCACCTCTCTTGCTTGCAGCTCCTCAGCGTCCCGTCTCGTCGTCTCTCCGCACTGACTGTTCAGGCAGAGGGCGGCGCGCACACTAGTATGTCATCGCGCCCTCTGACCTGAACAGTCAGAGCCAGAGGACAGGAAGACAGAGAGGCGCCCGGCGGTTGGAACGTGGACAGGTGAATATAAAATACTCACCTAGTCCCGGCGCTCCTGGCGCTCCCCCTGCCTGTCACACTGTCTTTGGGTGCCGCAGCTCTTCCTCTGTCAGCGGTCACTGGCACCGCTGATTAGAGAAATGAATATGCGGCTCCACCCCTACGGGAGTGGAGTCCATATTCATAACTTTAATGAGCGGTCCCACGTGACCGCTGAACAGGGGAAGAGCTGCGGCACCCGAAGACAGTGTGACAGGCAGGGGGAGCGCCGGGACTAGGTGAGTATGCGACAATCCTCTCTCCCCCTCACCTGCTGACCCTGCCGCCGACCGTGACTCGAGTATAAGCCGAGAGGGGCACTTTCAGCCCAAAAATCTCGGCTTATACTCCAGTGTGTGTATGTGTATATATGTATATATATATATATATATATATATATATATATATATATATATATATATATATATATATATATATATATATATATATATATATATATATATATATATATATATATTCATATAGTGCTAGATAGCATAAAAGCCGGTAATTCAATTGCCGGCTCTTGCGATCTCCTTCACAAACCCGACAGGATATGAGACATGGTTTACATACAGTACAGTAAATCATATCCCTTCTTCTATTACATATTCCTCTTTACTAATGTAACAAGTGTCTCTGTGTAAAATTTGGGGTCTCTAGCTATTAAATTAAAGGATTAAATCCCGGAAAAAATTGGCGTGGGCTGCCGCGCAATCTTCTCCGCCAGAGTGGGAAAGCCAGTGACTGAGGGAAGATATTAATAGCCTAGAGAGGGTCCATGGTTATTGCCGCCCCCCCCCCCCCCCCCCCCCCCCCCGGCTATAAACATCTGCCCCCAGCCACCCCAGAAAAGGCACATCTGGAAGATGCGCCTATTCTGGCACTTAGCCTCTCTCTTCCTACTCCTGTGTAGCGGTGGGATATGGGGTAATGAAGGGTTAATGTCACCTTGCTATTGTAAGGTGACATTAAGCCTGGTTAATAATGGAGAGGCGTCAATTATGACACCTATCCATTATTAATCCAATAGAATGAAATGGTTAATAAAACACACACACACATTATTAACCCCTTTACACCCAAGGGTGGTTTGCACGTTAATAACCAGGCCAATTTTCACAATTCTGACCACTGTCCCTTTATGAGGTTACTAGATGGTGGCCCGATTCTAACGCATCGGGTATTCTAGAGTATGCATGTCCATGTAGTATATTGCCCATTTACATAGTATATTGCCCAGCGATGTAGTATATTGCCCAGCTACATAGTATACAGCACAGCGACGTAGGATATTGCGCAGCTACGTAGTATATTGCACAGAGCCACATAGTATATTGCCCAGCCTTGTAGTATATTGCCCAGCCTTGTAGTATATTGCCCAGCCTTGTAGTATATTGCCCAGCCACGTAGTATATTGCCCAGCCACGTAGTATATTGCCCAGCCACGTAGTATATTGCCCAGCCACGTAGTATACAGCAGAGCCACGTAGGATATTGCCCAGTGACGTAGTATATTACCGAGGCACGTATAGGGCCAAAAAATAAAAAATAAACATACTCACCTAACGATCCGAGGGCCCCTTGTAGTGTATCATACTCACCATTCTTGTCGCTGCTCCTCTGCGTCCTGCCTCTTCTCTTCCTGGGATCCTGTGCAGATGGTAGTGGTCGGCTTCAGGAAAATGGCCGCTGGATGCTGCGCGTGCGCAGATCGAGATCGCGGCGGCCATTTTCCTGAAGCCGAGTTCCATTGCAAGTGCCAGGGCTGGTGGGAGCAGGACCTATGAAGACGTCGCGGTCACATGACCGTGACGTCACGGCAGGTCCTTGCCGCACACCAGCCCTGGGACGGGACCGGACCGCAAGCTGACGCTTGTAATGGAGCGGTCCGGGGAGCGTGGCGAGGAGCGAGAAAGGCGGCGGAGGGTGAGTATAGCAGGTTTTTTTTTTTTTATTTATTATTTTTAACATTACATTTTGTACTATTGATGCCGCATAGGCAGCGTCAATAGTACAAAGTTGGGGACACACAGGGTTAATAGCAGCGGTAACGGAGTGCGTTACCCACGGCATAACGCGGTCCATTACCGCCGGCATTAACCCTGTGTGAGCGGTGTATGCGGGCGCCGGCAGTGAGTGCGGGGAGTAAGCGGCCATTTTTTACTCTTCGCCACGACAGCACCCCACTGGAGAGAGGGATCCGCCCCGCAGGAACAGGAAACCTATTGAGAAATAAAAGGGGGCGGTCCGCCTCTCCTCCTCAGTTTAGGTTTCCTGTTCCTGCGGGAACGACAGGACTTCTTAATGAGAAAGCAAACCTGGGCTTGCATGCCGCCTGCGCAGTATCCGAGAGAACGGCAGGGGCTGCGGCTCAGAAGGAGCGTCGGGGGAGTTCCGTTAGACGGCTCCCTCCTCGTCTGATGGAGCGGGCAGACGGCCGGGTCCGGGAAAGGCCGACCGGCGTCCTTCCCAGCGTGCGGTACGGCAGCAGGAGCCGGGTAAGGTGACCTTCCATTGCGGCCCGGTGTTGAATCCCGGGCCGCACATGCGCCGACCGCCGCAAATACAGGCTACCCCGGAAGTGGATCTTGGACTTCCGGGGCGCCTAGGCCGGATCCAGGGCAGGGGAGCCGGCACTGGTCTGCGCATGCGCGAAAAAAAACCCAAAAAACCCCCCAACGTTTTGGCGCTCTATTTAAAGCGCTCACTAACACTGAAACGGCGATGCAGAGATGTCATCCCCAGGTGCCATGGACCCCACAACTGGAGTTCCAGTACCCCCCGCCAAAGATCACGCCAGAGGATCCTCGGACACCGCTCGTAAAAGCGACGGTTCCAGAACAGGATCTCGGCCTTCTGATCCGGTATTATTTGCTTCACTGGGTGAGTTGTGAACTCTGCCTATTAAGCTAACGCTGTCTCCCTATCTCTCTCTTTTCCCTTTCTCTCTCTACTTACACGCTTAGGGCAAAAAACGACAAAAAACGAAGCACAGGGAATGTGCCTTGTGTAACCAGCCCCTCCCTGACTCATACCCCAAAAAACTTTGTGAGGACTGTTTTAAAGAAACAACACAGGGAGCAGCAGTGTCCATTACGGACCTACGGGCCATTATTAGAGAAGAACTAAAAAATATGACCCAGGAAAACCCGCGTAGTTCTAAATCTAAAACACCGACACTTGTGTCAGACTCCGACAGTGACCAACCGATACTGTCAGATGCCTCCCTATCATCATGTCCAGCGTCATCATCCTCATCAGAGATTGAGGGACGCTCATGTTTTCCCTTGGACAGTGTGGACAACTTGGTAAAATCCATTCGAAATACCATGGGGTGTGAGGAGTCTAAGGGTGCGCAAACCGCGCAAGAGATAATGTTCGCGGGTTTGGCAGACAGAAAGAGGAGATGTTTTCCGGTTATACCAGCAGTGAAAACATTAATTAAAAGAGAGTGGGAGAAGCAAGATCAGAGAGGCTTTCTACCCTCAGTGTCAAAACGTAAATATCCGTTTAGTGACGAGGAGCTTCTTACTTGGACCAAAGTCCCTAAGGTCGACGCAGCTGTAGCCTCTACCTCCAAACAATCCACTCTACCTGTGGAGGATGCGGGACTATTGGTCGATCCTTTGGATCGTAAGGCTGAATCATCCCTTAAACGTTCCTGGGAAGCGGCTACAGGAATATTCAAACCTGCAGTAGCCAGCACTTGCGCGGCCCGGTCAATGATCATCTGGATTGATCAGTTAGACCAGCAAATTGAAAAGAAAAGCTCGAGAGAAAAACTAAGAGCAGCCATCCCTTTAATACGAGGAGCAGCGGCCTTTCTGGCAGACGCCTCCGCCGACTCACTCCGTTTAGCAGCAAGATCTGCGGGCCTTGTGAATAACGCAAGAAGAGCCCTATGGATGAAGAGTTGGAAAGGGGACGCGCAATCTAAATCTAAAATATGCGCAATCCCATGTGAGGGTGAGTACCTCTTTGGTAAAACCTTAGATGAGATACTCAAAAAGGCAAAGGACAGGAAGAAAGCTTTTCCTGAATCCTCTATTCCCTTTTACAGGAGAGCCTTTAAGAGGAGGCCGTTTGGCAAAAGGAGGCAAACAGATAGGTCTACAACATGGACCACTAAGGACGACAAGCAGAGAGGTACCATGTTTAGAAGACCCAACCCCCCAAAAGACAACAAATACTGAGGACATACCAGTTGGGGGCAGACTTAAATTTTTCACCACCCAATGGGAGAAGATAACATCTAGCTCGTGGGTTTTAAATATCGTCCGAGATGGAATTAAATTAAAATTCTCTCGTGTGCCCCACGAGTCTTATATTATAACAACTCTCAGCTCGCCTATACAGCAACAGGCTTTAGAGCTTGAAATTCAAACCCTAATATCAAAACGGGTCCTAGTCCAAGTGCCGGTGGGACAGGAGGGTAGGGGATTCTATTCTCCCCTATTCCTAATCTCTAAGCCCGACGGTTCTTTCAGAACCATCATAAACCTTAAAAAACTCAATTCATTCATTGAAAATTATACATTTAAAATGGAGGTCCACCATAAAACTCCTCTTCCCAAACTGTATGATGGGGGGCATTGATCTAAAGGATGCTTACTATCATCTCCCCATTCATAACAGATACCAAAAATTCCTCAGAGTGGCGGTAAAAATCAACAACGAGGTTCGTCACTTCCAGTATGCGGCCTTACCCTTCGGCCTCTCAACAGTGCCGAGGATCTTCACCAAGATAATGCTAGAGGTGATGGCATACCTACGCCAGAAGGAAACTTTGATTGTGCCCTATCTGGATGACTTTTTGGTAATAGGAAATTCATTTACTCAATGTGCTGATCGTTTAGCTCACGCAATTACCTCTCTACAGGACCTGGGCTGGATAATCAATACCGACAAATCCAGACTCACTCCGCTTTCCCGTCAGGCGTTCTTGGGGTTCCAGTTAGACTCCATATCTCAAAAGTGTCTCCTGCCGCAGGTAAAAATCCTACTGATCAGACACAAAGTCCTAGCCGCAATAAATAATCCTCGTATATCCCTAAGACAAGCTATGTCGTTATTAGGGTCTCTTATCTCTTGTATACCAGCAGTGAGATGGGCTCAACACCATACTCGAGTACTACAACATCAAATCTTACAAGAGGATAGACGGTTATTTGGTCACCTAAATACAAAAATAACCTTATCTCAGGAGGTTTTAACTTCCTTAGAGTGGTGGCTAGACTCAAACCATTTGTTGAGTGGGGTTCCATGGGTAATAACGCCATCTCGCACCATAACCACTGACGCCAGTCCTCATGGATGGGGCGCTCATATGGGGAACGATTATTGCCAGGGATCATGGAGCATGGAAGAAAATTGCAGCTCCTCTAACTTTAAAGAACTGAATGCTGTAAAATACGCCTTATACCATTTCCTCCCACAGATTCGGGGGAAAGACGTCAGAGTCCTGTCCGACAACACCACCACGGTGGCGTATCTAAATCGGCAAGGAGGTACGCGATCAGAGACTCTGATGTCTTCTGCTACGGAAATCTTAAATCTAGCAGAAATTCACCTAACATCCCTTGCTGCACTGCACATAAGGGGAGCAAGCAATCAGCAGGCGGACTTTTTAAGCCGACACACCCTGAGGCAAGGAGAGTGGTGTCTAAACCAGCAAATATTTCTGGACATAATATCTCTTTGGGGCCGTCCTCAGATAGATCTTTTCGCCACAAGGAAAAACAGAAAAGTCCGGAGATTTGCTTCTCTATCTCCAGCGGATCATCCGGACATTCTGGACGCTCTCCAAGCCCCTTGGCAGTTCAGTCTGGCGTACGCGTTTCCTCCGATCATATTGCTACCTCAAGTTATACGCAAAATCAGGGAAGAAGGGGCGAGAGTTGTACTGATAGCTCCATTCTGGCCCAAGAGACCATGGTTCTCATGGCTACAGACCATGTCGGTCTCAGATCCTTGGGTCCTCCCCTCAACGCCCAACCTTCTCTTCCAGGGTCCGTTTTTCCACCCTCAGGTGGACAATCTCCACCTGACGGCCTGGAACTTGAGAGGCAGATGCTAAGATCGAGAGGATTCTCGGGGGGTTTAATTGATACGCTTCTCCATAGTAGAAAACCCTCCACCACAAAAATCTATACAAGAGTATGGAGAAAATTTTTTCAATTCCATACATCTACCAACACATCAGAAATTCCGATACATTCTATCCTGGAGTTTCTTCAAAAAGGGAGAGAACTAGGTCTAACTGTAGACACCTTAAAGGTTCATGTTTCAGCACTAGGAGCCCTCTATGGCCATAACATCGCGGGGGATAGATGGGTATCCAGATTTATTACGGCCTGCGAAAGAATGAATCCAGTTAACATACCTAGGATTCCACCCTGGGATTTAAATTTAGTCTTACAAGCCCTAACAGACTCTCCATTCGAGCCAATAGACTCAATACCAATTAAATGTCTATCACTAAAAACGGCCCTCTTGGTAGCACTGACTTCAGCTAGGAGAATCAGTGACATCCAAGCACTCTCTCTAGATCCACCTTTTTTGTTAACCTTTCAGGATAAGTTAATTCTTAAACCAGACCCTTCCTACCTGCCCAAAGTAGCGAAAAAATTCCACAGGTCACAAGAAATAATCTTGCCCACTTTCTTCAGTAATCCATCCACTCCTGAAGAACAAAAATATCACACTCTAGACGTTAAAAGAGTAGTGTTAAAATTCATTGAAAAGACCAGCAGCTGGCGACGGGATAGGGCTCTGTTTATTTCCTTCCAGGGTCCCAAGAAGGGTCATGGAATAACAAAAAGCACCTTATCCCGGTGGATCAGAGAATCTATCAGACTGGCTTACTCCGCAAGGAAAGAAATCCCTCCGGAAGGCATAACGGCACACTCCACCAGAGCGATGGCATCCTCCTGGGCAGAGAGGGGAGACGTCCCGATTGAAACTATATGTAAGGCGGCAACGTGGTCAAATCCTTCTACATTCTATAACCACTATAGGCTAGACCTATCGTCAACTTCTGACCTAGACTTTGGCAGGACTGTCCTCAGCACGGTGGTCCCCTCCCTAGGTGATGGTCTCTGAAAGATCTCCAGTGGGGTGCTGTCGTGGCGAAGAGTAAAAAGCCGGATTACTCACCGGTAATGCTCTTTTAGTGAGTCCACGACAGCACCCTCTTACATCCCTCCCTATATTAATATAATGCATATTATTTGAGTAAAATCCTTTTAATCATAAGCAAATAAGTTTAAAGAATGAAATAAATGATATTTGCCTAATATTGGCGGTCCTCCGGGTACTCTGAAATCAAAACTGAGGAGGAGAGGCGGACCGCCCCCTTTTATTTCTCAATAGGTTTCCTGTTCCTGCGGGGCGGATCCCTCTCTCCAGTGGGGTGCTGTCGTGGACTCACTAAAAGAGCATTACCGGTGAGTAATCCGGCTTTTTTCTGGACTGTGCGCGTCGCTGATTGGTCGCGGCAGCCATGACAGGCAGCTGCCGAGACCAATCAGCGAACGAATAACGGTGATAGACAGAAGGACAGACGGAAGTACCCTTAGACAATTATATATATAGATAACTCTGGAACGCTTCAACGGATCCTGATGATTCTGACATTGTTTTCTCGCGACATATTGTACTTCATGATAGTGGTAAAATTTCTTTGATATTACCTGCGTTTTTTTGTGGAAAAAAAAACGGAAATTTCGCAATTTTCCAACTTTGAATTTTTATGCCCTTAAATCACCGAGATACGTCACACAAAATACTTAATAAGTAACATTTCCCACATGTCTACTTTACATCAGCGCAATTTTGGAACCAAAATTTTTTTTTGTTAGGGAGTTATAAGGGTTAAAAGTTGACCAGCAATTTCACATTTTTACAACACTATTTATTTTTAGGGACCACATCTCATTTGAAGTCATTTTGAGGGGTCTATATGACAGAAAATAACCAAGTGTAACACCATTCTAAAAACTGCACCCCTCAAGGTTCTCAAAACCACATTCAAGAAGTTTATTAACCCTTCAGGTGTTTCACATGAATTTTTGGAATGTTTAAATAAAAATGAACATTTAACTTTTTTCACAAAAAATTTACTTCAGCTCCAATTTGTTTTATTTTACCAAGGGTAACAGGAGAAAATGGACCCCAAAACTGGTTGTACAATTTGTCCTGAGTTCGCCGATACCCCATATGTGGGTGTAAACCACTGTTTGGGCGCATGGCAGAGCTTGGAAACGAGGGAGCGCCATTTGACTTTTCAATACAAAATTGACTGGAATTGAGATGGGACGCCATGTTGCATTTGGAGAGCCCCTGATGTGCCTAAACATTGAAACCCTCCCACAAGTGACACCATTTTGGAAAGTGGACCCCCTAAGGAACTTATCTAGATGTGTGGTGAGCACTTTAACCCACCAAGTGCTTCACAGAAGTTTATAATGCAGAGCCGTAAAAATAAAAAATCATATTTTTTCACAAAAATGATCTTTTCGACCCCAATTTTTTATTTTCCCAAGGGTAAGAGAAGAAATTGGACCCCAAAAGTTGTCCAATGTGTCCTGAGTACGCTGATACCCCATATGTTGGGGTAAACCCCTGTTTGGTCGCACGGGAGAGCTCTGAAGGGAAGGAGCACTGTTTTACTTTTTCAACGCAGAATTGGCTGGAATTGAGATCTGACACCATGTTGCGTTTGGAGAGCGCCTGATGTGCCTAAACAGTGAAAACCCCCCAATTATAACTAAAACCCTAATCCAAACACATCCCTATCCCTAATCCCAAAGGTAAACCTAACCACACCCCTAAGGGTACCGTCACACAGTCACACTTTGATCGCTACGACGGTACGATTCGTGACGTTCCAGCGATATCCATACGATATCGCAGTGTCTGACACGCAGCAGCGATCAGGGATCCTGCTGAGAATCGTACGTCGTAGCAGATCGTTTGGAACTTTCTTTCGTCGCTTGATCTCCCGCTGACATCGCTGGATCGTTGTGTGTGACAGCGATCCAGCGATGTGTTCGCTTGTAACCAGGGTAAACATCGGGTAACTAAGCACAGGGCCGCGCTTAGTAACCCGATGTTTACCGTGGTTACCAGCGTAAACGTAAAAAAAACAAACAGTACATACTCACATTCCGGTGTCTGTCCTCCGGCGTCTCATCAGCTTCTCTGCACTGTGAGTGCCGGCCAGCCAGAAAGCGAGCACAGCGGTGACGTCTGACGTCACCGCTGTGCTTTCCGGCCGCTGTGCTTACACAGTGCAGAGAAGCTGAGACGCCGGGGGACAGACACCGGAATGTGAGTATGTACTGTTTGTTTTTTTTACGTTTACGCTGGTAACCAGGGTAAACATCGGGTTACTAAGCGCGGCCCTGCGCTTAGTAACCCGATGTTTACCCTGGTTACCCGGGGACTTCGGCATCGCTCCAGCGCCGTGATTGCAACGTGTGACCGCAGTCTACGACGCTGGAGCGATAATAATACGATCGCTGCGACGTCACGGATCGTGCCGTCGTAGCGATCAAAATGGCACTGTGTGACGGTACCCTTACTCTAATCCCAACCGTAAATGTAATCCAAACCCTAACTTTAGCCCCAACCCTAACTGTAGCCTTAACCCTAACCCTAGCCCTAACCCTAATGGGAAAATGGAAATAAATACATATTTTTAATTTTTCGCCAACTAAGGGGGTGATGAAGGGGGTTTGATTTACTTTTATAGAGGGTTTTTTAGCGGATTTTTATGATTGGCAGCTGTCACACACTAAAAGACGCTTTTTATTGCAAAAACTATTTTTTACGTTACCACATTTTGAGAGCTATAATTTTTCCATATTTTGGTCCACAGAGTCATGTGAGGTCTTGTTTTTTGCAGGACAAGTTGACGTTTTTATTTGTAACATTTTCAGGCACGTGACATTTTTTGATCGCTTTTTATTCCGATTTTTGTGAGGCAGAATGACCAAAAAAACAGCTATTCATGAATTTCTTTTGGGGGAGGCGTTTAGACCGTTCCGCGTTTGGTAAAATGGATAAAGCAGTTTTATTCTTCGGGTCAGTACGATTACAGCGATACCTCATTTATATTTTTTTTATGTTTTGGCGCTTTTATACGATAAAAACAATTTTATAGAAAAAATAATAATTTTTGCATCGCTTTATTCTGAGGACTATAACTTTTTTATTTTTTCTTTGATGATGCTGTGTGGCGGCTTGTTTTTTGCGGGACAAGATGACGTTTTCAGCGGTACCATGGTTATTTATATCAGTCTTTTTGATTGCGTGTTATTCCACTTTTTGTTTGGCGGTATGATAATAAAGCGTTGTTTTTTGCCTTGTTTTTTTTGTTTAGTTTTTTTGCGGTGTTCACTGAAGGGGTTAACTAGTGGGACAGTTTTATAGGTCGGGTCGTTACGGACGCGGCGATACTAAATATGTGTACTTTTATTATTTTTTATTTGGTTTTTTTTTTTAGATAAAGAAATGTTTATCCCGTTCCACGTTTGGTAAAATTGATAAAGCAGTTTTATTCTTCGGTCAGTATGATTACAGCGATACCTCATTTATATCATGTTTTTTATGTTTTGGCACTATTTTATTAAAAAATAATTGTTGCATCGCTTTATTCTGAAGACTATAACTTTTTAATTTTTTCGTTGATGCTGTATGGCGGCTCGTTTTTTGCGGGACAAGATGACGTTTTAAGCGGTACCTTGGTTATTTATATCCGTATTTTTGATCGCATGCTGTTCCACTTTTTGTTCAGCAGTATGATGATAAAGCGTCGTTTTTTTTTGCCTGGATTTTTTTTTTTTTTTTTTTTTTTTTTTACGGTGATCACTGAAGGGGTTAGCTAGTGGGACAGTTTTATAGGTCGGGTCTTTACGGACGCGGCAATACTAAATATGTGTACTTTTATTATTTTTTATTTGTTTTTTTTTTTTAGATAAAGAAATGTTTTTATGGGAACAATATATATATTTTTTTCTTTATTTAGGAATTTTTATTTTTTTTACTTTATAACATTGCCCCGTGAGCGCGGCCGATCGCATATGACTTACTATTCCGTCGAGGGTCAGATAGGCCCAGGTCACCGCGACGGGATAGTACGTCTAAGGTCAGAGAGGGGTTAATATTGGTTCACATTGGTGTGTGTTTTTTTTTTTGTTTTTTTTTTTAACCCCTTTACCCTGGAAGGTGGGTTGCACCTTCAGGGTATGTGCACACGTCAGGATTTTGTCAGGATTTTTCATCAGGTTTTGTAGCCAAAACCAGGAGTGGGTGATAAATGCAGAAGTGGTGCATATGTTTCTATTATACTTTTCCTCTAATTGTTCCACTCCTGGTTTTGGCTACAAATCCTGACAAAATCCTGACGTGTGCACAGCCCCTCATGGTGAGGCCAAATGTTACAATTCTGACCACTGTTATGAGGTTATAACTCTGGAACGCTTCCATGGATCCCGCTGATTCTGAGTTTTTCTCGTGATATATTGTACTTTATGTTAGTGGTAAAATTTCTTCGATATCACTTGCGTTTATTTGTGGAAAAAAACTAATTTTGTGAGAATTTTGCAATTTTCAAGCTCTTAATTTTTATGCTGGTAAAAAATGTTACAACATTTTTATTTAGGGACCACCTCACAGTTGAAGTGACTTTGAGGGGGCTATATGACAGAAAATAACAAAAAGTGACACCATTCTAAAAACTGCACCCCTCAAGGTGCTCAAAACCACATACAAGAAGTTTATTAACCCTTCAGGTGTTGCACAGGAATTTTTAGAATGTGTAAGGGAAAAAAATTAACACTTAACTTTTTTTTTCACAAAAATGTTACTTTAAACTCCCAATTTTTTTTTTTATTTTCACAAGGGTAACAGAAAAAAAATGGACCCCAGAATTTATTGTGCAGTTGAATGTTTGGTTGCACCGCGGATCCCTGAAGAGCAGTTCCATTTGACTTTTTTTTTTTAAAGGGAACCTGTCACCCCCAAAATCAACTGTGACCTAAAGGTACCGTCAGATTAAGCGACGCTGCAGCGATATAGACAACGATGCCGATCGCTGCAGCGTCGCTGTTTCGTCGTTGTGTGGTTGCTGGAGAGCTGTCACACAGACAGCTCTCCAGCGACCAACTATGCCAAAAAGTCCCCGGGTAACCAGGGTAAACATCGGGTTACTAAGTGCAGGGCCGCGCTTAGTAACCCGATGTTTACCCTGGTTACCAGTGTAAATGTAAAAAAACCCAAACACTAAATACTTACATTCCGGTGTCTGTCGCGTCCCTGGCGTCCGCTTCCCTGCACTGTGTAAGCGCCGGCCCTAAAGCAGAGCGGTGACGTCACCACTGTGCTCTGCTTTACGGCCGGCGCTGACACATTCAGTGCAGGGAAACCGCCGGCGGGGTACGTGACAGACATCAGAAGGTGAGTATGTACTGTTTGTTTGTTTTTTTACACTTACAATGGTAACCAGGGTAAATATCGGGTTACTAAGCGCGGCCCTGCGCTTAGTAACCCGATGTTTACCCTGGTTACCAGTGAAGACATCGCTGGATCGGTGTCACACACACCGATCCAGCGATGTCAGCGGGTGATCCAGCGACGAAATAAGGTGCTGGCCTTCTAGCTCCGACCAACGATATCACAGCAGGATCCTGATCGCTGCTGCGTGTCAAACACAACGATATCGCTATCCAGGACGCTGCAACGTCACGGATCGCTATCGTTATCGTTGTTAAGTTGTTCAGTGTGAAGGTACCTTAAGCCCACAGGCATCAGGGGCTTATCTACAGCATTCTGTAATGCTGTTAATAAGCCCCCGATGTATTCTGAAAGATGAGAAAAAGAGGTTAGATTATACTCACCCAGGGGCGGTCCCGCTGCGGTCCGATCTGATGGGTGTCGCGGTCCGGGGCCTCCCATCTTCATAGGATGACGTCCTCTTCTTTTCTTCACGCTGCTGCTCCGGCACAGGCGTACTTTGTCTGCCCTGTTGAGGGCAGAGCAAATTACTGCAGTGAGCAGGTGCCGGGAAAGGTCAGAGAGTCCCAGCGCCTGCGCACTGCAGTACTTTGCTCTGCCCTCAGCAAGGAAGACAAAGTACGCCGGAGCCGCAGCCTGAAGACAAGAAGAGGATGTCATCTGATGAAGATAGGAGGCGCCGGAACGGACCGCAACACTCATCGGACCGTGACCGCCCCTGAGTGAGTATAATCGAACCTCTTTACAGAATTCTGTAGATAAGCCCCTGATGCTGGTGGGCTTAGCTCATCTTCAATTTTGGGGGTGACAGGTTCCCTTTAGGTGATACATTTACTGTAGTAAAATGGTAATGTCAGGCTTTTAATCTTTATTATGATACAATAATCAAGCCATTTAGATAGAACATAAAATATATTTATTGAAATACAACTTTAGAACAAAAAAGACTTTGCATATTTACAATTTATTATACACTCTGCAGTAAGTGGGGGAAAAAAACAGTTTTCAACAAAAATGTACTGAATAGCATTTGTGCAGTCTGTGAATTAGTTCTGAGAAATAGTATCGCCTCCATCAGATTCTCCTTTATAGAATACCTCAAATCTGACCTAATTATTTTAAGGCTAGAGAACAACCTCTGCACAATGACTCGTTGTGGCATCCGGTGGGCACCGACAAAGTAGGCAGCCGCCTACTTTCGTTCCGCCAAGCCTGGCTCTCGGTCATTCACAACGAGTGGGTCAGAGAGCTGGTGTCCTCCGGATTCAAAATAGTTTTCTTCCCCTCCCCCAACACGTTTTTTCCTGTCTTCTCCTCCCAAAACAAAGGCAACAGCCTTTTTCAGAGCCTTAGATGCGCTCCGAAGGGGCGGAGTCATTATTCCGGTCCCTCCAGATGAAAGTTTCAAGGGTTTTTGCTCTAACCTATTTGTGGTTCCGAAGAAAGACGGAACTGTGCGACCCATACTGGACCTGAAACTGTTAACCCCTTCATGACTGTGGGATTTTTCATTTTTCCGTTTTTGTTTTTCACTCCCCTCCTTCCCAGAGCCATAACTTTTTTATTTTTCCGTCAATTTGGCCATGTGAGGGCTTATTTTTTGCGGGACGAGTTGTACTTTTGAATGACACCATTGGTTTTACCATGGCGTGTACTAGAAAACGGGAAAAAAATTCCAAGTGCGGTGAAATTGCAAAAAAAGTGCAATCCCACACTTGTTTTTTGTTTGTTTTTTTTGCTAGGTTCACTAAATGATAAAACTGACCTGCCTTTATGATTCTCCAGGTCAGTACGAGTTCATAGACACCAAACATGTCTAGGTTATTTTTCACCTAAGTGGTGAAAAAAAATTCCAAACTTTGCAAAAAAAAAAAAAAAAATTGCGCCATTTTCCGATACCCGTAGCGTCTCCATTTTTCGTGATCTGGGGTCGGGTGAGGGCTTATTTTTTGCGTGCCGAGCTGGCGTTTTTAATAATAGCATTTCGGTGCAGATACGTTCTTTTGATCGCCCGTTATGTCGCGGCGACCAAAAAAAACGTAATTCTGGCGTTTCGATTTTTTTTCTCGTTACGCCGTTTTGCGATCAGGTTAATGCTTTTTTTTATTGATTGGGCGATTCTGAACGCGGCGATACCAAATATGTGTAGATTTGATATTTTTGTTATTGATTTATTTTGATTGGGGCGAAAGGGGGGTGATTTAAACTTTTATATTTTTTTTATTTTTTTCACTTTTTTTTTTTACTTTTTTTTTTTTTACTTTTGCCATGCTTCTATAGCCTCCATGGGAGGCTAGAAGCAGGCACAGCCCGATCGGCTCTGCTACATAACAGCGATCATCAGATCGCTGCTATATAGCAGAATTGCAGGTGTGCTGTGAGCGCCGACCACAGGGGGGCGCTCACAGCCACCGGCGATCAGTAACCATAGAGGTCTCAAGGACCTCTATGGCTACAATATACAAGCATCGCCGACCCCCGATCATGTGACGGGGGTCGGCGATGCGCTCATTTCCGGCCGCCCGGCCGGATGCGGTAGTTAAATGCCGCTGTCTGCGTTTGACAGCGGCATTTAACTAGTTAATAGCGGCGGGTGATCGCGATTTCACCCGCCGCTATTGCGCGCACATGTCAGCTGTAAAAAACAGCTGACATGTCGCGACTTTGATGTGCGCTCACCGCCGGAGCGCACATCAAAGCAGGGGACCCGACATCGGACGGTATAGTACGTCCGATGTCGGGAAGGGGTTAAACAGGTTTGTCAGAGAAAAAGGGGAGTTCCTAGCATCTATCGACATTAAGGATGCTTACCTTCGCATTCCGATTTTTCCTCACCAAGGAGGTCTGTTTCAAAGGATTGCTGCTTCCAGTAGGTGGCACTAGCGTTCTAGTCCTCTTCCTTTCTGAAGAGACAATTTGCATATTTCCCAGAGGAGCATTGCGGCTTTAAGTCTCCTCATCTCGGCATGCTTAAAGAAGTTGTCCACTACTATAACCTTTTTTTTTTTTTTTTTTTTTCATAAATCTTGCTATTATGTGCCACTGAAAACATCTACAGTGTTTATTTTAGCAATATTACCTTTTATCATGCTGTAGCAGCCCACTTTAGTGCTGGATTCAGCTCTCATGGGGTTAATCGACAACTTCCTTTCTCCTGAGTCATTGTGCTCTAATACTACAAGTTCCATGATGCATTGCACTGCTACTAAGCCTGAACCTAGCACACCCTCTCCAAAACACACCCAACCCCTTCCTCCTCTCCCTCCTCTAGCTTCAAACAGATTTGTGATGTCATTTCTGTCCAACCTCCTCTTTTACATTTGTCCAACCCACACTCCATTACACACAGAGGGAAAGATAGATAGATAGATACATACATACAGATATATGTCTTCACCCCTGCAGCTTTTTTGTTTTCGTTTATCGCTCCCCTTCTATCCAGAGCCATAATTTTTCCGTCAATATGGCCATGTGAGGGCTTATCTTTTGCGGGACAAGTTCTACTTTTGAACGACACCATTGGTTTTACCTTGTCGTGTAGCAGAAAATGTGAAAAAAATTCAAAGTGCAATGAAATGGCAAAAAAAGTGCAATCCCACACTTGTTTTTTGCTTGGCTTTTTTGCTCGGTTCCCTAAATGTTAAGGCTGTGTGCACACATTGTGGATTTGATTGCAGATCCGCAGCGTTTTTTGCCGCACTGAATTGCATCAAATCCGCAGTGTAGTGCACAACCAATGTAAGTCTATGGGAGCCGCAGAATTGTTGTGCACATGCTGCTTTTTTTTCTCGCAGCATGTCACTTCTTTTGTGCGGAACTGCAGCGTTTCTGCACCTTTAGGCTATGTGCACACTCTGCGGCGTGCTCTGCAGGTTCTCCCACAGCGGAATTGATAAATCTGCAGGGCAAAACCGCTGCGGTTATCCCTGCAGATTTATCGCGGTTTGTTCCGCTATTTCCGCTGCGGGTTTCCGCCTATACTATTGATGCTGCATATGCAGCAATATGCAGCATCAATAGTAATGTAAAAAATAATACAAATTGGCTATACTCACCCTCTGACGTCGCGATCTCCTCGGCGCTGCACCCGGCGGTCCAGTTCCAAAGATGCTGTGCCGAGAAGGACCTTCGTGACGTCACGGTCATGTGACCCAGGTGTCATCACGGTCATGTGACCGCGACGTCACCACAGGTCCTGTTCGCACACCAACCCTGATACCGGACAGCCGCGTGCAGCGCTGAGAGGTGAGTATAGCATCATTTTTTATTTTAATTCTTTTTTTTTTTTTACACTATTTATGCTTCCCAGGGCCTGTAGGAGAGTCTCCTCTCCTCCACCCCGGGTAGCAACCGCACATGATCTGCTTACTTCCCGCATCATGGGCATAGCCCCATGCGGGAAGTAAGCGGTTCAATGCATTCCTATGGGTGCAGAATCGCTGCGATTCTGCACAAAGAAGTGACATGCTGCGGGTTTTAAACCGCTGCGTTTCTGCGCGGTTTTTCCCGCAGCATGTGCACAGTGGTTTGAGGTTTCCATAGGGTTTATATGTTAATGTAAACGCAATGGAAACTGCTGCGGACCCGCAGCATCAAAATCGCTGCGGATCCGCGGTAAAAACCGCTATGTGTGAACATGGCCTTAGACTTTCATTGAGTCGGGCACATCCGCCGCAAAACCGCAGATGTAAAAAAGATCTGCAGTTTTGCTGCGGATGTGGGTCCGAGAAACGCAGCAGCTCGGGAGGATGGAAGTGTGTGGGCGGTGACGGTGTGCGTCTGTGTGGGCGGGCGGGGTCTGCGGGCTGTTCGGATGTGTGCTGCGCTGTGCGGGACTGTTCAGTTGTGTGCGATGTCTGTGGGCTCTTCGGATGTGTGCGGGGCTGTGGGGGGGGGGGTCTTTTGGGTTGTGTGTGCAGGCATCATCCGATGGAACTACAAGTACGCAGCATACAATCTGCAGCTCATTTGGATGTAATCCGGACAGTGGACACACACCCTACGCTATCCATACATCTATCAATAGATATCTATCCAGACACATCTACAGATAGATATATGAATAGATAGATGTATGCATCTATAGATCTATCTATATGTAGATCTGTCTATCCATTTCATCTATCATCTGTCTATCTGTGTGTTTAAAGGAGTGTGGGTTGGACAAATGTAAAAGAGGAGGTTGGACAATAATGACATCACAAATCTTTTTTTTTGTTCAATAATACATCTTTATTTACCTTTCAAAAACGCACCAAAACGCCTAAAAACCGCGCAAAAACCGCAACAAAAGCGAATAAAAAAATGCATCAAAACCGTGCAAAAAACTGCATAAAAAATGCATCAAAACTGAAAAAAATCGCATCAAAACCGCACCATAATTGCATCAACACTGCACCAAAAACTGCGCAAAAACCGCACCAAAATCGCACCAAAAACTGCATCAATACCGCACCAAAACTGCAAACTGCACCAAAACTGCAAAACTGCACCAGGTTTTGATGCAGTTTTTGGTGCAGTTTTGATGCAGTTTTTGGTGCAGTTTTGATGCTTTTTTTGGTGCGGTTTATGCGCGGTTTTAATGCCGTTTTTGGAAATAAGTAAATAAACGGAAAATGTGCATGATTTGAATGGAAACATGCATGAAAAAACGGATTCCAAGGCCGGATTCATCATTTCACAGCTCAGTTTCATAGTTTTTTTGCCGCAAAAAAACGCATGCGTTTAATTGCGGCAAAAAAATGCATTGCTGTCTATGTAAACGCATGCGTTTTTAAGCACATGCGTTTGCGTTAAAAACGCATGCGTTTTTATAGAAAAAAACAGAAAAAAACACTGAAACACCACCCACCACTATCAGGGTGATAAAGGGATCCAAACCCTACCCCTAACCTCACCCCTAACCGTTTAATGAACATTTTCTGACATAGTGCCACGATATTTCAGTGCCACGATATTTCAGTGCCACGATATTTCAGTGCCACGATATTTCAGTGCCACGATATTTCAGTGCCACGATATTTCAGTGCCACGATATTTCAGTGCCACGATATTTCAGTGCCACGTATGTCAGTGCCACGTATGTCAGTGCCACGTATGTCAGTGCCACGTATGTCAGTGCCACGTATGTCAGTGCCACGTATGTCAGTGCCACGTATGTCAGTGCCACGTATGTCAGTGCCACGTATGTCAGTGCCACGTATGTCAGTGCCACGTATGTCAGTCACGTTTACGGTTAGGGTTGATGTCACCGCTCTATAGGACCCTCAGTGACACACTGACAGGAGGCAATGGCTCCTGCAGTGTATCACTGAGGTTACTAAAGTTCACTGGTCTCACTTTATGGCAAAAAGCTGCGTGGGAACTTTCTCATACAGCATGCCATAAAGTGAGACTAGGGACTATTTTCTCACAGGGGCGTAGGAATACATTGTGGGGAATACATTGTGGAAGGATACCTTCCTCCCCTCATTGTCTTCCTGGAGCCCCTGGTGAGTGGTTGCATCAGCAGATGCTCCAGCTCTCCACGGGAGATCGTCGAGGGACACTCGTTTTAATTGGATTTCTGCGGATCAGGGAGTATAGTGTTTGTTTATTATTTTAATATTTTTTACAGATGACAATGGCTTCGGGGATCAAAGTGACAAGTGATGGTGAGTATGTAATCTGTTTAATGTACTGTATGTCTATATGTATGTATGTACTGTATGTTCTGTATGTATGTCGTCGCATGCCGCATGTCGTCGCATGCCGCATGTCGTCGCATGCCGCATGTCGTCGCATGCCGCATGTCGTCGCATGGCGCATGTCGTCGCATGGCACATGTAGTCGCATGGCGCATGTCGTCACATGCTGCATGTCACATGTTGTTGCATGGCGCATGTCATCGCATGCTGCATGTCGTCGCATGGCGCATGTCATCGCATGGCGCATGTCGTCCCATGTCGTCGCATGGCGCATGTCATTGCATGGTACATGTCGCATGGCGCATGTTGCCGCATGGTGAGTGTCGTTGCATGGTGCATGTCGCCGCATGGTGCATGTAGTTGCATGGCGCATGTCGTCGCATGCTGCATGTCGCATGTTGTTGCATGGCGCATGTCGTCGCATGGCGCATGTCATTGCATAGTACATGTCGCATGCCGTCGCATGGCGCATGTTACGTGTCGTTGCATGGTGCATGTCGCCGCATGGTGCATGGCGTCGCATGGTGAGTGTCGTCGCATGTCGTGTGTTGTATGTATGTATGTATGTACTGTATATGTGTATTTTTTATTTATTTATTTATTTTTTTACATTCAACACATTAGCCGGATGATGGGACTACTACTGTCCCATCATTGGCTAATGTGTCACTCACTGCCACTGTAGCAGGCAGAGCCCGATGGGACTTGTTGTCCCATCGGACGATGCCTGCACACAGAGACAGACACACACACAGACACACACACACACACACCACCCCCCAGCACATACCGGTCCGCACAGCGCCGGGGACCGGGACCGCAAAGCGCCGGCGACCGCACAGCGCTCGGGACCGCACATCGCCGGGGACCGCACAGCACCGGCGCCCGCTCGCACATCCCTGCCTAGCCCCGCCCGCCCCCAGCACGGCCCCGCAGGCAGCCTCAGCCCCGCCCACAGCCCAGTCACTCTTTGAGTGACTGCTGTCTGTGGAGCCTGGGGCACGCCTGCTACTGACGTCACGTCAATTTCCAGAGTCTGGAAATTGACGTGACGTCGGCGGAAATGAGCGGTGGCTGAAGCCTGGGGGTCACGTGACCCGGACTCAGGCACCAGCATAGCGCCGCTCACAGGCGAAAACGGCTAAAGAAGGTATTTACACAAATCATCAGCAGAATTTAACAGGTTAAGGCCAATGTGGATACATTCAGTATTTGGTCATGGCAACACAAGACCTATTCATAAATTTAAAATAACACGACAATTGTAATGGAGAAAAATGGCCGTTATGTTTATTTAGGGTTAATCCAATTCATACAACACTTTAAATAATATACTCATAAATGTCCATATATCCAAAAACACCAAATAACCAATCCGCCCATTAAATGGGCGATTTTCCCACAAATAAAACATCACAGTGGGACATAAATAAAAAGGGGAAGGGTGGGTGGGATCTTTTCTTCTTAAAAACCTCCGACTGAGGTATCCAGCCAGAAAACGGGCTTTTTATAGTTTCAAAACAGCCCAGCAACAAGAATTCAACCAATGAGAACCGGTTAAAAAGGCGCCAAAGGCACCGACCAAAACCAGCTTAAACCAGAAATACTGACCAAATGGACATTTGACATGACCTTTATATGAACTTGCAATTAAAGCCCTACAGAAGTATACCAGACATCTCAATAATATTTAATTCAAGCTCTGTGTTGCCATGAGACCCCCCCCCCCTTTATTCCCTGTTTTCGGCGGGGGAGGGCTAGCAGTATTTTACATCAGTATTTGTAACCCAAAACCAGAAGTGGGTGAAAAATACAGAAGGGGTGACGTGATTCTATTATACTTTTTCCTCTGTTTCACTCCTGGTTTTGGCTTACAAATACTGAGCGTGTGAACAGGGCCTTACAGTCACGGGCTCCGCCTCGCTCAGTACTGTTTGAGGCAGATCATGACTGACATGCAGCCACTTACCGAATAAGCTGCAGATGGAACCCGGCTAATTGGATCGCTCCTGCTGATCAGCTGTTCGGCGCCGCAGCTCTCCATGCATGTGTTGTGCCTGTCACATAGCCATGACGCATTCAGCTGCGGAGCCGAACAGCTGATTATCGGGCGTGCTCCAGCTAGCCGGGTTCCCGATGCAGCTTCTTTGGTAAGCACTATAGCTTGCCGAATAAGGAGGGAGCCGAAGATATTCCCTCCTCTCTACTCCTGACTTGCATGTACACATACCGCAGATGTCGGAAGGGCCTAAGTAACTTTCAAGTCTTTCCTGCATATAGCTGTGTACATCTCCTTTTGACCTCAGTCTAATTGAGGGTTTTCAAGTAACTTTTATTGCAGCTTTATAGCAGCACTTACTAGGTTTGTATATTTTAAACTTTATAAAATGTCTCTTGTAATCTGTTGAATTATTACTGTTTTAACCCCTTAGTGACGGAGCCACATTTTTGAAATCTGACCAGTATCACTTTGTGGTAATAACTCTGGAACGCTTCAACAAATCCCAGTGATTTTGAGATTATTTTTTTCACGACACATTATACTTTATGATAATGGTAAATTTAGGTCGATATGCTTTGTGTTTATTTATAAAAACTATCAGAAATTTGAGAAAAATGTAGTAAAAAAATTAGCAATTTTAAAACTTTGAATGATTATTCCTTTAATCCAGATAGTCATATCACAGCAAAACATTAATAACATTTCCCTCATGTCTGCTTTACATCAGCACAATTTGTAAAGTGTTCTTTCTCCTACGCCTCATTGGGGGACACAGGACCATGGGTGTTATGCGGCTGCCACTAGGAGGACACTAAGTTAACACAGAAAGATTAACTCCTCCTCTGCAGTATACACCCCTTCACTGGCCAGTATTCATCCAGTTCTTGCTTAGTGTCTGTAGGAGGCACTTGGGTCTGTTTCAGACCCCAACTTTCTTTATTTAAATTTTTGTTTTCTGTAAATTTTTATTTTTTAGTTAACGGAGTGAAAGGGGTGACGGATTCCTTTTCTAGGGTCCGCTCTCCCCGAACAATCAACAGGCGATAACGCGGAGTATATCTCCCCATCTCTCTCCTGTGACGTCTGGGGCACGCCTAATCTATGCTGGGGCAACAGTTCCTCTTTTGGTCCCGATCTCCCCCCCCCCTTCCCTGCAAGACGGCGAGCACAGAGTGTTCCTGGCTCTCATGTTCCTCTCCGGGGCCTGACAGCTGAACAAAGGCCCCCACTTGAGGGTGTCACTGCTGCCCCACGACCGGCGAAAACCCCCCCTGAGGTGAAGATGGATGAAGGGTCCTCTCTCACCCAATCAAGGAGCATGGATTGAGCACGCACCCTCACGGTTACAGGAGGCCTGCTGCACTGTGAGTATGTACCTTCCTCGCGCTTTCCTGCGTGAGAAGGTGCGGTCCTGTTCCCTGGGGAGAGGCGGCGGTCAGCAGCGTTTCGTCGCGGCCTCCGGCGCACATCGCCGGCAGGCCCCAGAAATTTAGTCCCCTGCTTGTCAGCCGGACTAGGCCCCGGTGGACATAACTCTGCCCACTGCCGGAATTTCGCCCCCTATCTTGGCGCTTCTCCTCTGGGACGAGAGGCGCCCTACAAATCTCGGGGGCCATATTGCTTCTCATCTTCTGCGGGGAAATCAGCAGACATCACGCTGACTGCTCCGAAAGCTATGGGACTGCCAAACAGCCATCCTATTCCTCCCTGGGGACACAGGCACAGGACCGTGGGTAAGCTGTACCAGGAGAGGTTAACCCCTTCCCTGCACTATAGCACATATCCTGCCCTTATCTCTAAAGACACACTATGTCTCAACCTAAAGAGGCCAAAAGAGTTAACAAAAAGCACATAGTGTTTTTCACTTCCTGTGCCACTTGCAATACTGCCCTGCCCCGAGCTCACAATACCCCGTTATGTGCGGATTGTGACCCGGCCTGTGTGCAGCTGCCTCCCACCGCCGCTGACCCTGCGGAGCCTAGTCCTCCTGAGTGGGCCGCTTCCCTGTCACGATCTGTGGCTTCCCTGGCCAAGGCAATAGACTCCCTCTGGGGTTTCTCTTTAAGTCAGACCACGGAGGACTCTTGTGACGGTACGGATCCGTCCACCAGCAGAGGGCGTACTCCGTCACTAAGGGCTCGGGGCTCCAGAAAACGGACCCATGTCACGTCCCCTGATCACGGTCGAGCTTGCGTTTCCGTATCTGCGAGCTCAGTTTCTCGTTCCCCTTCTCCAGAGAACTTAAATGACTCTGAATATAAGTCCGAGGCTTCTTTAGTCCAGGATTCCTTGACTTCCCAAGAGACGCTCAATTCTCTCATTGAGGCGGTCAACAAGACCCTGAAGGTGGACGAGGACTCCGTATCCACTCCGGAACACGTGGTGTCTTTTAAAAAGACTAAACGTGTCCAAAAAGTATTCGTCACTCATCCTGTATTTAAGGAAATTGTACAGAAACACAGGGACCGGACCGATTAAACGCTTCACGGGTCAAAAGCCTATTGAGTTAAAATACTAGGAACTAATGAAGGATTGGCTACAGTTTCCTTCAGTGGATCCTGCCGTATCGCATCTCGCCTCCAAAACGCTATCTTTGTCTGATGGTTCTTCAGTCAAAAACCCCACTGACCGTCAAATTGACTACCTGGCTAGCTCTGTCTTTGAGACCACAGGAGCGTCTCTTTCCATCCTTCGCCGCTTCGTGGGTGGCTTTGGCTGAGGTGCTTACCGCAACCATCCATGACAGTAATCTCCCTCCAGAGGCGATCAACCTGGCTAACCAGATAGCCCAAGCCGGGGACTTTGTAGTTAACGCCTCAATAGACGCGGCCAATTGCGCTGCACAGGCAGCCGCAAATGCAATCTCCATCAGAAGAGCCCTGTGGCTCAGAGATTGGCAAGCAGATTCTGTTTCCAAAAATCTTTGACATCTCTGCCCTACCAAGCCGGTCGCTTATTCGGAGAAAAATTGGACCAAATAATTACTGACGCTACCGGAGGGAAAAGTAAATTTCTCCCTCAATAAAAGCCTACCCGGCCATTTCGATATCAGCAACAACCTTGATTCCGGCCTTTTCGCAACAATCCCAATTGGTCATCTACATCCTTCTCTCCTGGATCAGGAAGACTTTCACGCGGAGACAGAGGTTCCCAGGTCTCATACAGACCTAACCGTAACTGGAAACCCAGACCGAGGTCATCTGGATCTAAGGGAACCAGATCCCTTAGATCCTCCACTCATTGACTCTTCGCAACATCCGGAGGACATAGACAAAGTAGGCGGCCGCCTACTTTCGTTCCGTCAAGCCTGGCTCTCGGTCGTCCACGACGAGTGGTCAGAGAACTGGTGTCCTCCAGATACAAAATAGACTTTTCTACCCCCCCGTCACGTTTTTCCAGTCGTGCCCTCCCAAACCAAATACAACGGCTTTTCTCCAGGCCATACGGGCACTACAAGGGGACGGAGTCATCATTCCGGTCCCCCAAGACCAAAGGTTCAAGGGGTTTTACTCGAACCTATTCGTGGTCCAAAAAAAGGACGGATCGCTGCTACCGATACTAGAGCTAAAGCTTCTGAACAACTTTGTCAAAATTCTACGCTTCAGAATGGAATCTCCGTTCTGTCGTCGTGTCCTTGGAAAAGGGAGAGTTCCTAGCATCCATAGACATCAAAGATGCTTACCTCCACATCCCAATTTTTCCTCCTCATCAACAGTTCCTTCGCATTTCGCGAGGAACACTTCCAGTTTGTGGCCTTACCCTTCGGCCTCGCCACCGCTCCCAGAGTTTTCACCAAGGTCATGGCTGCTGCCATGGCCATTTTTCATGCTCGGGGAGTGGTGGTACTTCCGTACCTGGACAATCTACTGATAAAAGGCCCGTCATATCCAGCCTGCGAGGAGTCCATCGATCTCACGGTGGATACTCTCTCTCACAGTTCATTGCCCGAACCCTCGACCCACGTGTCGTCGGAGCAGATGCCCTGGTCCTGCCGTTGCAACAATTCCGCCTCCCGTACATTTTTCCTCCTCTTCCCCTGCTGCCGAGGGACATCAAGAAGATCAGGGCGGAGGGGGTACTAGTGATCCTAGTTGCGCCGGACTGGCCGTGCCGGGCATGGTACACGGAACTGGTTCAGCTGGTCACCGACGTCCCCTGGCGGCTTCCAGATCGCATGGATCTTCTGGGCCCGATTTACCACCAGAACTTCGGGGCCCTGTCTTTGATGGCGTGGCCGTTGATTCCTGGATTCTAGGCCAAGCTGGATTCTCCCCCGAGGTATCCTCCACCATGATCAGGGCTAGGAAACCCGTGTCCATGCGCATTTACCACCGTACCTGGCGAATTTTCTTCGCATGGTGCAACGCCCATGGCCGATCTCCTCTGGTATTCTCCATTCCTTCCATATTAGAATTTCTCCAATAAGGCCTAGAGTCGGGTCTCGCACTTGGCTCTCTCAAAGGACAGGTGTCAGCATTGTCAGTCCTGTTCCAACGAAAAATTGCCACCAGATTACCGGTTAAGACGTTCATTAAGGGAGTTTCCCGTGTGGCGCCTCCCTATAAAATGCCTTTGGATCCATGGGATCTTAATTTGGTCCTTGGAGCTCTTCAGAAGGACCCCTTTGAACCACTGCAGGACGTCTCTCTGACCTTCCTTTCCTGGAAGGTAGCTTTTCTAGTGGCTATTATGTCAATCAGGCGTGTCTCGGAGTTGGCGGCTCTTTCCTGCCGACCCCGTTTCTGATCTTTCACCCAGATAAGGCAGTCTTGAGGACTTCTCCTTTTCTTCCCAAAGTCGTTTCCTCCTTCCACCTCAATGGGGAGATTATTCTGCCTTCATTCTGTCCGGCACCAGTCCATCGGGTTGAGAAAGCTCCGCACACTCTCGATGTGGTTAGGGCCCTTCGACGGTACATCTCACGGACGGCTCCCTTCCGCAAGTCGGATGTCCTGTTCGCACTTCCAGAGGGACAAAGGAAGGGCTCTCCCGCTTCCAAGACTACTCTAGCCAAATGGATTCGATCGGCTATTCAGGAATCCTATCGTGGCAGGGGTGTTCCTATCCCAGCACGGATTAAGGCCCATTCTAATCGGTCAGTGGGCGCCTCTTGGGCCATTCGGCACCAGGCGTCAGCACAACAGGTCTGCAAAGCTGCGACCTGGTCCAGCTTGCATACTTTTACAAAACACTACCACATTCATTCTCTATCCTCTGCAGACGCTGCCCTTGACAGGCGCATTCTGCAGTCTGCGGTACCTTAGCTGTAAGCCAGTGGTACATGGGGTATTAGCAGCTATGTTGCTCCTCACCCAGGGACTGCTTTATGACGTCCCATGGTCCTGTGTCCCCCAATGAGGCATAGGAGAAATAGGGATTTTTGTGTACTCACCGTAAAATCCTTTTCTCCGAGCCAGTTATTGGGGGACACAGCACCCACCCTTTTAGCCTATTGGCTTGTTGATACTTCTTTGGTTCTGACATTGTTTTATTGTCTTTTGTTTAATACTCCTACTGCTTTACTACCAATAATATATACAGCCCAGTATGGACACAAAAGGATACGATCTCCTCCACACGCTCATAGCAGTGTGTAAAGCGTATCAAGAACAACAGAGATCGTATCACCAACCTATAACAAGGACACTCCTGCAGACATAGAAAAAAACCATAGAAAACAGAGTACACGTCCAAACCTTTGTTGTAAAAAAGGATAAAAAGATACTTTTTATTGAACACAATTCATATATATGTAAAGACAGAGTAACAAAAAATTATAAGTGACAATTCAATAAGGGAAAATTAGAAGCACTGAAAAGGCAGTGATAGCCCAGAGGTACAGCTGCAATTGTTTCATATGTAAAGTGCAAAATAGTGCATCACAGACCCAAGGCAAGAGAGGAGCAGCGGGTGCCTATCATAAACCCTATAGTAGGGCCAACATCAATATAGTAAGCATGTATCGTGCACTAGATACCACCACCCACATCCTCCGATCTTACCCATCGTGCAGAGTACCAGGGATCACTGTCCACGCCCCAACGCGCGTTTCGCGTTAGGCTTCGTCAGGGGGCAGTGCTGTATAGTGTGTCAGACCAGTTTATATAGGGTCAGAGAACCTCCTTCATGTGCCACAAATTGCGGCGCATGTCCGACGTCGGTCGCACCGGGAACTGCATCACCCACTGCGTCCATCATGGCGCCGCGCTCCATACTAACGTCGCACCGACGTCAGTGGAACGCAGACGTCACTAGCGGGCGCTGCAGCGATGCACCAGGATACAGACCGCGGCCGACATGCGCACTGTGGATGCTAGTAGGACACCTCCCATAATGACGTAATTGCGTCGCATGTCCGACGTCAGCTGCACCCAAAAGAACACCGCCAAAGGCGTCCACCATGGCGCCGCGCTCCACACAACGCCGGACCGACGCCAGTGGAACGCAGACGTCACTACCGGGCGCCGAGGCAACGCCCCAGAATGCAGACCGCGACCGGCATGCGCACTGTGGAGGCCAATAGAGTACCTCCCATAATGACGTGACCAAGAGGTAAGTAACGCCCAGCAAACAAGACCAGCCTCTTGCGAGAGTAAATAACCACGGGGAAAGAAAGGAAAAGAAGAGAAGAAGAAAGTGCATAAGAAAGTGCGCCAAACGCGCGTTGGGGCGTGGACAGTGATCCCTGGTACTCTGCACGATGGGTAAGATCGGAGGATGTGGGTGGTGGTATCTAGTGCACGATACATGCTTACTATATTGATGTTGGCCCTACTATAGGGTTTATGATAGGCACCCGCTGCTCCTCTCTTGCCTTGGGTCTGTGATGCACTATTTTGCACTTTACATATGAAACAATTGCAGCTGTACCTCTGGGCTATCACTGCCTTTTCAGTGCTTCTAATTTTCCCTTATTGAATTGTCACTTATAATTTTTTGTTACTCTGTCTTTACATATATATGAATTGTGTTCAATAAAAAGTATCTTTTTATCCTTTTTTACAACAAAGGTTTGGACGTGTACTCTGTTTTCTATGGTTTTTTTTTTTTTGCTTTACTACCAAACTGGATGAATACTGGCCAGTGAAGGGGTGTATACTGCAGAGGAGGAGTTAATCTTTCTGTGGTAACTTAGTGTCCTCCTAGTGGCAGCAGCATAACACCCATGGTCCTGTGTCCCCCAATGATTGGCTCGGAGAAAAGGATTTTACGGTGAGTACACAAGAATCCCTATTTTATTTTGTTAGCATTTTAGGAGATTTAAAAATGTGGCATTTCTTCAAGGAAATTTACAAAATTTATTTTTTTAGAGACCTATCCATGTTTGAAGTGTCTTTGGGGTCCCATATATTGGGAAACTCTCAAAGTTATATCATTTTAAAAACTGCACCCCCTGACACATTGAAAACTGCTGTCAGGTAGTTTATTAACCCTTCAGGTGCTTTTCAGGAATTAATGCAAAGTGGCATGACAGAAATGAAAATGTGTATTTTTACCACCTAAATGCCGCTAACTTCTGAACAGGTTACAACGGCTGTCAGACTCTAAGGCTGCTATTTGGTCATGAATTGCCATGGCAAACATCAGGACCACAAAATCATGATCTGAGGGCACCAATTGGGATAAAAAGGAAGCCTCCACACTCTGTTAACCATTTATAATGATGTAGTCACTATTAACAGCAGCATCTAAGGGGTTAAACAGATTTGGACGGTGCAAACACTGATTGTGGCTGATACAGCAAGTTGCCACCTATAGTGTACAGCTGACAGCTGCTGGATTGTCACCTGAATGGGGATGCTATTCTTTTATATCACAGGTCAGTTAAAAGACGTATTTGCGGTCATTAAGGGGTTAAGGAATTAAGTCAAATTAAAATTAAAAAATTGTGTCTGCAGATCGATCCATGTGCTAGTCAGCATTGCAGTTGGGTTCAGCTACTTTCTATTGCTGCATTATCCGTAAAATGGGCTAGAGTGGGCTAGACTAATGTATGCTCCCTGTGGAAAATCGCTTATTTGCACAGGCCCATAGGTTACTATAGGTCGGGGAGAAAAAAGGGATATAGACATATAATGTCTCACTCTACACTCTTTCCTCACAGCTTGGTGCGTGCCATGCCTTGCTTCCAATGAAACACTTCAAGAATTATGTCGGAAAGAGTTGCTCATCTGCCAATGCCTCGGGATTACTAGGAAGAATCTGAAAGACTATGAAGTGGAATATATCTGTAACCACAAAATAGAAAAGGTACATCATACGGTTGGTAGAGATAATTGCTGTGTAATTAAGGCTTCAAGTCTCATTCATTATACACGTTTAGGTTATGTGTGCACACAATGCAAAACCACCGCAAAAAAATTGAATGTAATGCACATCAATGTTATAACAACATTCTGTGCACATGTTCAATTTTTTTGTAACTACTTTTAAGTACTTCAAGGTTTGGAAACTATGTAGTGGTTAAAACAGGGATACACAACTCCAGTTCTCTAAGGCCACCAACAGTTCATGTTTTCAGGATCTCTCTAGTATTGCACAGGTGATGATTCCAGCACCTTGTGCAATGCTTATGAAATCCTGAAAACATGCACTGTTGGTGGTCCTTGAGGACTGGAGTTGTGCATCCCTGAGTTAAAAGAAGTGACATACTCATTCCTTGGCGTGCCCACTCTTGATAGTTGAAACTACAGGGAAAACACACTGACCGATATCAACCTGCAAAACAAAAAGTGAAACCACTTTCAGGAAAAAGACAGTGATTTTTTTCCTAAAGGCTATGTGCACACCTTGCGGATTTTGCTGCAGATCTGCAACGGATTGGCCGCTGCGGATTCGCAACAGCTTTCCATGCGTTTACAGTACAATGTAAACCTATGGAAAACAAAAACCGCTGTGCCCATGCTGTGGAACAAAACGTGCGGTAACGCTGCGTTGTTTATTCCGTAGCATGTCAGTTCTTTGTGTGGATTCCGCAGCTGTTTACACCTGCTCCTGTATAGGAATCCGCAGGTGTAAAACCGCAGGTGGAATCCGCAAAGAAAACGTGGTAAATCCACGGTAATTCCGCAGGTAATCTGTAGTGCGGTTTACCTGCGGATTTGCAAAAACAGGTGCGGAAAAATCCGCAGAGATTCAATCTACGTGGGCACATACCCAAACGGCTCCGCTTAGCATATTCAGTGGCTCTAGCATCAGAATTAAGATGTCATGTGTACATACCCTTAGGTGTTGCCTGGCTCCGTAACTATAAACCACTTTAACCCCTTCGTGACATGCGCCGTACTAGTAATGCGCTGCGGGAACTGCATTTATGCCAGCTGCAGTACTAGTACGGCGCCACAGTCTCACGGTGAACGCAGTGGCGATCGCGTGCGGGTGTCAGCTGTATGTGACAGCTGACACCCCGCACCAATGCTCATGATCTGTGCTAGCACCGATCGCGGGCATTTAACCCCTCTGATGCCGCTGTCAATAGTGACAGCGACATAGAGGGGCTCCCTTCTTGTTTCCATCAAAATAACGCGATGTGATTGTGTTATTCTCATGGTCTCCATGGGGACCCCCGGATCCAAGATGGCCGCGGGGTCCTTCCGGGTCCTGCAGTGAGGTGGCTTGCGAACACCTGCTGAGAGCAGGTGTCGGCAAGCCTCCTTCACTGCCTGTCAGATCGCTGATCTGACATAGTGCTGTGCAAAGTGTCAGATCAGCGATTTGATGTAATATAGTGCTGTCCCAACCTGGGACGATGTTGTAAAGTAAAAAAAAAAAAATTAGAATGTGTAAAAATATTATTTTTTAAAATCCCCAAATAAAAAAAAAAATATTTTTCCAATAAATCCATTTATTTATGTAAATAAAAAAAAACAATAAAAGTACACATATTTGGTGTAGCGTCCATATTGATCCGCTCTATAAAATTGTCCCGCTAGTTAACCCCTTGAGTGAACACCATGAAAAAATAAAAATAAAAAACGAGGCAAGAAAACAATGCTTTATCATCATACCGCTGAACAAAAAGTGCAATAAAACGCGATCAAAAAGACACATGTAAATAAAAATGGTACAGCTGAAAACGTAATATTGTCCCGCACAAAACAAGCCATAATACAGCTCAATGAGCAGAAAAGAAGTTATAGCTCTCAGAATAAAGTGATGCAAAAATAATTTTTGCCATAAGTTTTTTTGTGTAAAAGCTCCAAAACATAAAAAAAATATATAAATGAGGTATTGCTGTAATCGTACTGACTCGAAGAATAAAACTGCTTTATCAATTTTACCACTGGCGGAACGGTGTAAACGGTGGTCCCCCCCAAAAGAAATTCAGGAATTGCTGCTTTTTGTTCATTCTGCCTCCCAAAAATCGGAATAAAAAGCGATCAAAAAATGTCATGTGCCCAAAAATGGTACCAATAAAAACATCAACTCGTCCTGCAAAAAACAAGACCTCACATGACTCTGTGAGCCACAATATGGAAAAATTATAGCTCTCAAAATGTGATGAAAAAAATATTTTTTGCAATAAAAAGCATCTTTTAGTGTGTGACAGCTGCCAATCATAAAAATCTGCTATAAAAATAGGGATTAGGGAAAAATAATATAAAAAAAACGTATTTGTTTCCATCTTCCCATTAGGGTTGGGGTTAGGGTTTTAGGGGTGTGTTGGGATTAGGCTTAGGTGTGTGTCAGGGTCAGGGGTGTGATTAGGGTTAGGAGTGTGGTTAGGGTTACGGGTGCGGTTACGGCTGGGATTAGGGTTAGGGGTGTGTTGGGGTTGGAGTTAGAATTGGGGAGTTTCCACTGTTAAGGCACATCAGGGGCTCTCCAAACGCGACATCGCGTCTGATCTCAATTCCAGCCAATTCTGCGGTGAAAAAGTAAAATGGTGCTCCTTCCCTTCCGAGCTCTGCCGTGCACCCAAACAGTGGCTTACCCCCACATATGGGGTATCAGCATACTCGGGACAAACTGGACAACAACTTTTGCAGTCCAATTCTTCCTGTTACCCTTGGGAAAATAACAATTTGGGGGCTAAAAATTCATTTTTGTGGATTTTGTTTTTATTTTCACGGCTTTGCGTTATAAACATAGTGAAACACTTGGGGGTTCAAAGTTCTCACAACACATCTAGATAAGGCTACGTTCACATTTGCGGTCAGCGCCGCAGCGTCGGGCGCCGCAGTGTCGCTGCATGCGTCATGCGCCCCTATATTTAACATGGGGGCGCATGGACATGCGTCGCACTTGCGTTTTGCGCCGCATGCGTCACTGCGGCGCCCGCGTCCTGGCGCAGATGACGCAGCAAGTTGCATTTTTGCTGCGTCCAAAATCAATGAAAAAAAGGACGCATGCGGCGCAAAACGCAGCGTTGTGCATGCGTTTTGCTGCGTTTTTGTTTGCGTTGTGCGTTGCGGCGCCGACGCTGCGGCGCACAACGCAAATGTGAACGTAGCCTAAGTTCCTTGGGGGGTGTAGTTTCCAAAATGAGGTAATTGTGAGGGGTTTCTACTGTTTAGGCACATCATTGGCTCTGCAAACGCAACATAAAGCCCACAGACCATTCTATCAAAGTCTGCATTCCATAACGGTTCTCCTTCCCTTCCGAGCTCTGCCATGAGCCCAAACTGTGGTTTCTCCCCCCCACATATGGGGTATCAGCGTACTCAGGACAAATTGCACAACACCTTTTGCAGTCCAATTTCTCTTTTTACCCTTGGGAAAATAAAAAATTGGGGTTAAAAAGATCATTTTTTGGAGAAAAAAAATGATTTTTTATTTTTACGGCTCTACATTATAAACTTCTGTGAAGCACTTGGGGGTTAAAAGTGCTCACCACACATCTAGATAAGTTCCTTAGGGGGTCTACTTTCCAAAATGGTGTTACTTGTGGGGAGTTTCCACTGTTTAGGCACATCAGGAACTCTACAAACGCGACATGGTGTCCCATCTCAATTCCAGCCAATTTTGCATTGAAAAGTCAAACGGTGCTCCTTCCCTTCCGAGCTCTGCCATGCGCCCAAACAGTGGTTTACCTGCATATGTGGGGTATCAGTGCACTCAGGACAAATTGTACATCAACTTTTGTGGTCCAATTTCTCATGTTACCCTTTGTAAAATAAAACAAATTGGATCTGAAGTAGTTTTTTTGTGAAAAAAAAAAAAGTTAAATGTTCCATTTTTTTTTGTTTTTTTTAAACATTCCAAAAATTCCTGTGAAGCACCTGAAGGATTAATAAACTTCTTCTTGAATATGGTTTTGAGCACCTTGAGGGGTGCAGTTTTTAGAATGGTGTCACTTTTGGGTATTTTCTGTCATTTAGGCCCCTCAAAGTCACTTCAAGTTTGATGTGGTCCCTAAAAAAATGGTTTTGCAAATTTTGTTGTGAAAATGAGAAATCGCTGGTCAACTTTTAATCCTTATAATTTCCTAACAAAAAAAAAAATGTTTTCAAAATTGTGCTGATGTAAAGCAGACCTGTGGGAAATGTTATTTATTAACTATTTTGTGTGATATGACTCTTAAGAGCTTAAAAACTAAAGTTTTTAAAAATTGCGAAATTTTCGCCAAACTTCCATTTTTTTCACAAATAAACGCAAGTCATATCAAAGAAATTTTACCACTATCATAAAATACAATACACGAGAAAGCAATGTCAGAATCATCAAGATCCGTTGAAGCGTTCCAGAGTTATAACCTCATAAAGTGACAGTGGTCAGAATTGTAAAAATTAGCCCTGTCACTTAGGTGAAAACAAGCTTCGTCTCAAAGGAGTTAAGCTATGTTCACATTTTTTTTGTTTTTTTGCTGCTTATTTTTAACTAGATGGCAGCCCGATTCTAAAGAATCGGGAGTCTAGAATCCATATATACTTTATTTATTCAAATGTAAGAATAATACAATTAATAAATAATAGTAAGAAAGAACAAAAAATGGCTGCACTCACCAGCTCTTGACAATTCTTGACAGTACGGCACATTTCTGATTGGTCGATCGCGGCAGGCGGCAACCAATCAGAAAAGTGCCGCGCACCACGAAGGCATATATCTTTGTCCACCCTGAGCGGGTGTAGGACGCTGGTGATGTCACTTATCTCCGGACATTATCTCCGGACAAAGCCACGGAAGTTGGCACAAATTGCCGGAAGTAGTATTCTAGGCAATTATATATTAGATTTTAATGTTATCAGTGTTTACCTTTGAACGTTTATATTGTATTGTCCTGTCACCAGCCATGTGTACGATTATCGGCCGAAAGCCTCTCTGGAACCAATAATCACCCCATGTAAAGGTATCTTTATAAGTTAAAGATTCAGAATACTATGACTTTTATCATATCCTGAACAGTCAAGTTTTTTATGAACCGTTAAGGTTTTCTGGTTGAAGTAAAAAAAACTCTGAGTGTTTACAGTTTGAAACCATAAAATGTTGAAAAATTATGTCATTCTTGAGTATATCATTCAATGGTGCTCATAAACGTGTCAAATTTGATCTATAATATACTTTAATCTTTAATATACTTAAGAACAGGGCTCCAGACATCACACAGGGGGTCTGAAACACCGCACAGTGGTCCAAAATATCGCTGTGCTCTGCCTGGGGCCCCATATGCTGCCTGGGGCCCCTGTGCTCTGCCTGGGGCCCCTGTGCTCTGCCTGGGGCCCCTGTGCTCTGCCTGGGGCCCCACATGCTGCCTGGGGCCCCTGTGCTCTGCCTGGGGCCCCATGTTCTGCCTGGGGCCCCATGTTCTGCCTGGGGCCCCATGTTCTGCCTGGGGCCCCGTGCTCTGCCTGGGGCCACTGTGCTCTGCCTGGGGCCCCATATGCTGCCTGGGGCCCCTGTGCTCTGCCTGGGGCCCCTGTGCTCTGCCTGGGGCCCCACATGCTGCCTGGGGCCCCTGTGCTCTGCCTGGGGCCCCATGTTCTGCCTGGGGCCCCATGTTCTGCCTGGGGCCCCATGTTCTGCCTGGGGCCCCGTGCTCTGCCTGGGACCACTGTGCTCTGCCTGGGGCCCCATATGCTGCCTGGGGCCCCTGTGCTCTGCCTGGGGCCACTGTGCTCTGCCTGGGGCCCCATATGCTGCCTGGGGCCCCTGTGCTCTGCCTGGGACCACTGTGCTCTGCCTGGGGCCCCATATGCTGCCTGGGGCCACTGTGCTCTGCCTGGGGCCCCATATGCTGCCTGGGGCCCCTGTGCTCTGCCTGGGTGTAGGACACTGGTGACGTCACTTATCTCCGGACATTAGCTCCGGACATTAGCTCCGGACATTAGCTCCGGACATTAGCTCCGGACAAAGCCACGGAAGTTGGCACAAATTGCAGGAAGTAGTATTCTAGGCAATTATATATTAGATGCAAATTAAAAGCTGCTTTTTACAGTACCAGCAAAAGCTGTAGATTTCAGAAATCTCATGCACCCACATTGATTTTTTTTTCCCTGACTGAATTTGGAGTCTGCTGCTTTTTTGAAAGCTGCAGCATGTAACTACTTTCAGTATTTTTCCAGCATTTTGTTAACCATAGTAATCAATATGTAAGTGCAAAATGTAGCAAAAAAAACATTTCCATCAGTGAAAAGAAAACCGGTACAGCAGGATGTGAAATCAATTCATTTTTGTGATTTTTCTCAAGTTTAAACCAAAGACTTGGTATCCTCACCTGAGAATGGTATTCAGGATTAGTACAGTTTAATTTAACATAGTAACATAGTTAGTAAGGCCGAAAAAAGACATTTGTCCATCCAGTTCAGCCTATATTCCTATATTCCATCATAATAAATCCCCTGATCTACATCCTTCTACAGAACCTAGTAATTGTATGATACAATATTGTTCTGCTCCAGGAAGACATCCAGGCCTCTCTTGAACCCCTCGACTGAGTTCGCCATCACCACCTCCTCAGGCAAGCAATTCCAGATTCTCACTGCCCTAACAGTAAAGAATCCTCTTCTATGTTGGTGGAAAAACCTTCTCTCCTCCAGACGCAAAGAATGCCCCCTTGTGCCCGTCACCTTCCTTGGTATAAACAGATCCTCAGCGAGATATTTGTATTGTCCCCTTATATACTTATACATGGTTATTAGATCGCCCCTCAGTCGTCTTTTTTTCTAGACTAAATAATCCTAATTTCGCTAATCTATCTGATTTAAATTAGTGTAAGTGAACAATTACCTGAGCAATTCAATGACCAACCAATGTATAAAACTGATCAATTTGCCCTTTTTCCCTAAACTGTTTTATGATTACACATGTCTTGCATTGGTGCCCTAATACTTTGCATTGTTCATGCTTGTATGGTAGAAATTTTGGGATCCTGAAAAACACAGCAAAAATGACAGCAAAACTTGTTCTTTTAGGCTAAGTGCACACGTTGCAGAATTGCCACGAAAATTTGGTGGCGTTATCCACTAAGCCATTACCTTATACGCCCTTTTATTGGCAGTGTCTTCATCCTTCTTCTGCACAGGCGCCGGCGAGTCAATGCTACTGTGCAGAAGGATGAAGACACTGCCTATAGAATAGCGGATAAGGTAGGATAATAGCGTGAGTACAAGGCGTGGGATTGCAGGGAGGAGGGTGCTATAATAATGAAGACCGGAGGCAGATTTTTCCAGGCACCACACGCTCCAGAGCCTGGAAGAAATTGTTGACATCAAAGATTAAAACTCAATTTTTCAACAACTAGACTGCAGCTATGAGGCACAAAGGTGAGACTACTTTAACCATTCTATTACCTGTATGCCCATAGTGATAGGTTATATACATCTTAGGGTACGTGTCCACGATCAGGATGGCCGGCGGTTTCGTCGGAGCAGCAAACCCGCTCGGCGCTAAGCCCCGCCCCCTTCTGGGACGCGATGAGGCCGGATGTGTTCATTGCACACATCCGGGATCATCGCACCCCACGCATAGGGCCCTGTGTTATTCCTTGCGGGGGCGCAGCGTCGCCGCAAGGAACACGGACATGCTGCGATCTTAAAAGACGCGCAGCATGTCCGGAGTCGCAGGGCTGACGGATGCGCGTTACCACGCATAGTGGAGACGGGATTTCATAAAATCCTGTCCACAATGCTGGAACATCTGGACGCTGCGTGTTTGACGCTGCGGCCCCACGCCGCGTCAAACACGCAGCGTTTCCTGAACGTGGACACATACCCTTAGGGGGTGACAGATTCCCTTTAAGCCATAATGTCTTTTAAAACTGTCTGGTAAATGTGTGGGTGATACTCGCCTCATGCCCATGACTTTCGTCGCCAACTGAATAGCTTGTACAGCTGAGGATTTGTGCTTGCAACATAACATAAAAATGCTAACCGCTCTATTTTCTTGTTCTTGTAGGGAAATGAATATTTCCTTGTGAAATGGAAAGGATGGCCAGAGTCCCAAAATACATGGGAACCCAAACAAAACCTTAAATGTTCGTCACTTTTGAAGCAGTTTTACAGTGACCTCTTCAACTATTTATCTCAACTAAAGCCTGGTAAAACAAAAGTGTTTAAAAACAGCATTAAATGTTTGGATCATTCGATTGCTGACTATATAGTTAAAAAGGCTAAACAACGAATTGCACTCAAGCGATGGGAAGAAGAGCTGAACAGGAAAAAAAACCACAATGGAATGCTTTATGTTGAAAATGATGTGGATCTGGAGGGTCCCCCCAGAGACTTCTATTACATAAACGATTATAAAGCTACCCCAGGGGTCAACACTTTGGGAGAAGCCATTGTCGGTTGTGATTGTACAGACTGCTTTACTGGTAAATGTTGCCCTACTGAAGCAGGGGTTGTTTTCGCATACAACGAGCACAAACAGATTAAGATCCAACCTGGACGGCCTATTTATGAATGCAACTCTAGATGTAAATGTGGTCCGGATTGTCCAAATCGTGTAGTACAAAAAGGGCCTCCCTATTCTTTGTGCATTTTTAGGACACACAGTGGATGTGGCTGGGGAGTTAAAACACTTCAGAAAATCAAGAAGCACAGCTTCGTCATGGAATATGTTGGAGAGGTATGCAGTGTGACCACCTTTCAACATTATTATGATTTTCTGTAAGATGGTATAAATGCTCCAATATCTGGGGGCAAAAAAATAATAGATATATCTACAGCCTTTGCTCCTGAAGGTTAGCAGTTTGTAACAGCGACATGGTACTGTTGATCTGAACGGAGTGCTCTCCCATGTTGCAAGGATAAGCAGCTTTGACCATGCAGCATGGGAGAATCGCAGTTTCAGAGCAGTGCTTGCAGACTTACAGTTAAGTCCATATATCTTTGGACAGAGACAACATTTTTCTAATTTTGGTTATAGACATTACCACAATGAATTTAAAACAAAACAATTCAGATGCAGTTGAAGTTCAGACTTTCAGCTTTCATATGAGGGTATCCACGTTAAAATTGGATGAAGGGTTTAGGAGTTTCAGCTCCTTAACATGTGCCACCCTTTTTTTAAAGGGACCAAAAGTAATTGGACGATTGACTCCAAGGCTATTTCATGGACAGGTGTGGGCAATCCCTTCTTTGTCATTCTCAATTAAGCAGATAAAAGGCCTGGAGTTGATTTGAGGTGTGGTGCTTGCATTTGGAAGGTTTTGCTGTGAAGTAAACATGCGGTCAAAGGAGCTCTCCATGCAGGTGAAACAAGCCATCCTTAAGCTGCGAAAACAGAAAAAACCCATCCGAGAAATTGCTACAATATTAGGAGTGGCAAAATCTACAGTTTGGTACATCCTGAGAAAGAAAGAAAAAGCACTGGTGAACTCATCAATGCAAAAAGACTTGGGCGCTCACGGAAGACAACAGTGGTGGATATCGCAGAATAATCTCCATGGTGAAGAGAAACCCCTTCACAACAGCCAACCAAGTGAACAACACTCTCCAAGAGGTAGGCGTATCAATATCCAAATCTACCATAAAGAGAAGACTGCATGAAAGTAAATACAGAGGGTTCACTGCACGGTGCAAGCCACTCATAAGCATCAAGAATAAAAAGGCTAGACTGGACTTTGCTAAAAAAAACATCTAAAAAAGCCAGCACAGTTCTGGAAGAACATTCTTTGGACAGATGAAACCAAGATCAACCTCTACCAGAATGATGGAAAGAGAAAAGTATGGTGAAGGCGTGGTACAGCTCATGATCCAAAGCATACCACATCATCTGTAAAACATGGCGGAGGCAGTGTGATGGCTTGGGCATGCATGGCTGCCAGTGGCACTGGGTCACTAGTGGTTATTGATGATGTGACACAGGACAGAAGCAGCCGAATGAATTCTGAGGTATTCAGACATACTGTGTGCTCAGATCCAGCCAAATGCAGCCAAACTGATTGGTCGTCGTTTCATACTACAGATGGACAATGACCCAAAACATAAAGCCAAAGCAACCCAGGAGTTTATTAAAAGCAAAGAAGTGGAATATTCTTGAATGGCCAAGTCCGTCACCTGATCTCAACCCAATTGAGCATGCATTTCACTTGTTAAAGACTAAACTTCAGACAGAAAGGCCCACAAACAAACAGCAACTGAAAACCACTGCAGTGAAGGCCTGGCAGAGCATCAAAAAGGAGGAAACAGCATCTGGTGATGTCCATGAGTTCAAGACTTCAGGCAGTCATTGCCAACAAAGGGTTTTCAACCAAGTGCTAGAAATGAACATTTTATTTACAATTATTGAATCTGTCCAATTACTTTTGGTCCCTTTAAAAACAGGGTGGCACATGTTAAGGAGCTGAAACTCCTAAACCTTTCATTCAATTTTAATGTTGATACCCTCAAATGAAAGCTGAAAGTCTGAACTTCAACTGCATCTGAATTGTTTTGTTTAACCCCTTAATCCCATATAACGTACTATCCCGTCAAGGTGACCTGGGACTTAATTCCCAGTGACGGGATAGTACGTCATATGCGATCGGCTGCGCTCACGGGGGGAGCGCGGCCGGGTGTCAGCTGACTATCGCAGCTGACATCCGGCACTATGTGCCAGGAGTGGTCATGGACTGCCCTCGGCACATTAACCCCCGGCACACTGTGATCAAACATGATCGCAGTGTTCCGGCGGTATAGGGAAGCATCGCGCAGGGAGGGGGCTCCCTGCGGACTTCCCTGAGACCCTCGGAGCAACTCGATGTGATCGCGTTGCTCCGAGCGTCTCTTACCTCCTTTCCCTGCAGGCCCCGGATCCAAAATGGCCGCGGGGCTGCATCCGGGTCTTGCAGGGAGGTGGCTTACCAAGCGCCTGCTCAGAGCAGGCTCTGGTAAGCCTGCAACGCTGTAAGTCAGATCGCTGATCTGACAGAGTGCTGTGCAAACTGTCAGATCAGTGATGTCCCCCCCGGGACAAAGTAAAAAAGTAAAAAAAAAAAAATTTCCACTGTGTAATTTCCACTTCCATTTTGTGTAAAAAAAAAAAAAATAAAAAAAAAATATTATTCCCATAAATATATTTCTTTATCTAAATAAAAAACAAAACAAAAGTACACATATTTAGTATCGCCGCGTCTGTAATGACCCGACCTATAAAACTGTCCCACTAGTTAACCCCTTCAGTGAACACTGTAAAAAAAAAAACGAGGCAAAAAACAACCCTTTATTATCATACTGCCGAACAAAAAGTGGAATAACACGCGATAAAAGACAGATATAAATAACCATGGTACCGCTGAAAACGTCATCTTGTCCCGCAAACTACGAGCTGCCATACAGCATCATCAGCGAAATAATAAAAAAGTTAGTCCTCAGAGTAAAGCGATGCCAAAATAATTATTTTTTCCATAAAATAGTTTTTATCGTATAAAAGCGCCAAAACATAAAAAAGATATAAATGAGGTATCGCTGTAATCGTACTGACCCAAAGAATAAAACTGCTTTATCAATTTTACCAAACGTGGAATGGTATAAATGCCTCCCCCAAAAGAAATTCATGAATAGCTGGTTTTTGGTCATTCTGCCTCACAAAAATCGGAATAAAAAGCGATCAAAAAATGTCACGTGCCCGAAAATGTTACCAATAAAAACGTCAACTCGTCCCGCAAAAAACAAGACCTCACATGACTCTCTGGACCAAAATATGGAAAAATTACACTGGTCAACAGCATTTTTGGTGCCAAAGATATTTCATCGAATTTAGGGTAACTTTGGGGTGCTGATTCTGAATATGTCATCAGTTTTGCCAGATTGGCTCAAGTTTTTGAGATTTTTCGTAAAATGTGTGAAAAAAAGACGTAATTTGCTACACGCGCATTAACTTTATTGAAATAACAGTCATCATGATGATTTTTTTGCTCTCTCCACACCATTGGAACACCAAATTTGAAGCTTTTTCTTTGTCCTTTGCTCCATTTTCGTAATAATTCGATACATGCTTTGCACACTATGTCTTGGTCCCCAAGCATAACCCCAAAATAGGCAAAATACACTTTTTTTACGAAGTCTGTTATGTTTCTTCTATGTTTTGGCAGTGTGTATTCACCACAAATGTAACAGAATGAGTCTGGATCGTTAAGACAACTTCTTCTTGATGAGTTCATGCTTTTCACTGGAAAACAGACAACAACATAAAGTTAGTGCAAAAATCAAGCTAGGAACAAACTTTTAGAACACTAATTAACACAAAACTATATTGAGAACTGCTCAATTCAAGTACTAATCCAAAGAAATTAATGAGATGATGCGTCGCATTTACCAACAAGTGCTATAAATAAGATACCAAAAATCTCAAAAACTTGAGCCAATCTGGCAAAACTGATAGCATATTCAGAATCAGCACCCCAAAAATACCCCAAATTCATTAAAATATTTTGGACACCAGAAAAAAAATTTTTTTTTGTTGACCTGTGTTATAGGTCTCAAAATGTGGAGAAAACTTTTTTGCTATAAAAAGCGTCTTTAAGTGTGTGACAGCTGCCAATCATAAAAATCAGCTATAAAAAACGCTATAAAAGTAAATCAAACCCCCCCCTTCATCACCCCCTTAGTTAGGGAAAAATAATAAAATTGAAAAAATGTATTTATTTCCATTTTCCCATTAGGGCTAGGGTTAGAGTTAGGGTTGGGGTTAAAGTTAGGTTTGGGGCTAGGGTTGGGGCTAAAGATAGGGTTAGGGTTTGGATTACATTTACGGTTGGGATAAGGGTTAGGGGTGTGTTTGGATTAGGGTTTCAGTTAGAATTGGGGAGTTTCCACTGTTTAGGCACATCAGGGCTCTCCAAATGCGACATGGCATCCGATCTCAATTCCAGCCAATTCTGCATTGAAAACGTAAAACAGTGCTCTTTCCCTTCCGAGCTCTCACGTGTGCCCAAACGGGTTTACCCCAACATATGGGGTATCAGCGTACTCGGGACAAATTGGCCAACTTTTGGGGTCCAAGTTCTCTTGTTACCCTTGGGAAAATAAAAATTTGGGGGGAAATTTTTTTTTATTTTCACGGCTCTGCGTTGTAAACGGTAGTAAAACACTTGGGGGTTCAAAGTTCTCACAACACATCCCGGGAGGTCTAGTTTCCAATATGGGGTCACTTATGGGGGTTTCTACTGTTTGGGTACATCAGGGGCTCTGCCAATACAACGTGACGCCTGCAGACCAATCCATCTAAGGCTAGGTTCACATTGCGTTAACGTGTGCACGCTAACGGACAGCGTTGCACGGCGAAAATGTCGCAATTAACGCCGTGCAACGGGTCCGTTAGCGCACCCATTGACAGCAATGTAAATTTCGCCTGTAGCGCATCGCTAGCGCGTGCCTTTTTCGGCTCGCGCTAGCGATGTGCCGTTCTTTTGTGACGCGCCGCGGACGCTGCTTGCGCGCGCCCGAGGTCCGTTCCCCGCTCTCGCAGATCGGGGATCTGCGAGAGCGGGGACGTTAACGCGACCCCTAAACGCGGCCCCGAAAAATACATTGCGTTAGCGCAATCCGCTAGCGCTAAACGGATTGCCCTAACGCAATGTGAACCTAGCCTTAGTCTGCATTCCAAATGGCGCTCCTGCCCTTCCGAGCTCTGCCATGCGCCCAAACAGTGGTTCCCACCCACATATGGGGTATCAGTGTACTCAGTTGAAATTGGACCCCAAAAGTTGTTGTCCAATTTGTCCTGTTACCCTTGTGAAAATACAAAACTGGGGGCTAAAAAATCATTTTTGTGGAAAAAAAAAAAAAAAAAGAATTTTTATTTTCACGGCTCTGCGTTATAAAAACACTTGGGGGTTCAAAGCTCTCAAAACGCATCTAGACAAGTTCTTTAGGGGGCCTACTTTCCAAAATGGTGTCACTTGTGGGGGGTTTCAATGTTTAGGCACATCAGGGGCTCTCCAAACACAACATGGCGTCCCATCTTAATTCCACTCAATTTTGCATTGAAAAGTCAAATGGCGCTCCTTCCCTTCCGAGCTCTGCCATGCGCCCAAACAGTGGTTTACCCCCACATATGGGGGTATCGGCGTACTCAGGACAAATTGCACAACAACTTTTGGAGTCCAATTTCTTCTCTTACCCTTGGAAAAATAGAAAATTGGGGGCAAAAAGATCATTTTTGTGAACAAATATTTTTTATTTTTACGGCTCTGCATTATAAACTTCTGTGAAGCACTTAGTAGGTCAAAGTGCTCACCACACATCTAGATGAGTTCCTTAGGGGGCCTACTTTCCAAAATGGTGTCACTTGTGGGGGGTTTCAATGTTTAGGCACATCAGGGGCTCTCCAAACACAACATGGCGTCCCATCTTAATTCCACTCAATTTTGCATTGAAAAGTCAAATGGCGCTCCTTCCCTTCCGAGCTCTGCCATGCGCCCAAACAGTGGTTTACCCCCACATATGGGGGTATCGGCGTACTCAGGACAAATTGCACAACAACTTTTGGAGTCCAATTTCTTCTCTTACCCTTGGAAAAAATAGAAAATTGGGGGCAAAAAGATCATTTTTGTGAACAAATATTTTTTATTTTTACGGCTCTGCATTATAAACTTCTGTGAAGCACTTAGTAGGTCAAAGTGCTCACCACACATCTAGATGAGTTCCTTAGGGGGCCTACTTTCCAAAATGGTGTCACTTGTGGGGGGTTTCAATGTTTAGGCACATCAGGGGCTCTCCAAACGCAACATGGCATCCCATCTCAATTCCAGTCAATTTTGCATTGAAGAGTCAAATGGCGCTCCTTCCCTTCCGAGCTCTGCCATGAGCCCAAACAGTGGTTTATCCCCACATATGGGGTATCGGCGTACTCGGGACAAATTGGACAACAAATTTTAGGGTCCATTTTCTCCTGTTACCCTTGGTAAAATAAATCAAATTGGAGCTGAAGTAAATTTTGTGTGAAAAAAAGTTAAATGATCATTTTTATTTAAACATTCCAAAAATTCCTGTGAAACACCTGAAAGGTTACTAAACTTCTTGAATGTGGTTTTGAGCACCTTGAGGGGTGCAGTTTTTAGAATGGTGTCACACTTGGGTATTTTCTATCATATAGACCCCTCAAAATGACTTCAAATGAGATGTGGTCCCTAAAAAGAAAAAAATGGTATTGTAAAAATGAGAAATTGCTGGTCAACTTTTAACCCTTAACTCCCTAACAAAAAAAAAATTTGGTTCCAAAATTGTGCTGATGTAAAGTAGACATGTGGGAAATGTTATTCATTAAGTATTTTATGTGACATATCTCTGTGATTTAAGGGCATAAAAAATCTAAGTTGGAAAATTGCAAAATTATTATTATAGCGAATAAATTTTACCACTGTCATGAAGAACAATGTCACAAGAAAACAATGTCAGATTTACCGGGATCCGTTGAAGCGTTCCAGAGTTATAACCTCATAAAGAGACAGTGGTCAGAATTGTAAAAATTGGCCTGGTCATTAACGTGCAAACCACCCTCGGGGCTTAAGGGGTTAAAATTCATTGTGGTAATGTCTATAACTAAAATTAGAAAAATGTTGTCTCTGTCCAAATATATATGGACGTAACTGTAGATAGAAAGTATGCAAGCATGCTTCTTTCCCAGAAATAGCGATCGCCTGTGAGAATGGTCGGTAACTTGTGTGACTAGCTGTGCACCATAGGTTTAAAAATCCATTTGTTCTTGAGAACAAAGTATTTTTCTCCTTCGCCTCATTGGGGGACACAGACCGTGGGTGTATGCTGGTGCCACTAGGAGGCTGCCACTAAGTGAAAACAAAGAAAGTTAGCTCCTCCCCTGCAGTATACACCCTCCTGCTGGCTCTCAGCTAACCAGTTCTTGCTTAGTGTCCGTAGGAGGCACACGGACTGGTCTGCTATTCAGACCCAAAGAACTCTTTTTACTTTTACCTTTTACAACGGACAAAGGGGGCGACCGATTCTTTCATGTTCCGATCTCCCCCGAACCAACAACAGGCGAGCACGGGAGTTTTACCTCTCCGTACCCTTTCCTGCAACGTGGGATGCCACTGCCTGAGCTGATTTTAGGGGCCACGGGCCCCTTCAAGGGCACCGATCTCCCCACTCCCTTTTCAGACAAGCACTTGAGTGTCACCTCCAGTATCCTCTTCTGCAGCCAGGCCTATTGCCGGACATTCAGACCTGCCCACTAGGTTTTACCCTCGGCTGTTCAGAGGCACTCTCCAGCGTGGCGTCCGAGCATCCCCCACTGCACCACCACTATTAAGAGCGGATGGTACAAGGAGGCGGACGGTTCCTCTCCTCCCTGCTAAAGGGACGATGGATTGAGGACTTTTCTTATTCCTGCACTGTCCAAACAGGAGCAACAGCACAGGATCTTTTCTACCTTCTGACCTGCTGAACAGAGCTGCATACTGGGGTAAGTGGCGGGACTCGAGCGGTTGGAGGGCTCTGCGGCAGATAAACAGTATCATCCGGCGGTTTTTGTTCGGCGCCGGCTGGCTGCAAAAATTTAGCCCCCCGGCTTCGGGTTTGTGTAGACCGCAAACCGGAACTCCAGCCCATGCTAGGCCGCACTTCAGGCTCCGCCCCCCTATTCAGGCGCCTCTCATTCAGGACGAGAGCTCTATTCTCGGTGGCCATTTTCATCCTCCTGCTATTTCCGGACACGAGCTCATCCGGAAGTGGCTGCTGCATCGCACCGGCGGTACTCAGCGCTGTACTCCACGCTGTTCCAGATGGGTGGACTCAGAATCTCGGTAAGGAGAATACTCCTCCGGCAGCATAAAGGGACTAGCGTTCCCTCTTTTTAATACTTAAGACCTGCAATCTCTGGTTGTCCAGCAAGCTCCGGTCTTATAGGCACGGGTCTCCCTAGTTTAAAAGGGGCACATTACCAGCATTCTCTGCTCTTTAAGTCATGACCAGCCAGAAGCCGGTCACCTTTCCCAGAGTACTTAGTTCAAGTGAGCTCAGGAGCCCTCCGCCGCCGCCGATCCCAGCTCTTCCCAGCGTACCTAGTTCTCCTCAAGGGGCTTCACCTCTGGCGTAATCCTTTAAAAAATGCCCCGGTCTTAAAGGCACATGACCAGCATGCCCTGGTCCTAAAGGCACATGACCAGCATGCCCTGGTCCTAAAGGCACATGACCAGTATGCCCTGGTCCTAAAGGCACATGACCAGTATGCCCTGGTCCTAAAGGCACATGACCAGTATGCCCTGGTCTTAAAGGCACATGACCAGTAGGCCCTGGTTCTTAAAGGCACATGACCATTTAAAGGCACATAAACAGTATGCCCCCCTAAAGGCACAAGACCAGTATTCCCTGGTCTTAAAGGCGCACGACCAGTTTTCCCTAGTCTTAGAGGCGCATGACCAGTATTCACTGGTCCGAAGGGCACATGTTCAATCCGAACCTGGTCACCCTAACTGAGCTCTGGAGCCCTCCGCCGCTGATCCCAGTTATCTCAGAATACCTAGTCCCCCTCAGTGGAATTTGTCACTAACCGCAACCCATGGTTTCTCTGACCAAGAGATTGAATCACTCTGTGAACCCTCTGTGGCTCAAAGTGCTCGCAGGACCGATATACATGGTCCCTCTCCTACAATGGGAGCCGTCGGCTAGCAGGGGCCGCAAGTATTCTAGAAAAATGTACAGGCATCTAGAAAACGGAAGTTTTCAGTTCCTGATCTCTCCCCTATGATTTGTTGAGAACGCTCTGAATATGGATCAGATATTGCCTTGGATTGCCAGAGCTTCAGAAAGAGGGACTCGCCTATTTATATCATCAACAAATTGACGAGCGGTTCCCTGGACAGAAGCCTGTACGTGGGATGCCATACCTGGCACGCACGCACGCACGCACGCACGCACGTACGCACGCACACACACACACACACACACACACACACACACACCATCAACAGACGAGCACATGCAGTGTCGCCTCCATGTATCCTCTGCTGCATCCAGGCCTATCGCCAGACAACCTGCCCTGGCATCCGAGCACCCCCCTTTGTACTATTTAGTGGCTGATGCACGTAAGCGGACGATTCCTCCCTGTTAAGAGGATGGTGGATCGAGGTTTCCTAATTTTCTACTCTGCACGACGATGGCAAGAGACTTTCTTTTTTTCCTGACCTGCTGGATGCAGCCCTGCATTCTGCCACTTGGCAGACTAACCGGGTAGAATTTCTTGTGGTATACCTACCAGTGTCCCTGCCCGATGTACCATCATTTAAAATACCACAGACGGTCGGATAGCAAATCTGGTTTGTTCCGTCTTGTGGCTTCGGGTTCAGCGCTCTACCCTTCCTTAGCCACCACATGGGTTGCTGGACCAATAGTCTTCTGGTCAGAGACCTTAACTACTTTAATTCACACAAGTAACCTTTCCCCGAAGACAGTACAGCTGGCCTATTAAATCTTCTGAGCGGGAGACTAACAAGGGTTTCGTATCTTTTCTACAGACCCAACCAGCAGTGGAAGCGTTGTCCAGGACAGTCTAGATCTCAGGGATCTTGGTTCCAAAAAGGGGAAATAAAAAGTAAGACCGATCCTGGACCTCAAACTTCTAACAACCTTTGACAAGGTCCTCCTTTTTTCAAATGGAGTTCCTCCGCTCAGCCATTACTTCAACAGAAAAATGTGGCGTTTCTCGCATCCATCGACATTCGGGATTTTTACCCTCACATTCCTATTTTTTTCCCCTCTACAATAATCCCTTCGCCTTCTATTCGCGAACAGCATTTTCAAGTCACGACCTTGCCCTTCGGCCTGGCTACCGCACCAGAGTGGTCGCAAGGGTCATGGCGGTTGTCATGTGCCTCTTGCACCCTAGAAGCATGGTTGTCCTGCCCCATTTGGTCGATTTTATAGCCACTCTTCCAGGACTACGCTGAGTCGTCTTTATCACTTGCAATACCCTCGCACTTGGGCTAGCAGCTAAACTTAGACAAGTTTTCCTCATTTCCAGCCCAGCAGATCCCTTTTGAGGATGATCCCGCACAAGAAGGATGGTAATCCTCTCTCGAGCCAAGGTCGTGGCCCTTCAACAGGGAGCTCGTGCACTTGATGACTCATTCCCTCGGTTCATTCAATTCACTAGGAGGGTTCTGGGGAAAAAGACGACAATGGAAGCAGTTTCTTTTGCTCCCCTCATTTTCAGCAAGTCAATCAGGCTTTTCAACGGGCAGTCTCTGAGCTCCTTCCTCATCCAGAGCCTTCTCCTGGTCCAATGGTTATTAGGGAATACCAATGCCAGTCTTCTTCTCCCGATCATTGCTCTGGGGATCCGAACGGTACGGCTAATCCTAAAGCAGGCCCACTGCCTTCGGGCGGGTCAACCATCCGTCTTCAATTGAATAATGCCACGGCTGCGCCATACGTCAACCATCTAGCAGGTACCCACAGTCAAGCGCCATGGCCGAGGTACCTCGCACTCTCTGATGGGCCGAGATCTATAACTCGGTGATCTTAGCAGTACATATCCCTGGAGTAGAACACTGGGCGGCAGACATATTCAGCTGTCGGGGTTTCTCCTCAAGTCAGTGGGAACTTCACTCGGAAGTCTTCCATCAGACCTGCCTTCACGGGAGTACTCCAGATGTAGGTCGGACGGCGTCCTAATGGAACACCAATGTACTCCAGTTCATGGTTTGACCTCGAGATCCAAGACCATCGCTGTGATGCTCTGTTCTTCCATGGTACCAATTTCCATAACCCCTCTTCCACTACTTCTGAGATCTTTTTGGAAGCAGGAAGGGCCCCAGTGTTCCCGGGAGACCCGCACTGACCATGTCAGCTTCTCTCGCTTGCCCTACTAGTATTTTTCCATCTTATTGCGACAAAACTGCAAATATGGAATTTCTAGCAGGGAGTCTTCACCTGTAGTTCTTCCCTACCGCGTACCGTTAGATCTGTGGGACCTTAATGGTCCTGGGGATCTTACAGTAGACTTTTGTTTTGATCCGGACAGACTTTACTATCAGGGAAGGTCTCCCCCCATTTTTCTCTGCGTTCCTGTCATCCTATGAGTCTTCAGAGCTCGCCGCTCTGTTCTTTCAGACTTTTTTCCTTATTACCATCAAGGCAAGGTCGCCCTCAGGCCATCTCCTTCCCTCGTTAGCAAGGTGGTATTGTATTCCCACTGTCGCAGGGGCATCGTCCTTCTCTCATCTCTTTCAGCTCCAGTACACAAAACGGAATGGGTTCTCCAGAATCCGGAAGAAGTGAGTGCTCCGAGTGGGTACGTATCGAGGACGGCGTCCTTCCGAAGGTTGGACACTTTGCTTGGGCTTCTCCATGGTAAGACGGCTTCCCGACGGTCACAGGAAGGGTTTAGCTGTTTTCATCAGCCATGTTAGCCTGGTGGATTTTTTTCACCATCCAGGAGTCCTTCCATGCTAGATGTCAGCCTATCTCCCTGTCTGTGGGCTCCAGACACCAGACGTCGGCAAGCACGGCCGCAAGCTTGCGAATTCCTCCAGTTCGCATGCATTCTTGAAGCACTATAATTCCCACACTTCTACAGCTGTGAGTCTGGGTAGGCGGACTCTGCAGGCCGCGGTGACGCACTTGTAAGTAGCGGTTACACCGGCCTGATCTGATGTTGTCCCCACCCAGGGACTGCTTTGGGACGTCCCACGGTCTGTGTCCCCCAATGAGGCGAAGGAGAAATAGGGATTTTTGTGTACTCACCGTAAAATCCTTTTCTCCGAGCCATTCATTGGGGGACACAGCTCCCTCCCAATTATTAGTTTGTGCTTGTTTTATAATTTGACATGCTATACTCTCATATGTAATGTGACATGCTATACGCTCATATGTTATTGATCTGCTTTTGCACCGAACTGGTTAGCTGAGAGCCAGCAGGAGGGTGTATACTGCAGGGGAGGAGCTAACTTTCTTTGTTTTCACTTAGTGGCAGCCTCCTAGTGGCAGCAGCATGTCCCCCAATGAATGGCTCGGAGAAAAGGATTTTACAGTGAGTACACAAAAATCCCTATTTAATAAACATACATTGAAAAGTTACTTGATTTTATAAGCACTTTTCAATTTTACTCATTTAATAAGATGAATTAACCTCTTGTAGGCTACAATTTTTATTTAAAAAAAACAACAACATTTATATTAAGTAATTTGTCACCTACTTTAAGTGTTAATGGGCCACATCAACATCCAACAGGGGTGTCTGTGACCGCAGCTGTCACATTTCGTCCCTTCGGAAATGTACAGGCTGCACAATCTGGGGCCTCTGGCTAGCAGTGGTCAAGTTACTCCGCATGCCAGATGTTGCCAGAATGCTTGGACGCAATAGTGAGTATGGACCAGTGGTACAAGTCCAAGAGCTTGCAGGGGTGTTTGTTTTATTTTCTTGGTCGCTTTATTGAATGACCTGAAAACAATGGGTTTGTATGCTGACAGGAAGAATACATCTTGTAAAAAAAAACCTGACTCCTCCCCAATACTACACCTGAGTAGCCAACACTCAGCTATTTAGTTTAGCTTCATGTCATTCGAAGGTATACATGGGTCTGAGTAGCAGACTGGTCATGGCTTTGGTTAGGTACTAACTAGTGATGAGTAGAGATGAGCGAATCTGTTCGGGTTCCCGCTTATTCGGCAAGCTATAGTGCTTACCAAATAAGGTGCAGAGTGAACTCTTCTTCCTAGATTGCGCCAGCTGATCGGCGCCGCAGCTGCATGTGTCGTGGCTGTGTGACGACAAACAGGCTCTCCATACATGTGTCGTGCCTGTCACACAGCTGCGGCGCTGATCGGGCCGGCGCGATCCAGGAAGCCGGGTTCCTATAACTTGCTGAATAAGAGGGAACCTGAGCAAATTCGCTCATCTCTAGTGATGAGCAAATGTGCGTGGATAAGGTGTTATCTGGGCATGCTCAACTGCTATAAGTGTCTTCGGCGTGCTCGAATAATATGTTTGAGTCCCTGTGCCTGCATGTCTCGACAGCTGCAACACATGCATGGATTTCCTGTTTGTTAGGCAATCCATGCATGAGGCAGAGTTATCTAAGGCTACTTTTACACTAGCGTCGTTTGGAATACGTCGCAATGCGTCGTTTAGGAGAAAAAAACGCATCCTGCAAAGTTGTCTGCAGGATGCGTTTTTTCCCCATAGACTTACATTAGCGACACATTGCGACGTATAGCCACACGTCGCATCTGTCGTGCGACGGATGCGTCGTGTTTTGGCGGACCCTCGGCACAAAAAAAGTTCCATGTAACTTTTTTTGTATGTCGAGTCTGCCATTTTTGACCGCGCGTGCGCAGCCAAAACTCCGCCCCCTCCTCCCCGCTCATCACACTTGGCAGCGGATGCGTCGTAAGACTGCATCCACTGCCCACGTTGTGACTAATTAGCACACTGTCCGTCGGGCCGACGGTTTGCGATGGCCCGTACCGATGGACTAGTGTGAAAGTAGCCTTACAGGAAGTGTCCTCCCCAGAGACTAGAAGAGGTCATTAAAGTGATAAAAGATTATTTCTCAGCAACAAGGCATCTGATATGAGACACACAGGTAGCCCTGTTTTCAGCATTTTGTAGCCTGTATGCCCATATTAATAGTTTAGATAGGTCAAATGTGTGATTCCATTTAAAAAGGAGACGGGTAACTGAATAATCCGTGACCTGTCCAAGAAGCCGAGAAGGCTGGTGGTGGAGGGGGTGTAGAAAACCAGAAGACTCTGCCACCACATCGTGCCCCAAGGCACACAAGATGTCATTTTATGAAAACTTGATAAGGTGCTACCCTACATGTAATTGGGAACTACTTTTGAGGCACCGTGTAAAGCTCAGAAGGGAAGGAGCGCTATATTATAGTGCATACTTTACTGTTATGGTTTGTGGGTGCCATGACCCACTGGGAGAGCCCCTGAGGTGCCAGAACAGAATCCCCTCCCCATAAGTGACCCCATTTTACAAACTACACATCTTAATAAATAATCTAAGGGTGCAGTGAACATATTGACACCATGGGTGTATCACAGAATTTTATACCATTGTTCAGTGAAGAAACAATAACATTTTTACCACAAACTTAGTTTTAGCCTGAGAGGTTACATTTTCACACAGGGAAATGGGTAAAAATGGCACCAAAATTTGTCACACAGTTTCTGCTGAACTTGGAAATACCTCATATGTGGCTGTACAGTACTGCTTAGCCACATGGTGAGACTCAGGAGGAACGGAGCACTATTTGCTTCCTGGAGCGCAGATTTTCCTAGAATAGTTGGCAGACTCAATATAAAGAGCCCTTACGTGCTAGAAGGGCAGAATACCCCACCTCAAGTGACCCCATTTTGGAAATTATACCCTCTGCCAAACATGTGGATGCTAAATGTAGTTTAGGCACACTCTGGCTCAGAAGGGAGGAGGAGGGTATTTGGATAGGGAGCGGAGAATTTGCTGGACTTCTTTTGGGGGGACGAGGAGCCACTTTTGCGGAGCATTTATGCTACCCGTAATGTAGAAGCCCCTAATATATCCATTGACAGATGACTGTCCGGAGTGGGGACTTGTTTTTTTTTTTTTGTGGATTGAGTTGAAGCTTTTATTGGGATCAGATACATAATGTTAGTGATCATGTGTACAGCACTCTACACTGAACAAGTCAGGGTTTTTATCTAAATCTCCAAATGATGTGATTCAGATGACACCCCCGAGGGAGCCAATCACTATAATATGGTAGCAGTTACTCTGGACTCAGTCTGGCCTCTGCTCCGCCGTGTCACTCTTTTCAGAAGTGCACAAACTGGCGGGCCCCGCTTTTATGCATACCCAAAAGGCGGACACTGCCGGATTATAGGCCAGATGGCATCCACAGTGCCTCCATCTGCCTCATTATAGGAAATCTTCTTCCAGGGGCTCCGTTTGAATGACATATTTCAGAGATTTACATGGAAACCCCGGTGTAAGTGCTCAGCGCAGGATAAATGTGAGCCTAGCCTTACTGTGATCTTTGGGAGATACTCAACAGCAGGTCAAGAATTGGTTTATTTATTTTAATACCGTTCCTCGTATGGTATAAGTGATTAGACTACTTTATTCTTCAGGTTGGTGCAATTACAGCAATGCCAAATTTATATAGTTTTTTTTATGTTTGGCTGCTGACACACTAAACGCTTGTTTTTGCGGAAAAAAAAAATTTGCATCACCATATTTTGAGAGCTAGCATTTTTCCATATGTCGGCCAACAGTCATGTGGAGGCTTGGTTTTTTGCAGGACAAGTTGACGTTTTTATTGGTACCATTTTTGGGCACATAACATTTTTTTGATCGCTGTCTATTCCAATTTTTTATTTTTGGGAGGCAGAATGAGCAAAACACAGGAATTACTGTTTTTGTATTTTTTTTATGCTGATTCGCATGTGGTAAAATTGATAAGGCAGCTTTATTCCTCGGGTTAGTAAGATTTCAGCAATACCTAACTTATATCTTTTATGTTTTGGTGCTTTTACACAATAAAAACTTTTGTAGAAAAAAGTTATTTTTAATTTTTTGATTGCATCATTTAGGGTGTTAAACAGCCAAGGGCGGTGTTGTCGCCATTCCAGACTCACACCAGGAGCTCGGCCATTAGTAGTGCTGAGCTCCTGCAGTGATTGGGCAAGAGGTACTGACATTTGATCGGTCAGTCAGATTACCTGAGCGATCACAGCTGTCGGAGTGCTGGGAACACTGGCTTGGGTCCCCCACACCTCTTCCCGTGCCACTCTGCTGTCGGTGACATCTATTGGCATGGAAAGGTCACTGCGTGTTTACGCGCAGTGACTGGTTTAAAGTCACGATGGGCATAGCACGTCATGGTGTGGAACTGACACCCACTCATAACGTGCTATTTCCGTCATTCGTCGTAAATCATGATGGAAGCACATATGTAACAAACATTGCACAAAACAAAAATCACTAAGTCCTCTTTCACATGTGCGTACCTGGCCAGCATTCTGCATCAGCCCCTGCATGCCATAACCTGGAGGGGGAGATTTACTAACAGTGGAAAGGCTGCTATGGGTTTTAAATTGTTCCTAGTATTTCTTTTTGATATTCACTGTAATGAAGGGTGGCTACAAGCCAGAAACGTATCAGTATTTTCTATGGAGTATATTCAATACTACGATTTGCTGTTTTGTTAATTTTATTCCATCTTGTTTAAAAAAAAAAAAAAAAAATATGCAAATGCAGCATTCAGAGAACTGATAAATTTGCAGCTGAGAAGTTTTTATCTAAATGGCAGCATTCGGACTAGTAAGGGTTACATCACTGGATTCTGGGTCACTGCCCTTATTCATGATGCTGTTAGATGGGGTAGTAAAAACTTGGTGACTGATTCCCTTTAACCTCCTCCACTGGAATGTTACTAGGTCTAGGCGTCTAGGCAGGCCGTAGTAGCCAAGCACCATGAAAACCAGCTGCACACTAGGAAAGAGAAAAGCTTTCATTGCAGAAAAATCACAGAGGATACAAAAATTAAGTCCATTGCAAATTTATTTTTATGCTTTCTAATTAAAGCAATTTAATAATTTGAGAATACTCTTCTAAAGAGGCTTTATATATTGTACACAGTTATCTATCACAAGTATATTATGAGCTTTTCAAGAGATATGTTAAACAGGTGTCATATAGGTAATGGATGTCAGTCACAACATGTTTAATGATTACTTCCGCAGCTTTGACAATTTTGTTATTTTTTAACAATCCAACAGTGTAATTTTCCAAATTATTCACATTTTCCTGTGATGTTTTTTTTCTCTTCTGGTATGTATTTCAGGTAATAACAAGTGAAGTGGCTGAGAGAAGGGGACAGCAGTATGATAGTACAGGAATCACTTACCTCTTTGATTTAGACTATGAATCAGATGAGTTCACTGTCGATGCTGCTCGATATGGGAATGTCTCACACTTTGTAAACCACAGTGTAAGTAGAAATGTAATATTTATTCTTACTTTATAATGTTTTTAGGCGTTAAAAACTTCAGGAAACCTAGGCCCATCAGAAGATCATGAGGAATCGGCTGGCCATCTGTTATCTATTGAGCTGTCCCAATTCTTTATTATGAGACTTAACTGAGAAGAGGCTTGAGCGTGTTAGATTTAAAGGGAACCTGTCACATCCAATAATGTTATTATCCTACCGATATCGGGTTGCTCTGCAGGTTAAAAGCGATATGAAGGTGTCCAGCCGCATTATGGAAAGTGTTTCCCCAGTAGAAAATAAACTTTTTTTTTTTCCTGGGAGATGCCCAAATTGGCTGAAAGCTGGCAAGTCTAGAGCAATTAGTCACCGCTCATGTCACTAAGAGCGATGTCTGTAAGCACACCTTGGCACTGACTGACAGCCGGCGCTAGTTTTCATCAGTGCCGAGCCGGTTATCAGTCATTACCAGGACATGCTTATTTTGGCCACAATATTGACCAATACTGGTATGTTTAGGGCATTACTTCTGTATTGGGCCCTGTGAGCAGCACTACAGAGGGGGATCTTCTGTTCACCGGGCCCCATTGTGCAATGAAGTTCTGTGTGCAACGCACACCTCGGCAGTGGGAGTTTTTCTCGGAGCGCCACAGCCATCTAACCTGGACTGCTGTGCAGCCCCCGCTCCCTCTGGACTCTAGGTCAAGTGACGATGCGTAAGTGCCGTCCTGTACCAGGACACCAGAAGCAGAGCTGCGCCTGCAGGGGATTGTCAGTGAGGTAAGTATGAAAAACGTTTTGTCTTTTCTTTATAAAATGAATTAAATGGGGGAGGTGGAGGGGAACTGCAAATGATGAAGTGAGGGAGGGGGATTACAAATGATGAATCGAAGGTGGGGGAAGAGCAAATGATGAATTTTTTCAGGGTAGGGGAGGTAAATTATGTATTGAGACTGGTGGATGGAGGACAACAAATGATGAATTGGGGTGAGGGCAGCAAATGATAAATTTGAGGGTGGTGGAGAGTAAATGATATATTGATTGTGGGGGAGATAACTTGATAATGAATAGAGGGTGGGAAGGGAGAGAGAAGATGTGACCTAATTAATTGGGGGCAAGTAAATATAATGAATCGGGGGAGCAGGAGGTACATAGTGGGGGACCGTGGAAGATACAGTGACTGGTATAGGGGGGGAGGAGTACAGGGGCTAATTAACTTATATATTAGGTGGGGAAAGTGGCTATTTATAGTTGGTGGGGGCACAGTGGTGGATTATAATTGTTATATTTGTAATGTTGAGTTGCACAATTATGTATTGTGGGTGCATGCCTGTATTCAGCTGTGTAGTGTAGAACAAAGGGAAAAAGTGGGGAACGTGCTCTGGAAGCGGTGCGCTAGATAACTATTTTATGTACACTGTGTTCCAAATTATTATGCAAATAATATTTCCTCATATTTTCTCTAAATTACTTATCTGAATTGCAGCCATTGTTATTTTCCAGTCATCTACTGTACTAGTATAATTGCAATGTTTTGGAACAAACTGCCTATGAAAACAGTATCTTTTTTTAAAAAAATAAACACTCAAAATGCATGTTCCAAATTATTATGCACAGCAGAGTTTTCAACCTTTTTACAAAATGAAATCAAACAGATTTCAAGTGAAAACTTTATTCTAGGTGATGTTACATTTGCACATAGGACCCCTTGTTCGAAAGAAGCTTCTGAACTCTCTCATCCATTGAATTTGTCAGTTTTTGGATGGTTTCTGCTTCAATTGTTTTGCATCTGGACAGAATACCCTCCCAGAGCTGTTGCTTAGCTGTGAACTGCCTCTCGCCATCACAGACACTCTTTTGATGATGCTCCAGAGGTTCTCAATGGGGTTGAGGTCAGGGGAAGATGGTGGCCACACCATAAGTTTGTCCTCTTTTATGCCCATAGCAGCCAGAGATGCAGATGTGTTTTATGCAGCATGAGACGGTGCATTATCATGCATGAAAATGATCTTGCTGCGGAAAGCACGGTTCTTCCTCTTGAACCATGGCAGGAAGTGTTTTTAGAAACTCCACATAGATTATGGAGTTCATCTTTACCCCTTCAGGGATCATAAAGGGGCCGACAATCTCTCTCCCCATGATTCCAGCCCAAAACATTACTCCACCTCCTCCTTGTTGGCTCCTTAGCCGTGTTTTCATGGGGTGTCCATCAGCCAGCCATCCTCCACTGCATCCATCTGGACCATTGAGCGTTGCACGGCACTCATCGGTGAACGAAACAGTTTGGAAGTCAGTCTTCATGTATCGTTTGGCCCACTGGAGCATTTTCTGCTTGTGTGCAGTGGATAGAGGTGGTCAACAGGATGGCTTTACGCACAGCTGCAAACCTCTGAAGGACCCTGCATCTTGTTGTTCTGGGGACGTTGGAGGCACCAGCAGCTTCAAAAACTTGTCTGCTGCTATGACAAGGCATTTTTGCAGCTGCTCTTTTAACCTTACGCAATTGCCTGTTGGAAAGAGTCTTCAATTTTTCCTTATCAGCACGCACACGTGTGTGCTGGGAATCAGCTACATACTTCTTGATTGTGCGATGATCACGATGAAGTGTCTTGGCAATGTTGATTGTAGTCATGCCTTGACCTAAATACTCCACAATTTGTTGCTTCTCAGTAGCCGACACATCCTTTTTCTTTCCCATTTTGACAAAAAAATGTAGGCTGCTTAATAATCTGTAACAGCCTTCTTAAGTAGTCTTACCTTTATTTGGACACACCTGCCAAACTAATTTGCACAGGTATCTGCAATTGCTTTCAGTGATATAAAGAGCCCTGACACACATCACCATCAATGAGTTTAAATGACAAACAAAAAAATTCTAACCTTATCACTCCTAAACTTTGTGCATAATAATTTGGAACACAGTGTAGAGACGAGTCCTGAGTGGAAGAACTGATGGCGGTCTGCGCTGGATGAAGAAAAGATGAAGGCCTTCAACTAGAGACGTCGCTGGTAAGTCAGTGTGTTACATGTACACTGACACTATATACTGTACTGTGTCACTGGTGATCACTGTATTATGTGGACACTGACACTGTATACAGAGCTCTTGTGTATAATGGCACTTAGTATTTTTTTTTATTTTTTTTTTTATTAATGATCAGTATTGTAGTATTTGGTCACTATGTGGTAGTAATGTGTGATCTAGTCATGGTGTGGCAGTATTTGTTCCTTGCATGTAGTATTCGGTCATTATGTGGTGGTAATATGTGGTCTGGTTACGGTGTAGCGGTATTTGTCCCTTGTATGTGGTATTATTGGTCATTTAAAAAAATGTATGTGACTCATTCCCTTAAAGAAAAATAAATACAAATATACCTATAAAGAGTTTTGTAGATTGGAGAATGTCTGGTCACAGCCATAACGTTGCCATACCATATGGGCTAATATAGTCCATTTTTTTCATTATTTATTGGAGTGCTGCCTGCATTTTTCCTTTTATATTACTTCTACAAATTGATATTTGTTTGTAAGGCCTTGCACCATAAATTCCCTTTTACAGTTCTGTTCCATTTTTTCTCTTTAAAAAGAGTATTGGGTATTTTCAGAAATGTTTAAAGGGAATCTGTCACCCCAAAAATCGTATATGAGGTAAGGCCACCGGCATCAGGGGCTTATCTACAGCATTCTGTAATGCTGTAGATAAGCCCCCGATGTATCCTAAAAGGTAAGAAAACAGGTTATATTATACTCACCCAGGGGCGGTCCGGTCCAATTGGCTTCGTGGTCCAGCGCCTCCTATCTTCATACGATCACGCCCTCTTCTTGTCTTCCTGCCGCGGCTCCGGCGCAGGCGTACTTTGTCTGACCTGTTGAGGGCAGAACAAAGTACTGCAGTGCGCAGGCGCCGGGAAAGATCAGAGAGGCCCAGCGACTACGCAGTGCAGTACTTTTCTCTGCCCTCAACAGGGTAGATAAAGTACGCCGGAGCCGCAGCCTGAAGACAAGAAGAGGACGTCATCCTAAGAAGATGGGAGGCCCCGGACCGGACCATGATACCCATCGGACCGGAACAGAACCGGGACCGCCCCTGAGTGAGTGCTGTATAATCTAACCTCTTTTTCTCCTACGCCTCATTGGGGGACACAGGACCATGGGGTGTTATGCTGCTGCCACTAGGCGGACACTAAGTAAACAGAAAGATTAACTCCTCCTCTGCAGTATACACCCCTTCACTGGATACATTTTCAACCAGTTCTTGCTTAGTGTCTGTAGGAGGCACTTGGGTCTGTTTTCAGGCCCCAACTTTCTTATTTTAATTTTTATTTTAAAGTTTTTAGTTCTGTAAATTTTTAATTTTTTACTTAACGGAGTGAAGGGGGCGACGGGTTCCTTTTTTTTATAGGGTCCGCTCTCCCCTGAACCATCAACAGGCGAGCACGGCGAGTATACCTCCCCGTCCCTCTCCTGCGACGTATGGGGCACGCCTAATCTACGCTAGGGCGACGGTTCCTATACGGTCCCGATCTCCCCCCTGTAAGATGGCGAGCACATGGAGTATTCCTCTTATGTGCATCTCCCGGGCTCCACCGCACTCAAGCCCTCATCTTGGCGTCTCGTAGTCCCCACAGTAGCCGTAAGCCCCCTGTGGCAGGCGCAGAAGAACCCTGCAAAAATCTCCATGCGGCAGGCACAGCTGTAAGTCCCCTGAGAAGGCAAGCATGCTTCAGGAGGCTCTCCGTCCCCCGACACAGGGAGGATCGATTGAGCTGGAGGTGGTCCCTCCTTTGGTGAGTACTATCTTCCTCACGCTACCGGCGTGGGAAGAAGCGGTCCGGGTCCCTGGGGAGAGGTACCGCTGGCTAGATGCCAGCGACGATCGTTAGTCGCGGCCTCCAGAGCGCTTCGTCGGCCGGCTCCACTAATTTAGTCCCCGGCTTCTCCAGCCGGACTAGGCCGCAGTTCAAAAAACCACGCCGTAGCCCCGCCCACTGTTCAGGCGCTTCTCGTTTTGAATGAGAAGAGCCCTGCAAATCTCGGGCGCCATCTTGGGACTCCACTGCTACAGGGAAATACAGCCGAAAACGCTACCTCCCTCTCTTCCTCCCTGGGGACACCAGTTCAGGACCGTGGGTAAGCTGCTCCGCTGCATAGGGAAAAGCTTAACCCCTTCCCTGCTCACATAACTGCTACTGCGGTTTATCGGAGATAGACATTCACTATGTCTCAATCTATGGAAAAAAGGGGACAAAAAAAGCACTGTATTTTTTACCATTTGTGCCACTTGCAAGTCTGCCTTGCCAAGTACCCACAGTCCCCCCTTGTGCCAGAACTGTGACCTGGCCAGTGCGCAGCCGCCTTCTGCCGCCACTTCCTATGTCGTCTCCTGAGTGGGCCGCGCACGTTCAGTGGAATCCTGGGTCCTCCTTAAACCAGAATTCACCTCCGTCGGCTGCGACGGAATCTGATAACGGCGCGGGGCTGTCCGACCACAGGGGGCGCACCGTTGTACGGGACTCCCGGGGTTCCAGGAAAAAAACCTTTTCCCCATCTCCCGTACACGCGCGAGCTTCAGCTTCTGCTTCTGCAAGCTCATTTTCTCGCTCCCCCTCCCCTGAGGGTCGCAGCGTACAGGGCTCAGTATATGAGTCGGAGGAATCTTTAACCCAGACTCCTCTATTGGTCAGGCATTAATGGTGGACGATGAATCTGCTTCCTCTCAGGAACACGTTGTATCTTTTAAGAAGTCTCCATAATCACCCTGAGTTTCAGGATATTATCCAAAACACAGGGAGCAGAAAAGCGCTTTACGGCTCAAAAAGCCACGGAAGCTAAATATCCTTTCTCAAGGGATCTGGTGAAGGGCTTACTTCTTTCTCCTTCTGGATCCTGCCGTGTCGCGGCTTGCATCCAAAACAATCTTCTCTCTGTCAGACGATTCATCAGTCAAAAACCCTTCTGACCGCCAGATTGATTATTTGGCTCACTCAGTCTTTGAAGTCTCAGGAGCAGCCCTCCTTCCATCCTTTGCAGCTACCTGGGTAGCTAAGGCAATGGTGACCTGGGCTGAGGTGTTGACCTTTACCGTCCACGGCAGTAATCTTCCCCCAGAGACGGCCAGACTAGCTAACCAGTTAGCTCAGGCCGGAGATTTTGTCGTTAGCGCCTCCATAGATGCGGCTAATTGCGCAGCGCAAGCGGCTGCTAACGCAATTTCCATCGGGGGGGGGGGCCCTATGGCTCCGCGATTGGCGAGCAGACTCTGCTTCCAAAAAGTCGCTGACCTCTCTTCCTTACCAAGCGGGTCGTTTAATTTGGGGGAAAACCTAGACCAAATCAGTTCTGACGCTACCGGATTTAAAAAAAAAAAAAAAAAAGTGAATTTCTTCCCCAGCACGGAATCCGCAGCAGTTTCGATTCCGGTCATTTCGTAACAACTCCAGTTTGTCGTCCTCTTCCCCTGGTTCGGGACGTCGGGACAACAGAACTTCCCAGGTCTCATACAGACCAAACCGTTCCTCGAAACCCGGACCCAGGCCGTCTGCCCCTGAGCCGTCCGCATCCCTTAAACCTTCACAATGACTCATTGGCGTGTCCGGCTGACACCGGCAACGTAGGCTGACGCCTTCTTTCGTTCCGTCAACAGTGGCTCTCGGTCGTTCACGACGAGTGGGTCAGAGAGCTCGTATCTTCCGGATACAAAATCGAGGTTTTTTTTTTTTTTTTTTTTCTCTTCACGCCATACAGGCGCTTCAAAAGGACGGTGTCATCACTCCAGTCCCTCGTGACCAAAGGTTCACGTGGTTTTACTCCAACCTTTTCGTGGTCCCAAAGAAGGACGGGACTCTACGGCCCATACTGGATCTCAAACTGCTAAAACAAATTCGTACGGGTCCGACACTTCAGGATGGACTGCCTCCGTTCCGTTGTCACGTTCCTGGAAAAAGGAGAGTGCCTTGCATTCATAGACATCAAAAGATGCCTATCTACACATCCTAATTTTTCCCTCTCATCAGCAGTTCCTGCTCTTTGCAGCCCAAGAAGTACACTTCCAGTCTGTGGCCTTGCCCTTCGGACTTGCCACCGCCCCCAGAGTCTTCACAAAGGTCATGGCGGCTCTCATGGCCATTCTTCACGCTCGGGGAGTGGTAGTCCTGCCACATCTGGACGACCTATTAATCAAAGGTCCGTCCCAGTCTACCTGCGAGGAGTCGGTGAGCATCACCGTGGATCCTTCTCGCCTGGGTTGGTAAGATCAACTTCGAGAAATCATCTCCAGTGCCGGCCCAGCAAATCTGCTTCCTGGGCATGATTTTGAACTCTTCCCGCAGGCTGGTCATTCTCCCTCCAGAGAAGGTTCTATCCTTACAACAGGGAGCGCGCAGGCTCTTCCGCCCAGTCCCTCACTCCATTCGCTTTGCGATGCGCATCCTTGGAAAAATGGTTGCGGCGATGGAAGCCATTCTGTTTGCGCAGTGCCATCCCCGTCCCTTACAACAGGCGTTCCTTTTAGCCTGAGACAGAAGCCCGGTTCCTCTCGACCGTCGCTTTCATCTACCCCCACAGGTCAGGCAGACCCTCAGGTGGTGGACACTACAGTCTTCCTTGAACCAAGGGAAATCTTTTCTTCCTGTGCGCTGGTTAGTGGTGACTACCGATGCCAGCCTTTTTGGCTGGGGTGCAATTTTTATTCACCACACGGCACAGGGTCGTTGGTCCACGAGATAGTCGCGTCTCCCAATCAATATCCTGGAAATTTGAGCGATCATTCTCGCTTTACACAACTTTCACCAACCTTCTCGCAGGTCATCCCATCAGAATTCAATCCCACAACGCCACAGCCGTGGCGTACATCAACCACAAGGGGGAACCCGCAGCAGAGCAGCCATGCGCGAAGTCTCCCACATCCTGCGCTTGGCAGAGACCAATCACTCGCTCATATCGGCGATCCACATACCGGGCGTGGAGAATTGGGAAGCGGACTTCCTCAGTCGCCAAAGTCTTGCTTCGGGCGAGTGGTTCCTCCATCCGGAAGTTTTCCAGCAGATTTGCCTTCGCTGGCTGACGCCGGATGTGGATCTCATGACCTTGAGGTTCAACAACCAGGTTCCCCAGTTCATTGCCCGTTCCCACGATCCTCGCGCCATCGGGGTAGATGCCCTGGTTCTGTCGTGGCATCCGTTCCAGCTGCCATACATTTTTCCGCCCTTTCCTCTGCTTCCGAGAGTCATCAAAAAGATCAGAGCAGAGGGGAGACCGGTGATTCTCGTCGCGCCCGACTGGCCGCGCCAAGCATGGTACGCGGAACTCGTCCAAATGGTCGCCGACACCCCCTGGCGCCTTCCAGATCGCACGGACCTTCTCTTCCAGGGCCCAATTTGCCATCAGAACTCTGGGACCCTGTCTTTGACGGCGTGGCCGTTGAATCCTGGATTTTAGCCCAAGCCGGATTCTCTCCGGGGGTCCTTCTACCATGATTCGCGCTAGGAAACCCGTATCCATGCGCATTTCTCATCGCACCTGGCGTATCTTCTTTTCATAGTGCAATACCCATGGACGTTTGCTCTTAGTCTTTTCCATTCCGTCCATTCTGGAGTTTCTCCAATCAAGTTTAGAGTCAGGCCTTGCCCTAAGCTCGCTCAAGGGACAAGTGTCCGCCTTGTCTGTTCTATTCCAACGAAGGATCGCTTCCAGACTGCCGGTTAAGACGTTCATCCAAGGAGTCTCCCGGGTGGTCCCTCCCTATAGAATGCCTTTGGCGTCATGGGATCTTAACTTGGTTCTCGGAGTTCTTCAGGAGGCCTCTTTCGAACCATTGCAGGACATCTCTCTCACCCTCCTCTCATCGAAGGTGGTCTTTCTAGTGGCAATTACGTCAATTAGGAGAGTTTCTGAGTTGGCGGCTCTCTTGCCGACCCCCCCCCCCCCTTTTTTTCTGAATTTTTTACCCAGATAAGGTGGTTTTGAGAACCTCTCCCGAGGACATTGTCTTGCCGTCTTTCTGTCCTGCACCTTACTCATTGTATCGAGAAAGCTCTCCATACTCTGGATCTGGTTTGAGCTCTTCGGAGGTACATATCTCGCACGGCTCCCTTCCGTAAGTCAGATGTCCTCTTCGTGCTTCCGGAGGGACATAGGAAGGGTCTACCTGCCTCAAAGGTCACTCTAGCCAAGTAGATTTGTTCCGCTATTCAGGAATCCTATCGTGTCAGGAACACTCCTGTCCCACCTGGGATTCAGGCGCATTCCACCCGGTCGGTCGGTGCTTCTTGGGCCATTCGGCACCAGGCGTCCGCACATCAGCTTGTAAAGCTACGACTTAGTCCAGTCTGCATACTTTCACGAAGCACTACCTCATCCATACTCAGGCTTCGGCAGACGCTGCCCTCGGCAGGCGCATTCTGCACACATCGGTAACTCAGTAAGCTGGTGGTACATGGGGTATTAGCATATTGCTCCCCACCCAGGGACTGCTTTTGTACGTCCCATGGTCCTGTGTCCCCCAATGAGGTGTAGGAGAAAAGGAGATTTTTGTGTACTCACCGTAAAATCTTTTTCTCCGAGCCACTCATTGGGGGACACAGCACCCACCCTGTTAGCCTGTTTTGGCTTGTTGTTAAACTATGTCAAAACCAAAGAAGTGTCTTTGTTCATGCTCCTACTGCTTTACTACCGAACTGGTTGAAATTGTATCCAGTGAAGGGGTGTATACTGCAGAGGAGGAGTTAATCTTTCTGTTTACTTAGTGTCCTCCTAGTGGCAGCAGCATAACACCCCATGGTCCTGTGTCCCCCAATGAGTGGCTCGGAGAAAAAGATTTTACGGTGAGTACACAAAAATCTCCTTTTCTCATCTTTCAGGATACATCGGGGGCTTATCTACAGCATTACAGAATGCTGTAGATAAGCTCCTGATGCCGGTGGCCTTATCTCATACGATTTTTGGGGTGACAGATTCCCTTTAATAGGTTAGAATAGAGTAGGACCTGACCAAAAGAGTCAATCTTGTGGTGGTGGCGGCTTAAAAAAAAAAATCTTTGGGCTCAGACAAAAGCTGCTGGCTATGTATGTGATCTGTTGTTCAACGGGACCTGTTAATGTGAGGGGCCCGAAAATGTGACCTGTATGGGGCCTGAAATATCTAGTGGCAGCCCTGTGTATGTGTATAAAATGCACATTTTGTTTCATTTCCATGCAAAATATAGCCTAAGGTTCCTGTTCCTGTGGGATGCACTTTGTGCTTGCAGCCCCCCTAATTTAACAGTATGGGCATCACTACTAGGCTGTAAGCCGGACACTGCACTCATCTGTGTGACTGGCGCCCTATACTAGCCTCATCCGTGTGCAGTTCTAATACTAGGTGACCCCCTCCATGAATTGGTAGGTGTGCGAGTGCTTGTCTCAACAGTATTTTGCGCCTTTATCTCTTCCTTTATTATTGGGGTTGCTGCATCCTGTACTGCATGATCAGACCTGACAGGTTCCCTTTTAACATGTTCAATCTCTTGTTCTCATGGCAGATCAGCCATTTCCAAAGTTGTTTGGCTGAGGCTTATTGCCCTCTACCAATAAAGAACTCGTGCACACTCTGCTCAGCATGTATCCTGTGGGAGTTGGGAAGAATAGCTAACCTACAGCCGTCTAAGGCATCCTTCACACTTCCATATAAAACACGTGAAAAGTGTGATCGGTGGTATTTTTTGGTATGGTTACAGAAAGCATTAAATGACAAAAATTCTCTTACACGTTGCAATGTAAGGCTGCTTTCACACTAGGGTCGGCACGGGGCCGTCGCTATGCGTCGGCCCAACGTACGTTGTGAAAGTGATGCCCGACGTGGGCAGAGGAAGCAGTCTTACGACGCTTCCGCTGCCCCATTGTAATGTCCGGGGAGGAGGGGGCGGAGTTTCGGCCACACATGCGCGGTCGAAAATGGCGGACACGACGCGCAAAAAAAGTTACATGTAACGTTTTTTTGTGCCGACGGTCTGCCAAAACACGACGCAACCGTCGCACGATGGTTGCGACGTGTGGCTATACGTCGCAATGCGTCACTAATGTAAATCTATGGGGAAAAAACGCATCCTGCGGACAACTTTGCAGGATGCGTTTTTTTCTCCTAAACGACGCATTGCGACGTACAGCAAACAACGCTAGTGTGAAAGTAGCTTTAAACACATACAACACATGGATGGAAACAGTGCTGTAGGTGTTTGTTTTTTACAGACCCATAGAGTTGGCTCTTGTCATCCTTGCTGCCAGAAAAAACAGACCTGTCTCCTTGTGTTTTGCATGGACACATTGTCCATCGCCGCATGGGCTATAAAGGCTACATGTGGCATCTGTGGGGGGGGAAAAAAAACGGATGCCACACGTACTCCAATTATGGACATGCAAAGGAAGCCTAAGGCGTGTTGCCATTTTTACAGATGGGAAATACTGACCTTGCAGTTTTCTTCCTGACCATGCATCTTTTTTTTTTTTTTTTCTTTGTAATTCGGACTACCTCTCAGACTACCTCTCAGTATTCACCAGTTCGCCCTCCCCCATCTGTTCATTCATTCATTGCTTTATACAGATTTTTTGATACATAAAAAGTTTCATAATGTTGATTTGTACCTAGCCCTTACAGGTCTTGTTTATTGTCTTGGATTTTAGTGTGATCCCAATCTTCAGGTATACAACGTATTTATTGATAATCTGGATGTACGTCTACCTCGAATTGCACTATTTTCAACAAGACCGATTAAAGCTGGAGAGGAACTGACATTTGATTACCAAATGAAAGGTATGAGTGTAACTCATATATGTAATAGGCTGCAGAATGTAAGATAAAAACACATTATGCATGTTACATCAGATGGACCTTTTGTGCGGATGCATTCAGCCGTATAATCTCGTGCCTCCATCCACTTATTTTGATAGGTCTCCTGGTGACACACACTTTTTTTTTTTTTTTTTTTGTAGCGCTGTAGTGGTGCTCCTAATCTAAGGTCCCTGCAGTTAATCTTGTACTTTCCCACCGCAGTGGTCACTTTCTATTGCTGCTGCTCCCGTCAGTGGCCAGTAGTTTGTGACCTGCTGGATTACTCTTGTTTGCTGGGTGAGTCAGAGGTCACTTTTCAGTGTATGTCTGAGAGCCTTGTTCTGGCTTTCACAGATTTTCATGGAGAGCTTGTGACAGTTACTTCTGATTTCCGACCAGTCAGAAATTATGGTCACAAGATGGCGCCGTGGGACCAGAGTAGTGCCTATTAAAGGTAAAGACAGCGGCAGGTAAGTAGAAGACTACGGGAAGGGATCTTACATTTCAAGCACCACTACAGTGCTGAAAAAAGTTTTAGTATTTCTTTAAATGGACTTGTCATCCTTTAAAAGTCAATGTAAATTACTTATACTGTAATATAGAAGTTTTGGTCCCTAATGAGGTCTCCCCAGTGCACGCTTGCCTTGACAGTGGGCTCCGTGCACCGTTCCGCCCCCTCATTCAACATGCTGTGCACCTGCCCTTAGCTTGATTGACAGCACTTGTTTGCATAGCAAACACTGCCTGAATTCCTGAATCACTAGCTGTGCTTGTCCACTGACACTGCAGACAAACACTACAGACTGAGAGCACGCTTAAGGTACCGCCACACTCAGCGACGCTGCGGCGATATAGACAATGAGCCGACCTAAACTAGATCGCTGGAGCGTCGCTGTTTAGGTCGCTGTAGAGACGTCAAACACAGCAACTCCAGAACGATGCAGGAGTGATCCAGTGACATAACGGCAACTCACTTCTCATTCTCGCTGGTTGTTGGCTCCATGTCAAACAGCCGGAGTGTACCGACTGGCTAGAAGGAGACGCTGCGACGCCCCCTATGCTCGTTGCTGGCGTAGTTGCTTTTGATGTCAAACACGACGATACACGACGACCTGGCGACGAAATAAAGTTCTGGACTTCTAGCTCCGACCAGCGATGGCACAGCGGGATCCAGATCGCTGCTGCGTGTCAAACACAACGAGATCGCTATCCAGGACGCTGCAACGTCACGGATTGTTGTCGTTCTCTTTGCAAAGTTGCTGAGTGTGACGGTACCTTTAGTGTGTGCGTTCACGCAGGGTTGGTGGTTCAGTTCAATCCAGGCAGCGTTTGCTCTAAGCAAGCGAGCACTGTTATTTAAGTTAAAGGAGGGTGGGGAGGGCGCATTTTGATTGAGGGGGTGTAATGGTGCTCCGAGCCCTTAAGCTCGAACACTTACAAATCGAATAAACTTTTTTTTCCTGACAAAGGAGGGGAAATCTATACTGCAGGTGTAAGTTTTATAGGGCTAAGTCTTCTATGACACAATAAGTAGTTTTAAATAGCATTTTAAGGGTGACTAGCTGCTTTTAATGTTACCAAATATTTACTGAATTGGCTTTACATATAGTATGACCTAACTATGGGAGCCATGTGGGGAAGGGCATGTCCTCACTCACAACATTTGCCTTCAGTAAATTATGCATGCATTTATTAAAGAATCCATAGGTAACAGCATTATTTTAGTTCAGCTTAATTTGTAGAGAAAAGAACATGCCATGCTGATGCCTTTTGTGGATTTTCTTTTACTGTGGCACTATCAACTGTGTATTTTTTTTTTTTTTTTTTTGTCAAAGTTTTTATATTATGCCATATCATACAATACTTACAGACAGAAGCTCTCAGTGTAAGACTATCAGAGCCGCGCTCTGGATCTGATGGACTTGCATTGAGATGTGACCTCCAGCTCGCCCAGCAAACTGGAGCGATCTGACAGGTCACAAATGTCAGACAACCAGAGCGGCGCCAATAACTGGTGAAGACGGCTTATAGTTAGTACATTACAAGGATAGGGAATTTACATTAGTGACACCACTTCAGCACTAGAATAAAAAAAAAAACTGGAGTGGTGCTTTAGCTGGAATAAGGAATGATGTGAACAAACCTCAATTTAGTTTTATGTCTCTTTTGTTCAAAGGGGATGTTGCCAGACTTCTTATTTAAAACTGACTGCATTATTTAAAAAAAGTTTTCTAGATAAACTTCTGCAGGCACTGGATATTTCCTGATTGTGAAACTCATGATTTCCCTGTAGTTACAGCACAAGTGGGCTGTAAAATATGCAGTTTGCATGGTTTCAGGCTAGATTCTTCTTCTGTCAATGTTCTACTGATAAGGATGTTTGTACATTCCTTTAAAGGGAACCTGTCACCCCCAAAATCGAAGATGAGCTAAGCCCAGCGGCATCAGGGGCTTATCTACAGCATTCTGTAATGCTGTAGATAAGCTCCTGATGTAACCTGAAAGATGAGAAAAAGAGGTTAGATTATACTCACCTGGGGGGGGGGGGGGGGGGGTCCCGATCCGATGGGTGTTGCGGTCCGGTCCGGGGCCTCCCATCTTCATAGGATGACGTCCTCTTCTTGGCTTCACGCTCCGGCGCAGGCGTACTTTGTCTGCTCTGTTGAGGGCAGAGCAAAGAACTGCATTGCGCTGGGCCTCTCTGACCTTTCACTGTGCACTGCAGTACTTTGCTCTGCCCTCAACAGGGCAGACAAAGTTCGCCTGCGCCCGAGCCGCAGCGTGAAGACAAGAAGAGGACGTCATCGTAAGAAGATGGGGGGCGCCGGACCGGACTGTGACGCCCATCGGACCGGACCAGAACAGAACCGAACCGGGACCGCCCCTGGGTGAGTATAATCTAACCTGTTTTTCTCATCTTTCAGGTTACATTGGGGGCTTATCTACAGCATTCCAGAATGCTGTAGATAAGCCCCTGATGCCGGTGGGCTTAGCTCACCTTCGATTTGGGGGGTGACAGGTTCCCTTTAACTCACTCTCTGCCCTCCTTGCTTGCTTGACTGACAGCTCCTAGGTGTCCGTACTGCTACAGAGATCTCACACTGCTCTTTACTAGCGGTCAGGCTGGGTGGGCTTAAGCCGAATGTATTTAGATTTATGAGAGGTTTCATTCTATAATTTGACTCTTAACATTTTGATATAGAGCTGATAACTGTTTAAGTATATTTTAGAAATTCACAATGCAGTATGCAGCCAGAGGTGCTATAAACTCTATCCTCTAGCTGACCATTTTAATCCATGGTGAAAGGGACTTAAAAGGAGAAATCTAGTCAATGTGATCACATTAGTGAAGTCTCTGATCATAAACCTCTGTGTATTACTAGAACAAAAGGGCTCTGATGTGCTTCATTGATTCTAATAAATATCTGTGCACTATAGAGCTCCTTCATTTTGGAAATAGGTGATGTAATCTTCTTACAGTGACCATAAGGCATGTGGTAGATACTTGTATTCTCTTCTCAGTTGACAGATGCAACTGTGAAAGTAGATGTGATTTAACCTGTACTTTTTTGGTTGCAGGTTCAGGAGACCTCAGCACAGATTCTATTGAATTAAGTCCAGCTAAGAAGCGAGTGAGAACGGCATGCAGATGTGGAGCTGCTAGCTGTAGACGATACCTTTAAATTAATGTTTCCTAATGTGTATTTTACTATGCTGTGATAAGGTTTATTTTAAAAGGCACAATGAGAGCGTTCCTTTTTTTTTTGAGTATAAAGTATGTGAACTTCTAATGTGCAAAGTAAATGTAACTGTTTTCTTTTTATTCTGGGATGAACTTAAAATGTATATTATAAATTTATTTTATTCTCTATTTTATTTTTTTAAGAGGTTTCCATATAAAAGTGGGAATGAAGCAAAAAAACAGCAAGCAAATAGTGTTATATGTACTTATTTTTGGTAAAAGCAGCTCCTTATTCTGTGGAGTACCATAATAGAACATTGTTTTATTAAACATGCTGTCAAGGATTTTCAAAAGGTTGTCCATTCGATTACTTATTACTCACACAAAAGACTCCAAACAGCTAAGAGTGCCCTTAACCATTCAGTCATTTTCCGCTCTTACTTTACAATGAAATTCAATGGAAAGGCTCAAAAGACACAATGGAGTTTTGTTTTTGTTTTTTTTAATTATTTAGCATTTTTAATACTTCCCAAAAAGTATGAGAGAGAAAAAATAAAAAAATATGGTGGCAGTCTAAGGCTGCCATCACACTAGCAGTTTTGGGTCCGTATTTTACATCAGTATTTGTAAGCCAAAACCAGGAGTGGAACAATTAGAGGAAAAGTATAATAGAAACATATGCACCACTTCTGAATTTATCACCCACTCCTGGTTTTGGCTTACACATACTGATGTAAAATACTGACCAAATACTTTTAGTGTGACGGCAGCCTAAGAAAGACAGACATGGGCTCAGGAAATTACCAAACGGATGCTTCAGGACAAACTTGGGAAAACTCTGCACACCTTGAAAAGATGTCACGTGCACCTACCCTAAAAAAAAAAAAGTAATCTTGAAGCATTTTCTAGTGTAAAAACAAAAAGCTGTGCAAAAGCCTTAGTGACAGCAATTTGCTCACCAATGCAAAAGCTTCTAATTTTTAGAGAAGAAAACCGCTATCTCAAGAATTCCCTGAGTTGAGGACCTACCTGATTAGCATTCTTACATTGGCTGCCTTAGGCTGGGTTCACATTACGTTTTGGTCGTCCGTTAGACGGACTACGTTACACCGCGGCATAACGCGGTGTAACGCAGTCCGTTAACGCTGCCATTACTTCCTATGTCGGACGTATCGCTAGCGCACGCCCACAATGGGCGTGCGCTAGTGATGTGCCGTCAATTGAGCGACGGACCCTGGGACGCGGGCTGCAGCGTTTCCGGGTCCGTCACTGCTAGCGCAGATAGAGCATCTGCTAGCTCTACTGTATCTGCGCTAGCGCGATGTCATGCTGGCACTTGCGTTAACAGCAGCCCGTTAACGCATGTGTTGAATGGGCTGCTGTTAACGCAATGTGAGCCCAGCCTAACTTAAACATCTCTCCAAATGCCTGAAGAATCAAACTTGGGGCTCGTGCAGATGACCATATTATTGGTCCTAGTGCGATCCTACTTTTGTTTTCATCAGATCACATCCTGACCAATGTTATTTTATGGGGCTGTGCACATGTCAGATTTTTTTTTTCTCTCCCTCGGACAAAGCTGGTCTTGGGGAAAAAATTTGCAGCATGCCCAAGTTGAATCTGATATTCGGATCCGACTTGGCCAAGGAAGTCATTAAGTGCATGGAAATCATTGGACCTCACTTGGATAACATCTGAGTGGTCCAATTTCCATGAACTTACAGAATGGAGAAAAAAAATTTTCTCCATCTCCTCCTCAGACTATGCTGACTCTTTATGATTAGAGATTTGATCAGTGTAATTTGCATAATCAACTTGACTCTCTCGGATGAGGGAATCTATGGTCGTCTACACCTGTCCTTAAAGCAGGTCGCACACAGGGTATGTTTCCACGGTCAGGAAACACTGCGGATTGGACGCTGCGTACAGCTGCAGCATCCAATTCGCAGCGGCCAGATGTTACAGCATAGTGGAGGGGATTTTATGAAATCCCATCTCCACTATGCGTTCAAAGATGCAGGCGGCAGACCTGCATTATACGCACATGTGGTGCGTCTTTATAGACCGCAGCATGTCTATTTATTTTGCAGCGACGCTCAGTCTCCGCAAGATAAATTACACAGTCTATGTATAGGATGCAGTGATTCCGCATGATTCAATGAACACATGTGAAATCACCGCGCGTACAAAAGCCGGCAGTGCTTTGGACGGAGTGGTATCTGCTGCGTCCAAAGCGCTGCCTTAACGGAACGTGGAAACATACCCATATAGTGCACCTCCACCTTTGAACACACAGAGAGAAGTTTAAAGTCAATGATTTTTTGCACTAGTCACATTTGCTCATAAGGCTGTAAGTTTTTGGGCAATCTATTAATATGGTCCTAATTTTACACAATTTAAAGAGGACCTATCAGTTATTTAAAGGGAACCTGTCACCCCCAAAATGGCTGGTGAGGTAAGCTCACCGGCATCAGGGGCTTATCTACAGCATTCTGTAATGCTGTAGAGAAGCCGCCGATGTTACCTGAAATAGGAGAAAAAGACATTAGATTATACTCACCCAGGGGCGGTCCCGCTGCGGTCCGGTCGGATGGGTGTCTCCGGTCCGCACCTCACCAGCCATTTTGGGGGTGACAGGTTCCCTTTAAAAAAAAAAAAAAAAAAATACAATTGAAGTAGGATTTTTCTGAAATGTCATTTTGAAAATCTAAATTTCCCTCAATGTTATATGTACTCTGGTTTTACTTTTTACCAGAATGACCTCAAAATCTGGTTAGCTTCTCTGCTCTGGGATATATCCAGTATGAGGGAGGAAGCTGGTGTCTTGGCCGTTCACATGTTCTAAAGTTTAAAGCATCTTCACGGGTAAAAGTAGAACTTGTGCTCCAATCTGGCAAGATTTTGCCAGTTTTGTGGACCATAGAGTGCGGTGGGACAATCAATTAATATATTGATGGCTAACATGTATGGTTAATTCTCCAATATGAATAACCGGGTAAAAACATACCACGCCTCTAGCCTGGACTTTACCTGGAAAATATTACATGGCTGAATATTCTGCATGAAGTAAACTATACAGAAGCTCGTAAAGGGTTATTCTGCACAAGGTAGCATTCTGTAAAAAGGATAATACACCCACAGCACAATGACGAGAAGCTAGAACTGAATTGACCTCAGTTGCTGTTGGCATTATTCTGCTGCTCCATAATGTAGAGGAATGAATCTATCCTGCATCTTAGGCCAGCGTCACACTAGAGAGAAATACGGACTAGGGAGAGGCGCAAAAACAACGCATTGCACATAGACGAGGGTTATTACACATCCCCCCCCCCCCCCCCCCGGCTACAAAACATCTGACCCCAGCCACCCCAGAAAAGGCACATCTGTAAGATGCGCCTATTCTGGCACTTAGCCTCTCTCTTCCCACTCCCGAGTAGCGGTGGGATATGGGGTAATGAGGGGTTAATGTCACCTCGCTAATGTAAGGTAACATTAAGCCAGGTTAATAATGGAGAGATGTCAATAAGGCACCTCTCCATTATTAATCCAATAGTAAAGGGTTAAAAATACACACACACATTATGAATAAAGTATTTTAATGAAATAAACACATGGGGTTTTAATATCTTTATCGTACGCTCAATCCACCTGAAGACCCTTGTTCTGAAAAGAAAAAAAAAAAAGGAAAATAAAAAAGCAACAATATCACATACCTGTCTGCCATACAGTCATGTCCCACGCTGTAAATCCATCTGAAGGGGTTAAATACATTTACAACCAGGAGCCTGCTAATGCAGCCGCTCATGGATGTAAAAGACTGGGGAATGAATGGAATGTAGGGAAGCTTCGGTGACTTGCAGTGCCGTCACCGAAGCTGCGCCCCCTGGTGGCATAAACTTATGAACTGTAGCCTGAGAAAATATTCAGAAACTTTCCCATGCTACAGTTCATATGAGTTTGCCACCAGGGGGCGCAGCTTCGGTGACAGCACCGCTAGTCACCAAAGCTACGTTACCTTCATTTCATTCATTACCCTGTCTTTTACATCCATGAGGGGCAGCATTAGCAGGCTGCTGGTTTTAAATATATTTAACCCCTTCAGATGGATTTACAGCGTGGGACATGACTGTACGGCAGACAGGTATGGGATATTGCTTTTTTTCCTTTTTTTTTTTTTTTTTTTTTCAGAAGAACGAGGGTCTTCAGGCGGATTGATCGTGCAATAAAGATATTAAAACCCCATGTGTTTATGAATAAAGTATTTTAATGAAATAATGTGTGTATTTTTAACTCTTTACTATTGGATTAATAATTGGTAGGTGTCTTATTGACATCTCTCCATTATTAACCTTATTAACCTTACTTAATGTCACCTTACATTAGCAAGATGACATTAACCCTTATTACTAATGATGAGCGAGTGTACTCATTACTCGGGTTTTCCAGAGCACCCTTTGGGTGACTTCCGAGTATTTGACTGCTCGGAGATTGTTTTCATCGCGGCAGCTGAATGATTTACAGCTATTAGCCAGGCTGAGTACATGTGGGGATTCCCTGGCAACCCCCACATGTACTCAGGCTGGCTAGTAGATGTAAATCATTCAGCTGCCGTGATGAAAACTAAAGGTCACCTGAGCGTGTACACTCGCTCATCAATACTTATTACCCTATATCCCACTGCTACAGGGGAGTGGGAAGAGAGAGGCTAAGTGCCAGAATAGGCCTTTTCTGGGGTGGCTGGGGGCAGATGTTTTTAGAGGGGGGGGGGGGGGCGCAATAACCATGGTTCCTCTCTAGGCTATTAATATATCTGCCTCCAGTCACTGGCTTTCCCACTCTGGCGGAGAAAATTGCACCGGAGCCCACGCCAGTTTTTCCGTGATTTAACCCTTTATTTTAACACCTAGAGCGCCCAAATTTTACACACACACACACACACACACACACACACACACACACACACACACACACACACACACACACACACACACACACTACTAACATTATTAGTGAGGAATATGTAAAAATATAACGGATATGAAATGGTTTACTGTATGTAAACCATGTCTCATATCCTGTCGGGTTTGGTAAGGAGTTAGTAAAAGCTGACAATTGAATTACCAGCTTTTATACTATCTAGCTCTGTATTAAAAAAAAAAAATACATATATATATATATATATATATATATATATATATATATATATATATATATACACACACACTAGATGGTGGCCCGATTCTAATGCATCGGGTATTCTAGAATATGCATGTCCACGTAGTATATTGCACAGTCCACGTAGTATATTGCCCAGCGACGTAGTATATTGCCCAGCCATGTAGTATATTGCCCAGCCACGTAATATATTGCCCAGTGACGTAGCATACAGCACAGAGCCACTCAGTATATTGCACAGCGATGTAATATACAGCACAGAGCCACGTAGTATATTGCCCAGCCATGTATGTCACAGGTTAAAAAAATAAACATACTCACCTTCCGATCCGAGGGCCCCTTGTAGTTCTAACATACTCACCATACTTGTAGTTCTGTCGCCTGTGCGAGGTACAGGCGCCAGCTTCCAGGCCCAGCCTGCTCGCGCAGGCGTGCATGGCCTGTGATGATGTCGCGGTCACATGACCGTGACGTCACGGCAGGTCCTTCTGCCAGACCATCCGTGCCAACGGAACGTGGCGGTTGCATCGCGAGGAGCGGGAAAGGCGGCGTAGGTGAGTATATAATTATTTTTAACATGTTTTTACTGTTGGCGCTGCATAGGCTGCGTCAATAGTAAAAAACTTGGTGACACAGGGTTAATAGCAGCGGTAACGGAGTGCGTTACCCGTGGCATAACGCGGTCTGTTACCGCCGGCATTAACCCTGTGTGAGCGGAAGGGTGTATGCGGGTGTCGGGCAGTGAGTGCTGGGAGTAAGGAGCGGCCATTTTCTTCCGGACTGTGCACGTCGCTGATTGGGCATGGCAGCCATGACAGGCAGCTGGCGAGACCAATCAGCGAACGAATAACCGTTACAGACAGAAGGACAGACGGAAGTGACCCTTAGACAATTATATAGTAGACACTGTATATATGTTTTCATGAATATTTGAGCCCATGGATCCATTATATGTCCATTTTGCAAGCCGGTGAGAAAATCTCACTATACGGATGACACACGGATACTTTTTGGAGGAAAAAAAAAAATTGCATCCTCGCATTGAATATGGATCACTGTTCAGGAACTTTTCTGCGTATCTCGGCCGTAAAAAAAACGGACCATATTTTTATACGTTAGGTCTGACCCCGGCCTTATTCTTGTATAACGACCAGTGTTTCCATGCTGTAAACATCCAGTCGCCCCTCCCAGTGGTATCGTCCAGCTCAGAAGCATGAAGTCTCACAGCTGTCAAAATAGTGAGACCGTGGAAAGGTCAACTCCAGTCTCCCTGGTTTTAGTGACCAGGGCTATTATCGCTGAATTGGGCTACGTTCACACATCTATTTGAGTTTTACGATCTAATCTAATTTATCAGTTAGACTTCATTTTTTTACTGTTTTATGGTTTTCAATAAATTGTTACTTTTAGCTTTGGTGTCCATTTTTCTTTTGGTTTATTTAATACATGTCAGTCTGGAGCGTCATTCCTAATCGTTGTTTGATAGCCTTGGGTCTGTCATTGCGATACGTCTATAAACACCGAACACAGGCGTAAGAGATCGTCATCTCTGCCATACATATCAGTGCTGATGTATAGCATAAGCTATTGGTGATCACTGTTTTCAGTCCCCTAAAGGGACTATTAAATACAGAGAAAAGTAAATAAAAAAAAGTTTAGGCTAGTTTCACATTTGCATTTGTAGGAGCTGCGGACTTCCTCTGTGAAGCCCCGCCCTCGGCAGCACCTCCGCCGCTAGCTCCGCCTACTTCTGCATGCGGCCTGCGTACCTATCTTTAACATTCGGTACGCAGGCCGTGCGGCTGTATGCGGATGTTTCGCATGCGTCGTTTTGACGATGCGGAAAAAAAAATGCTACAAGCTGCGTTCTACGCTGGTCGTCGCATCGTCAAAACGACGCATACGGAAGCATCCGCATACAGCGGCACGACCTGCGTACCTAATGTTAAAGATGGGTACGCAGGCCGCATGCAGAAGTAGGCGAAGCTAGCGGCGGAAGTGCGGCCAAGGGCGGGGCTTCACGGAGGAAGTCCGCAGCGTCTCCAAACGCAAATGTGAAACCGGCCTTAAAATAAAATTAAAAAAAATTCAAATCACCAACAAGAGTATTGTATAGATCTAATTATATATTTGAGAAGTTTTTATCATTTTTTTTTTTTTAATCTATATATATTTTGCCCTCCTTTTACTTCCAAGTTTTCCAGGAGGTGATAGGTGCAGCAGGTGATGTGCTGCTCCTAATATGTCTTACATTGCGCATCTTACTAGACAATTCCTCAATTTTTCCTTACATTGCTTAAAAATGCTTGTTCAGGTGTTGTGGTCTTTCGCCATGGTTTTTTTTTTCTGCGAAAAAGTTTTAGGGTATGTGCACACGTTGCGGATTCTCTGCGGATCCGCAGCGTTTTTGCAGTGCAGAAATGCTGCAGATCCGCAATTGATTTACAGTACAATGTAAATCAATGAGAAAAAAATGCTGTGCACACTTTGCGGAAAATTCGCTGCGTAAACCCTGCGGTTTAAAAGAAGTAGCATGTCACTTCTTTTTTGTGAATCTGCAGCGTTTTTGTACCCATTCCATTATAGAAAACCGCAGTGGTAAAAAACGCACAAAAAAACGCTGCGGAAACGCACAAAAAAACCCTCAGGTGCGTTTTCTGCCAGGAGAGACAGAATCTGCACCAGAAATTCCTAAGCCTAATCCGCAACGTGTGCACATAGCCTTACAGTACCAGCAAAGAGAATGTGCATGAGGTTTCTGAAATCTCATTCTTTTTTTTTCTTCCTTTTATCTGCAGTGTCAATTCTTTCAGGAATTTTTGCGCAGTCATCCTATAAATTAAGGGGAAAAAACACCAAAAAATGACCGTTTCCTGCAGCATTAAGTTTCATTTTTGCCAACCTCTATTGTATGTAGAAGATTTTTCTGCTACAAAGACAAACACAAGGACATACCTTTATTGGCTTACTGCAACGAAACCAGGTAACATGTTGATCAAATAGGGAAATTAGCACTAGATAGTGCAAAAGAACACAAAACCAGAAAAAAAAACACCAACTCCATATTAAATGCCAAAGAAGGAGAATAAGGGAGTATATAGGTATAAAAAAAAAAAGTTAACTTTTATTATGTTACCAATACATTAAACAGTAAAATACAAAAAGTACAAGATCAATAAAGTGTACAAGGATGGAATAAAGAGGACACCCCCGGTGTGAGGCAGTACATGTAGAGGCAGAGAGCTGCTCATTTAGATATTTGCGCCAATCAAATAAATATCACCGCGAGAGCCAAATGGGCATGAAGAGCAGCACTTACCAGTATATAGCAGGCGGCAGACACCGGGTTGGATCCAAAATAGCCCCCAACGTGCGTTTCGCTTCTTATAGTACTTGCTTTCTCAAGGGGAAGTGCATAACAGAGAGTCATAAGGACCTTAAAATATGATTGGTTCCCGTTCACGTGACCAGTCACGTGCTCTGTCTCAACCAATGAAAACGGTTCCATTGGCGCATGCGCATGGCAATCACCAGGTCCTGTGTTAGAAATCAGTGTCACACATCACTGCACATGCACGGGGGGAGGAAGAATCCGAAAATCCCCCGGTCATGTGTGGGAGGCACTATAGACGCTGCATCAATACAGAAGAAGGCAGATGTACAAGCTGCATGCGCACGACCGCTGAGATGTGTCGGAGACATTACTAAGTTGTGACAGCCAGCAGCATGATAAATAACTAATGGATATAGTCAATGATTAATAAGATTAAATGTGTGCCACCATAATAAAAAGTTACAAATATACAAATATAGATCTCAAAATTTAATCAGGAAACATAGTATACAATAAATAAGTACACGGGATAACAAAAAATAATTCATCCCGTATATTCGATTGAGGAATTAAAATATCGCTTGAGATGATATACGGTTCAACCCAACCACAGATGATACAGTGTGAAATAGGTCAGCAGTGACTTGAAGGTAAATATTAAAACTGAAAAGATAAACAAGAAATTATAAAGATAAATCAGAAAAAAATAAAACCAACAATAATAAAAAGGATCCAAAAGGATTGCCCACAAATAAGGTAAAAAAAGGATGAGAAAAGTAGCTCCTTGCAGGAGAAATACCATTAATAACACTAAGGGAATACCTCTCAGGAATGAAGAAAAACTAAGATTCGTTCAACCCCCTAGGCATCATAGTGTTAAGGCGTATGACCCAACTAGCGTCCCGCCGTGCTAAGGTTTTTTTTGTAGTTGCCACTAGCTCCCAGATGTATAATCTCAATCCCCCTGACTCGAAAAGACCCCGCATCACAATTGTGAAATTGTTTGAAGTGGCGGGGGATCATTTTCAAGTCAGAAGGATCAGCCACCGTCCTTGCCGCTCGAATGTCCCTGACGTGTTCCCGGACACGAACCTGAAGCTCCCTAGATGTTAGTCCTATATATATCAGAGAGCATCCACACGTGGCATAGTATATGACATTTGTAGTGCCACACATGATATGCAGTCTGATATGGAATTGTTTAGATTCGTCAGATGATTCAAAGGTTGAGATCCGTAGGACATTCGCGCATGCAAGGCAGTGGCCACATCGAAAACACCCCAAAAGGGGACCCCTGGTACCAAATGGGTTTGTGATGTGAGGGTTACAGTGGCTCCTAACCAGTAAGTTACCCAAATTTGGAGACAATCTAGCGGTCCTGGACGAGAAGTCTCCCAGGGCAGGCCCCATGAAGGGCTCGGTCATCAATATTGACCAGTGTTTAGTCAAAATATCTCTCACATTGGTCTGTTCATGACTATATGTTGCAATAAATCTGACTTTGTCCCCCCTCTACTCCCCCTTTCCTATTTTTTTGTAGTGTACAGGAGATCCTTTCGTTGTGTCCTCCTGGCCCTGTCATAGCCACGTCTGATGCTCCTGTAACTATAACCATGTGTTTCAAAGCGTACTTTAAGGTCGGCAGACTGAGAGAAAAATTTATCTTCAGTAGAGCATTTCCTCCTCATCCTTAGGAACTGTCCGACCGGGATGGCCCTAAGTATAGCTGGATTGTGAGCCAAGCCAGCATGAAGCAAGGCATTAACTGCAGTTGACTTTCTTTTTCCAAATAATTTATTGGAATTTTAAAGTTTAACTGGGAAGGAAAGACAAGGATGGGGCGGAGGGGAAGGGGTGGGGTATGAGAGAAGGAAAAATCAACCCCTATGGTAATAGGGGAGACAAGCAATCATATAATACTTTGGTATAAATATAGTAGCTGAGACTAAATCGTAATTCCTTAAGGATTTGTTCGTATTAACTTGCTTAAATCAAAATCTAAGAACAAACTTGGTATGGTATGTCTACATATAGATAATGCTGTATATAAACATAATGCGATCAACTCTGAAGCTATGTGAAGTGACATAGTAGGTTATGATTAACATGAATAATGCTACATATAAATTTGCTTATTGTAAATATTACTGGGCGTCAACTTCGATGCTACATAAAGTGATGTAGTAAATTTATGATTTAACATAAATGATGCTTCATGTATGAATTAACAAAGTAATGCTACATGTAAAATTGCCTAAATCAGCAGCTAAAGCTAAATAGAGTGATTTACACAGTAGTATAAATAAAACGACGTAATAAACCTTGTAGAACACTGAAATAACCATTATTTGGCATAAGTGTAGGGAATATATGATGGCCTGTCGAATCCGGATCATCAAATGACCCTCAGACTCTGTTGGGTGGCAATGTTCTGTTCATTCACACGCTATAACGTGGAATATATGGAGAAAAAAGAAAGAAAAATATTTTTCAAGATTCTCAACGAGAGTTTGGCTTAAGTTTAGAAGTGGGGCCAGAAGAAGACCAGGGAAGACTTATACCCATACGGTTCAAGAAGGCCGCTGCCTCTGCTGGAGAAGGAGAGGTGTACCATTTTGCCGCAAAGAAGAACCTCAGATTAGAGAACTGGTACCAATTATACTGTATTCCAGCCTGTTGCAGTCTATGGGTAGTGTGCTGGAACATTCTTCGTTTTTGTAAGGTGTCCCTACACAGATCCCTGTAGAAGGTCAAGTGGCCGTATGGAGAAGAGAGGAACCTTGGTTCCCTTGCGATGTCAAGCAGTGAGTCTCTTAGCCAATTGGGATAAAGTGAGACAATAACATCTGCAGCTATATTCGACGGTAGAGAAGATGGTCTGCGTATCCTGAATGTTTTTACAATCAGATTTTTCCCTTGAGTATCGGGGAACAGATGAGATCATAGAGGAGACGTAATCTCCCAATTGAGATTTTTTTACCGATTCCGGGATCCCTCGGATTTTCAGGTTATTCTTTCTTTTGAAGTTCTCGAAGTCAGCTAAGCTATTCTTGAATGAGGCTATATCATTCTTTAAATTGACCAGTGGGTCTGAAAGCACAGACACGCCCCCTACATCTTTAGAACACATCTTCTGATGTTTGCTTGGAGGATTCACTTTTTCTGGAGTATAGGAAAGTTTATCGGAAGCCATATTAAAATCAGAGAGTGGGGCAGCAATTATTCGTGAAAAGGTGTCTGAAAAGCTTTTTTATGAATTTTTCAGATGTTTTAGCTCCGTTTAAGTCCATAGAGATTATGAGAGCTTTGCATAGCTTGGCCATAAATCTTTCTGAAGGGTGGTTGTCAGAAGCCAAAATATTATCTATCAGTGAGTTATTTAAAGAACGCTGCCTTTGTGACAATTTTTTCCCTAATTTACCAAAGACTTATTTTTGTGGAGGCGTTTCGGCGGTCACAGAACCCCCATATCTTATTATGTCATCCAAAGCAGAACCAGAGTGTGATGAGGTTATTGATGATGATGATGATGACAGAGCACCATCAGGCTCGCTCCCCTCTGAGTCCATCTCCTCTGTGAACTCCTCAGAATGGATGCTCTCTAGCTGCTCCGGAGAGCTGAGGGACCCCTTTGACTGTATCAGGTTAATATGTTTTGCGTAGTCAGAAGAGCCAGATGCTGTTTTTGTTAGCAACTCTTCACTCTCCTCTGAACTGCTGCTTTTGGAAGAGTGGAGGAAGGGGTTAAAAGCCGTTATTTATGTCTCTTTTGATTTGTTTTTTTTAGTCTACAGAGGGGGTTGTCCCCAAGTGGATGACCCTATTGCGAGTCTGCGCCTGACCCCTCATATGGGAGTCTATCCCCCTCTGATGGCTCCCAGTTGCTGCAGTCAGTCTTGGCTGAGGGGATTTCCCCCTTTATTCCGGTGTTTGAAAGGCTCCCCTCTGGTGTATCCTGTGCGGGAAAGTTTCAATAGAGTCTGCTGCTGCCCTGAGTCCCTCTCTCCCCTCACCACCGTACCCGGCATCTGCAATCCCCCTCCTCTCTTACTTCCTGGAACGAACTCAGGTGCGTCATACCTGAGCCCGCCCCTTGAGGTCCAGAGCGCTGTGTAGATCCCTCCGCAGCTGCGCCACAATGATGCCGGTGGGTCAGCCTCTGAATCGTCCTGTGGCCGCACGGCACACGGGACGGTGCTGGTCTCTCGGCACTCCACCTCTCCAGCGTCCGGCATTGATGCTTTTGCAGGGACAGGGATTCGCGTCACCGGGGAAGACCTGTCAGAGATATCCTTCCGCCGCGTCGCAGTAAAGTAGTTCCCCGTGTTTTCCCGGCTTCTCCCCGGTACTTCAGTGACCGGCGCCGGAGTTGTAGTAGTAGGGGTCTTCTTCACTGTTGTCCGATCGGTCCATTGTGCTCTTTTAAGCTGCTGGTCTTTCTTTTTTTGGATCAGCACTTGATTTTTTGTGGAGCAGGCCTGTCTACTCCTCCCCCAGAGGCAAGCAGGCCTCCATTAGGCTTCTCCCAGGGGTTTCTCTGCCCCGGTGGAGTTTTCCTATATATTCCAATAGGTTGTGGAGATTTATAATCCACGAAATAGTAGCTTAAGTAGCCGTAAATAGAGGATTAACAGGAGCCCTGCAAATCACATCCACTCCTGTCCCCTGGCAAACCACGCCCCCTGCAGTTGACTTTCTAAAGACATCAGTCTGGATATGCTGACCACTGTCAATCTCCAGCCTGACATCCAGAAGGTCAATGTGATGGAAATCATACTGGTATGTCAGCCTGATGTTAAAAGAATTATCATTCAGCTGACTCATGAATGTCTCAAGCTGCTATGCCGTTCCTCCCCACATAAAAAAGATATCGTCTATGTATCTAAACCAGTACAGCACATGGTCAGCGGCCTGTGTGCCCACGTCGCCAAAAATTAATCTCTCCTAGGAGCCCAAGAAGAGATTAGCGTATGAAGGTACACAGGCCACGCCCATGACTGTGCCGCGTTTCTGTAAGTAATATACATCCTTGAATACAAAGAAATTGTAGGTCAGATTTTTCTGCTACAAAGACAAACACAAGGACATGCCATTTTGTATCACACATAGATGGGAGATGGATAACAAGTCTTTTTTTTCCTATTGAAAGTGGTTTTTGATTTGAAATTCTTATGTCCTTCAGGAAATAAAATATTCTAAAATAAAGACCTTTTACATAATTGTTAGTGCAACTATTTTCATCCTACTTGTGAACCACTCGCAGGACTTATCACTTTCCTATATGGAGTTTTCAGGTGGAGGAGGCACGTGTGTCCTTGGTTAGATTCTGGCTTCAGTAAGTGAGGTTGTATTTATTAGTAATAAGTTCACTTGTTAAAATACCAGGGCAGATTTACTGTAATTGTCCTAAGTATCCCTATGGTAATTGTCCAGATGTGCTAAATTTATCACTGTGGCTCATGCTGGATGAAAATGTGGCACATTATGACTATGGGGCATTGATGACTGTTTTGTCTGTTTCCACTGTCTAAGGTTTAGACAGTTTTAATAAGAGGACATTTTTTTTATAAGAGTTTTATTCCAGGAAAACCTGTGCTAAGGGAAATAATAGATTAGGTCTCATTTACACTGTTCATTTGTCGTTTTAAATTAAAAGCATCTTTTTATGCCAGTTTAAAAACAAATCTGAAAAATCCAATGCATGACACTTTTCTTATCAAGAAATATACTTACTGTATACTACTTCTGGTAGGCATTAAAGGGAACGTGTCAACTTTTTAGTGTGTGAACCAATGCCACCACCTTTCAGAGTGCCTGTACTATATTACACAATTGTATCCATCATCCCCTAATACCCCTGTATACCACAAAAATACCTTTCCTCAGCATCTGTGCTGCCTCCTTACCACCAAAAACCGTCCTCAGGCTTTGATGTGAATGACACATCCAGCCGTCATCCAAATAGCTGAAAGATTTCACGCCTGCGCATTAGCATCATCCGCTCACGCAGGTGGGCAGAGCACTAAACATAACTGCGCATGTGTCCGGGAAACATCAGTCCGACTCCTTTTTACTGGAGCTCATTAGCTGGAATGGTGTTTCCCTGGTGCATGCGCAGTTATGTTTTGCGAGGTGTGCCCACAGTAGGGCAGAGCAAAGTGCACATGCGCAAACCAACAGTGTTAATGCACAGGAGTGATCTTTAGGCTATGTGGATGATGCTGAACATGTCATCCACATCCGTGAAAGCCGGAGGGCGGCTTTTGTGAGAAAGTAAGCAGCACAAACGTCGAGGAAATGATGCCCATTGGACTGGACCAAATAGCATACAACAGTGAAAATAAAAAAGGTATTTTTTGGTGGTATACAGAGGGAGTTGGAGGATGATTCACACATTTTTATAATACAGTACAGATGGTGGAATTGTTTCACAGACTAATAAACTGACTTGCTCCCTTTAAAGCTTGAAAAGCAGTGCAATTTGTGTCCGTATTGGGCACTGTATTTATAAAGGTCAAAGTATATGTATCAAAGATGAAAAATGATTGACTTACATTTGCTCTCCCGGCAAACTACATCCTAAAGGGGTATTGGTGACCACGTTAGGACATAGTTATCTCACTGGGATGGCATAGGAACAGAACCTTTGCCACCTGCAAGGGTAGCTTGGCTGCAATATATATCTGAGCGTGTGCAGGGACTGGCGCTAGTTCCGATCTCCTTATTTTAACCTCAGGTGCGGTGTTTGACGAGGGAAAATGCTCTCTCGGTCAGTCTATCTTTCCCCTGTAAAGTGAACATGGGATGTCAATTGCTTGCTTTGCCCTTGGAGGATATGTGCGCCTCGTCTAAGGCTATGCTCAGATGGCAATATTTGTATTTTACCTCCAGTATTTGTAAGCTAAAGTTGGGAGTAGGTAAAAAAATGAAGTGCTGCAAATGTATCTATATTACGTTTTCCTCTGATTTTTTCCACCCTTGGTTTTGGCTTCTATATACTAACGTAAAAACCTGTTGTGTGAATGTGGACAAACATTGACAGGTTAAATAATGTACTGCACCACAAGTAGTGTATTTTATCTATGTACGGTAATGATTACATGTACAAGCCTCATTGCAGGATTAAAAAGTAATGAATAAAATAAAGTTTTTAGGTGCAGGGGGAAAAAAAACTATATTTTGTAAAATATATTTTTTTTTTTCACAAATAAGCCATATTTTTGTATTGCTTCATTGGTAACAACCAGTACTATACAACTACATTTACACCACTTGAATGCCGTAAATTAAAATAAATCCAATGCCAAAATTGCTGTTTATGCACATCTTAACTTTTTTTTGCATGCTATCAGTCATAGGTTTCCCGTTTATTGGGTTTAACCTCCCAAGGGGTGGTTTGCATGTTACGGACAGGGCCAATTTTTACAATTCTGCCCACTGTCCCTTTGTGAGGTTATAAATCTGGAACGCTTGCACGGATCCCGGTGATTTTGACATTATTTTCTCGTGACATATTGTACTTCATGTTAGTGGTAAAATTTCCTCGACATTACTTGCGTTTATTTGTGAAAAAAATGGAAATTTGGTGAAAATTTTGAATTTTTTTTAGCAATGACCTTTTGTGGAGTGTGTCAATGACTACCTTATGGACATCTGTGAAGCCAGCAGTCTTCCCCATGATTGTGGAGCCTACTGAAACCGACTAAGGGACCTTTTTAAACACTTAGAATAATTAACAAAGAACACCTGCAAAGGATTCCTAATTTACTGAGAATTACTTTCCAGTTCACCAATCCTGACAGCACCATGGAGGACATCCTTCGTATCCTCATTGAGACAGAAAACGAAAGGTTAAAATGACCCTCCCATCTCCACCCTTCAGTGTTTTTCCTGTCCCACTGAGGATAGAAATGATGAGAGGAAGCTCCTATTCCTGGCCGTACCAGGCAGATCGGCATGGATCAGAGGGCCCAGCCTCTCTCTTCCTGCTGCCAAGAGATTTGTGGCTGACACCCTCTAATGGGGGGTCCTTCAGCCTACCTCAGTGCAGTCCTGAGTTATGAGCTGCTTCCCCCTGCCAGGCGTGCTATAAGCCATGCGGGTGCACTTCCGGCTGCTACATCTCTGCAGACCGGCCAGGGCACTTCCAGGTGACGACCGTCGTGCACTCCGGCATGCATTCCACGGCAGCGTCATCTCTGCAGACCAGGCAGAGAACTTTCAGGTCACCGCCGCGGGATGCATTCCAGCGTGTTTTACGATGGAATACAGGAAGAGGATCTGGCAAGGACCTGCATCTTGCATGGGTATCTTATAAATAGGGTGCCTGTGTGTGTGCTTCCCTACTGTAAGCTGGGACTGCATACCAGTAATTCTAACATGGAGGATCCCACTAAGACAGGCAGTGGCTTGGAGCAAAGCCAGGGGCATGTGAATAATCTTACAAAAAGCAAACAACCACCCTTAGCCCTTACCCTACACTTAGAAACACATGGCATATACTCTGTATTCTGGGGGGAACACCTGTCTTGGCAACCACAAAGAAGAATAGCAAGAAGTCACTGAAAAATCAAGAAATGTGCTATCTGTAGCGCTAAACTACCAGAGTCCTGGCAAAAACACCTATGTGAACCCTGCCCTTCAAAGATCACCATGAGGAACAGACCTCTTTGCTGTCTGACATGAGGTCCATAATTAGTGAGGAGGTCCAGTCATCCATCTACGGGATAATGTATCCTCTTGCTTCACAATCTGAATCCCAGGAGGGTCCTGCAAAAGACCAAGTGAAACGGAAGTGCTCTATGAAGATGAGATGTCAGATGAATCTGACCAAGAGGAAGGGGAAATCTTTACTGACCCTCCAGAAGGAGGAAAGAGGTACCTTTTTTCCTCTGAGGACACGGACGAACTCCGGGCGATACGTGATACCATACAGGTGGAGGAAACCCCAAAACCGCTCACCGTACAGGATGAGATATTTGGGGGATTGCATTCCCAGAGAAGTACAGTGTTCCTGATCAACGCCCACATTTGCTTTATGATCATGGAGGAATGGAAGGATGCGGAGAAGAGGCTAGTCATCCCAAGGGACTTTAAGCTCCACCTACCCTTCAAGCCAGAGGACATCAAAGCCTGGGAAGACATCCCCAAGATAGACATCCCAGTAGCCAAAGTGGCTGAAGGAACCCATGGACCGGAAGTCAGACTGTCTCCTAAAGAGGACTTGAGGAACCTTGGCAAGCATAATCCGAGCTAACATTGCGGCAACCTCAGTGGCACAGTCCATGTACTTATGAGTCGACGACTTACAAGAACATTTAAGATCTAAGACTCCCAGGAACACCATACTTAAATCCCTTTCACTCCTAAAACTAGCAACCGGCTTCATCGCTGACGCGTCTGCAGAATCAGTACGGTTCGCAGCCAGGAATGGATCTTCGTCCAATGATGCCTAAAGGCCTATCTGGTTAAAGACTTGGTAGGGGGACACACATTCCAAAAATAAACTTTGTTCTATTCCCTTTTTGGGTAATTAGGTGTTTGGGCTTGTTCTGGATGATATTCTAGAAAAGGCATCAGAAAAAAAGAAGGTTCTCTGAGGAGAAACCAAAGAAATACCAACCCTTTCTCTAGTCACCTTCCACGACAGCAGGATCAGAGGATGTCTCTCCGCCCTAATAGGGGACAGGAAATCAGAGAGGTTAAATACCCTCCCCTTCCTGCAACCACCAGTGTTTTTCCTGTCCCCTCTGGGGCATGAAAAGGTTCTCAGATGGTGCTGCCGTGGCCGGTGATCGGAGCACTATTACCTGAATTGCCGGGCAGTTGAGGTCGGGGGGCTCCGCTCTCCTCCTTGGTGACTGCTCCCATCTCCGCAGCCTCTGCGTGACTTGGGGCCCTCCAACCTGCCCTTCCTGCGCCTCCCTCGTGGGGCAAAGCAGGGCGGTGAAGCTCTCCGGGGTCCTCCTGTAGCTCCCCGGCTCTCCTCCTCCCTGCCGCTGGAGGCCGTGCGACGTGTACTGGAAGTGACGCTTCCGAACTTCCAGTTTAAGCCTCCATACTCCGGAGCCTGCGCGCCGGCCGGCATCCCAAGCCTGCAGCAGCCAGAACAGTAATAAATAGAAAAACACATATAGCTAGGGAGATGCGGCATATTAGCATTTAATGTCATAAATATATATATATATATATATATATATATATATATATATATATATATATATATATATATATATATATACCCCATAGCAAATCACAGGACGTATGCAGACACACTGAAATTCAACTGAAAAAACACCACAACACTATTCAGTGTAATAAAGTCCAAAAACTAAAAATGTATTGCAAAAAATATTTATTAATAATTACAAAAGATTAATGGCAGAAACATAGCTAAAAGTGACAGATCATACCAGAAACAGCGGTAAGGGAGCATGTGACCGCCCTGGGAGACAACACTAAGTTACAAACATTAGTAAAAAGGCTATGAGTAAACAGAAGCCATAGTACACAGTGGCAGCGTCTCCAATCACATACCTGGTGGTGCAGGGACACACACGCTCACTCACCCGCCCTCCCCAACGCGCGTTTCGGAAGTAAGAACTTCCTTCCTCAGCAGCAATAACAGGCGGTTCAATCACAGCACCCCCTACGGACCCTGGGAGGAGGAGGAGCATGAAATTGGCTGGCGACCTCGATGAGTATATATTCCTGGTCGGGGGAAGCCTCCAGGTAAGGCCTCTGTCTGTGTCCCTGCTGACCGGTGACTGACTGACCCTATGGACGGCGACAAACCCCTGCACTCTGCTTCTGCAGAGCCCAGCGTTCACCCTCCTACTGTAAGTAGAGGATGAGGTCCCTTGCTGTCTAGTTGTTTGTTATTAAAAGACTTAGTCAGCCTCCCTCTCTCTCTTTTCTAGGGAGACAAAGCCTCTGCCCCTAAAAAATCCAGCCGCAAGTGTGGTACATGTGCGACCAAGCTTCCCTCGGCTTACACTGTGTTCCAAATTATTATGCACAAAGAGTTTTTGAGTGAAAAGGTTAGAATTTTTTTGTTTGTCATCTAAACTCATTGATGGTGATGTGTGTCAGGGCTCTTTATATCACTGAAAGCAATTGCAGATACCTGTGCAAATTAGTTTGGCGGGTGTGTCCAAATAAAGGCAAGACTACTTAAGAAGGCTGTTCCACATAATTAAGCAGCCTACATTTTTTACCAAAATGGGAAAGAAAAAGGATGTGTCGGCTGCTGAGAAGCAACAAATTGTGGAGTATTTAGGTCAAGGCATGACTACAATCAACATTGCCAAGACACTTCATCGTGATCATCGCACAATCAAGAAGTATGTAGCTGATTCCCAGCACAAGGAAAAATTGAGGACTCTTTCCAACAGGCAATTGCGTAAGGTTAAAAGAGCAGCTGCAAAAATGCCTTGTCATAGCAGCAGACAAGTTTTTGAAGCTGCTGGTGCCTCCAACGTCCCCAGAACAACAAGATGCAGGATCCTTCAGAGGTTTGCAGCTGTGCATAAGCCATCCTGTCGACCACATCTATCTACTGCAAACAAGCAGAAACAGCTCCAGTGCGCCAAACGATACATGAAGACTGACTTCCAAACTGTTTTGTTCACCGATGAGTGCTGTGCAACGCTCGATGGTCCAGATGGATGGAGTGGAGGATGGCTGGTTGATGGACACCCCATGAAAACACGGCTAAGGCGCCAACAAGGAGGTGGAGTAATGTTTTGGGCTGGAATCATGGGGAGAGAGATTGTCGGCCCCTTTATGATCCCTGAAGGGGTAAAGATGAACTCCATAATCTATGTGGAGTTTCTAAAACAACACTTCCTGCCATGGTTCAAGAGGAAGAAGCATGCTTTCCGCAGCAAGATCATTTTCATACATGATAATGCACTGTCTCATGCTGCAAAAAACACATATGCATCTCTGACTGCTATGGACATAAAAGAGGACAAACTTATGGTGTGGCCACCATCTTCCCCTGACCTCAACCCCATTGAGAACCTCTGGAGCATCATCAAAAGGAGTGTCAATGATGGCGGGAGGCAGTTCACATCTAAGCAACAGCTCTGGGAGGGTATTCTGTCCACATGCAAAACAATTGAAGCAGAAACCATCCAAAAACTGACAAATTCAGTGGACGAGAGAGTTCAGAAGCTTCTTTCGAACAAGGGGTCCTATGTGCAAATGTAACATCAAACAGTTTTCAAGTGAAAACTTTATTCTAGGTGATTTCATTTTGTAATAAGCTGACAATGCTTATAACTTCACAATTGACCATTTTTTTTGTTCAAAATAAAAAAAAAGGTTGAAAACTCTGCTGTGCATAATAATTTGGAACATGCATTTTGAGTGTTTCTTTTTTTTTTTTTAAAGATACTGTTTTCATAGGCAGTTTGTTCCAAAACATTGCAATTATACTTGAATAGTAGATGACTGGAAAATAACAATGACTGCAATTCAGATAGGTAATTTATAGAAAATATGAGGAAATATTATTTGCATAATAATTTGGAACACAGTGTATAAGAAAAAGCTTTGCCACCATGCACGGATGAAGTGCTGCGTAGTGAACAGCCATCCCTCCTGGACAGCATCAGAACCCTCATCAAACAAGAGGTTCAGTCCTCTATGGCGGCCCTGTCCCAGGCCCAGACTCCACAGCCCCCTCCTCCTAAGAAAAGGAAGATGGCTCCTACTGTATCTGATTCTGGCGAGATTCATACCTCGGGTTCAGAGGACGTTTGGGAGAATGAGGGTTCTACTTCCAACCCCAGAACGGACAATAAAAAATATCTCTTCTCTTCCGAGGATATGGAAGAGCTGATCTCCATGGTGAGAGGCACTATGGGGGTGGAAGAGGAGGTAGCAAGTCATTCCGTTCAGGATAACATGTGTGGAGGGTTAAAACCTAGGACCCCGAAAGGTTTCCCCATCCACGAGAATATTGAGAACCTTATCCTTCATGAGCGGGGCCTACCTGAGAAAGCTTTGAGTGTCCCATCAGAATTGAAGAATCGTTTCCCTCTTGAGGGGGACTGTTCTTTATGGGAGATGCCTAAGTTAGATGTACAGGTGTCCAGGGTGACATAAAAAAGGCTCTACCCTTCGAGGATTCCTCACAGCTCAAAATCCTATGGATCGGAAAACTAAGAGCTTACTGAGGAAATCCTGGGACACATCTAATCTGCTGAAGACAAACGTGGCCTCCACATGTATTGCCAGATCTCTATTTCTCTGGTTACGTACCTTAGAAAATCACCTCTCATGGGACATCTAGGGAGGAAATTTTAAATTCCCTACCATTACTCCAGAAGGCAACGATGTTCCTGGTGGATGCTTCCGCTGAGTCTGTACGGGCAGCTGCTAGGTCCGCAGTTCTCTCCAATTCCGCTAGGAGAGCTCTATGGCTTAAGTCCTGGAGAGGTGATTTAACTTCTAAATCCAAGTTATGTGGTCTTCCCTTCCAAGGACATTATATGTTCGGGCCAGCCCTCGATGACATCCTAGACAAAGCTACGGATAAAAAGAAAGCTCTTCCGCAGCAAAAAAGCTCGAGGAAACGCTTTTTTTGCCCCAACCCCCGTGAACAGGTCCCCCAGAGGGATTACAGGGGTAAAGGTAAAACGGGTCGGTGGAGTTACCCCAAAGGGGGTAAAGCTAGGAACATCCTTGTTCCTCAACCCCAGCAGACCCCTGAGAAACAATGACTGCTCTCCAGTCGGAGGCTGACTCTCAGGTTTTCTTCCTTAATGGCAGACCATCACCACAAATCAGTGGGTCATGTGTACCATTCGGGAAGGATTAAGGTTAGAATTCGAGAGTCCTCCTCCTCACTGTCTAACAATTACATCCCTACAATCTCCACACCTTCGGGGATGCAGACATTCTCGATCTGCTTCAGATAGGGGCAATCTCCCGGGTACCTCCTCAGGAAGTAGAAGGCCACTATTCTCACATTTTTGGTGGAAAAAACCCTCTGGGAAACACCGAGTTATCATAAACCTGAAACCCCTGAATCAAGTAATTAAATACCACAGATTCAAAATGGAATCGATCAAATCAGGAATCCCGCTGATTGGCCAGGAATGGGTAATGGCTACGTTGGATCTGAGGGACCCTTACTATCATGTGCCGATACATCACGACCACAGAAAGTTCCTCAGATTCGCGGTGACCCAGAACCATCAAACCAGCCATTATCAGTTCAACATCCTCCCATTCAGGGTCTCATCAGCTCCATGAGTTTTTACCAAGATCATATCAGAAGCAGTGATCTTCATCTGGCATCAAGGGATCTGTATCATCCCAACATGGATCTGTTTGCCAACAGCCAGAACACGAAGTCGAGCACTTTCTTCTCCCTCAACCTCTCAGGCGGGGCTCAGGGATTGGATGCCTTCTCCCATCCTTGGAAGTTTGCCCTGGCATACGCCTTCCCACCAATTCCCATGTTGCCAAGGATGTTACAGAAGATCCGGACGGATCAAGTCACAACAATTCTGGTAGCACCAATGTGGCCAGGAAGAAGCTGGTACGGCGCACTAACAGACATGGCTCTGGAAGGCCCGATACTTCTACCTCAGATAGACCTTCTTCAACAGGGACCACTGCTACACCCAGACTTACACAGGCTGAAACTGGCAGCCTGGTTACTGAGGCCGAGATTCTGAGAGCTAAAGGTCTCTCAGATGACGTCATTAAAACCCTACAAAGTAGGAAACCTATAACTAATGCCATTTATGGCAAGGTCTGGAAAAAAATTTCTTCTTGGTGTTCCCCAAACAAACCTGATCCATTCCATCCCAATATCGCTCAGATATTAGAATTTCTCCAAAAGGGTCTGGTGCTAGGTCTCTCACCTAGCACCTTAAAAGTTCAGGTGTCAGCACTAAGTTCCTTCTTTGATCAGGATTTAGCAGGCCACCGATGGGTTAAACGTTTTATGGTATCCGCAGCTAGAATTCATCCCAGGCTCCAGGATCTGAACCTCATACTAAATAGTCTGACCAGGGACCCCTTATCAGCCATTAGTCTAAAAATCCTGACCCTCAAGACTGTCTTCCTAGAAGCAATCACTACCGCTAGGCGAATAGGAGAGCTGCAGGCCTCATCAGTACAGGAGCCATACCTAACAATAACCATGGATAGCATAATCCTTAAGCTGGACCCTGCCTTTATGCCGAAAGTAGTCTCAGACTTCCACAGAAGTCAAGATATTGTCTTACCCTCATTCTGTCCAAATCCCTCTAATCTGAAGAAAGAGACCTTTCACACCCTGGATGTCCGCAGGGTGGTCCTCTTCTACCTCCAACAAACGGAGGGTTGGAGGATAGACCAAAACCTTTTCGTCCAGTGGTCAGGACGAAATAAAGGCAAAAAAGCGGCTAAAAGTACAATCGCTAACTGGATCAAGCAGGCCATCTGTCTTGCATACTCAACCCGGGAAATTGCTCCCCCAGCATCACTGAAAGCTCACTCCACCTTTTCAGTCTCAACATCCTGGGCAGAGAGAGGCAACGCATCATCGGAGCAGATATGCAGAGCTGCCACCTGGTCGTCAACTACATTCACCAGGCATTAGACTAAATTTCAATAGGGATCTATCGTTTGGCAGACGTGTTCTGCAGGCTGTTGTCCCTCCCTAAAGAAATTAGCTGTTGGTATCACTCCGATCCTGCTGTCGTGGAAGGTGACTAGAGAAAATAGAATTAGTCTTACCGGTAATTCGGTTTCTAGGAACCTTCCACGACAGCACTAATTTCCCTCCTATCTGATATTCTTATTGGATGATTCCTGCACTTAAGTGGTAACTATACATGCTACTGTGTCCAGAAAAAACACTGGTGGTTGCAGGAAGGGGAGGGTATTTAACCTCTCTGATTTCCTGTCCCCTATTAGGGCGGGGAGACATCCTCCGATCCTGCTGTCGTGGAAGGTTCCTAGAAACCGAATTACCGGTAAGACTAATTCTATTTTCGTAGGCCCCAACCAAGCCAGAAGTCAGGCTATAAAAGGGAAAACAGGCAGCTGGAGTTACCCCAAGGGAGGGGGTAGAAACTCTATTTTTGGTTGAGGCTCAGGCAGGAAATGATGCCATGAGAGTAGGGGGATGGCTAGATCGGTTCCTAGGGGGTTGGCAGATCTCTCAAAATCTATGGATCTTGCAGATAGTCTCTCAGGGCTACAAGATAGAGTTCTCCCATCTACTTCCAAAAAGGTTTGAAATCAAGAACTCCGGCTTCACTCAGTCGCCTCCCCCATGTGGACAGACATCCAGGACTTACTAAAGATCGGGGCAATAGTTCTGGTCTCTGAGCAGGAATAATGCAGGGGCCATTATTCCAACCTCTACTCAGTAAAGAAACCCTCAGGAGAGATCAGGACAATAATAAACCTCAGTCCCTTAAACAAATGGATCAGATACAAGAAATTCAAGATGGAATCCAAGTCTACGGTTCCTCTTCTACACAGATATGGTGATGTGTACCCTAGATTTAAAGAACGCATACTATCATGTGCCGGTCCACGCATCTTACCAGAGATTCCCAAGGTTTTCTCTGAGGGTCCGTCACTACCAGTTCCGGTGTCTTCCCTTTGACCTAGCCTCAGCACCCAGTGTATTCACCAAGCTGGTGGCAGAAGTAGTTGCCTACCTAAGGAAATGTGACATTATCATAGTACCCTATCTAGACGACTTCCTGATAATGGCCAGCTCCGAAGAACAGATCAGGCACCATTGCCAGTTCTCGATCTTCATACTTCAGAAGCTGGGATGGGTCATAAAGAAGAAAAACAACACGCCATGGTAGAAATAATTCACCAGTTTTCAAGAAGCCGCTGCTCCATCAGGGGAGCGATGAGAGTTTTTGGGTCTAATGACATCTTGTATTCCCTGTGTAAGGTGGAGTCCGCTCCACTCCCGGGAACGTCAAGGTAGGTCAACTTGGACTCACTGGGGTGCCAGTGCCCTGTTAATGGAATAGGATGTAAGCTTATTTGATCCGGAGCTGGACGCGGTGTCCACCGCTAGTCTGTGCGTGCATGCCAGAGTCCGCAGCTCCGGGTCAAATAAGCTTACAGCCTATTCCATTAACAGGGCACTGGCACCCCAGTGAGTCCAAGTTGACCTACCTTGACGTTCCCGGGAGTGGGTCATTTTTGGGTCATTAGACCCCAAAACTCTCATCGCTCCCCTGATGGAGCAGAGGCTTCTTGAAAACTGGTGAATTATTTCTACCATGGCGTGTTGTTTTTCTTCTTTATGACCCATCCCAGCTTCTGAAGTATGAAGATCGAGAACTGGCAATGGTGCCTGATCTGTTCTTCGGAGCTGGCCATTGTCCAAGTTGACCTACCGACTATACTCACGAAGTGACAGGCTACCTACTCAAAACACGTAACTGAAGGTCATGTGAGACCGAAACGTTTTTGTTGGTTCTACACAATAAAATCCCAAGCTACTAGCATAAAGTTGAGTGCCGGGTTTATTTACACAGGTGGTCAAGGGCAGACACATAACAATCCTGTCTGACATGATGACAGTAGCATTCCTACATCAACAGGGGGGACCAAAACACCCTTCACTGCAACATCTGGCCAAGAGGATCTTCAGATGGGCGGAGGCGACAGTCCTATCCATTTCTGCGGTACATCTGGGGGGATCCAGAAACCAGGTAGCAGACAGAAGTTATCTCCCACGGAGAGGAAGTGTTCAGTATGCTGTGCCAATGCTGGGGGGTGCCACGAGTGGATCTGTTCACTACCAGAGAGAATGCAAAGGTCAAAAGATTCTTCTCCCTAAATCCTCTAGACGGTTCAGCGAAGGTCGACGCACATAACAATCCTGTCTGACATGATGACAGTAGCATTCCTACATCAACAGGGGGGACCAAAACACCCTTCACTGCAACATCTGGCCAAGAGGATCTTCAGATGGGCGGAGGCGACAGTCCTATCCATTTCTGCGGTACATCTGGGGGGATCCAGAAACCAGGTAGCAGACTTCCTCAGCAGACAGAAGTTATCTCCCACGGAGAGGAAGTGTTCAGTATGCTGTGCCAATGCTGGGGGGTGCCACGAGTGGATCTGTTCACTACCAGAGAAAATGCAAAGGTCAAAAGATTCTTCTCCCTAAATCCTCTAGACGGTTCAGCGAAGGTCGACGCACTGTCTCAGCCATGGGGAGAAGGTCTGTTAATATGCGAGGGTGCTCAGGAAAGTACAGGAGGAAAGAGCAAAGATGGTCTTGGTGGTGCCCTTCTGGCCGAAGAGAAGTTGGTTCCCTCTGCTGAGGAAGATAACAGAGGAAGACCCCATCCTCCTTCCAAGAAGAAACGATCTCCTCCACAAGGGCCCAGTTCTTCACCATGACCCAGACAGTCTTCAGCTTGCAGCATGGATCCTGAGAGACAGGTCTTGAAGTAAAAAATGTTATCTGATGAAGTAATTTTTACCCTTCAAGCAAGTAGAAAGCCGGTGACCTCCGCTATTTACAACAAGATTTGGAAGTGGTTCTGTAGCTATTGTGGAGAGACAACAATAGACACTTCCCTCCCGGACATTCCTAGGATCCTTGACTTCCTGCAGTCAGGTTTCAAGAAAGGCCTTAGATCAAGTACTCTGAGGGTACAGATTTCGGCCCCTAGTGTATTTTTTGACTCTCCCCTATCTTCTCATCCCTGGATAACTAGGTTTTCTAGGGCTATGCAGAGACTGAAGCTTTCTGTAAGAAAGTCGGTCCCACCAGGGGATCTAAAGTTAGTGCTAAACGCTCTGTGTAAACACCCATATGAACCAGCAGGAGAGTTGGACATTAGTAGACTCTCAATCAAGATTGCCTTTCTAGTAGCGATCACATTGGCAAAAAGATTAGGGGAACTACAGGCCCTATCTATTCAGGACCCATACTTATAGGTGATTGAGGATCGCCTAGTCTTGAGGCTCGACCCAGAGCTTCTCCCTAAAGTTGTTTCAACTCCAGACATGAATCAGGAGGTTGTTCTCTCCCTTTCTGCCAGCACCCTAGAAACCTGAAGGAAAGACTCTTTCATTGCCTAGATGTTAGAGAGACAGTTCTTAAAGGGAACCTGTCACCTGAATTTGGCAGGACAGGTTTGCGGTCATATGGGTGGGGTTTTCGGGTGTTTGATTCACCCTTTACTTACCTCCTGGCTGCATGCTGACCACAATATTGCAGTGAAGTTCATGCTGTGTCCTCCGTAGTACACACCTGCGCAAGGCAATCTTGCCTTGCGCACGCGCAGTATGCTTTGCCCAACTGCGGGCAAAGCCGAAAAGCATTAGTGTGCATGCGCCGGCGCACTATGTTCCGGAAGTATTTTGCTGTGTTCCGGGACATAGTGCGCCGGCGCATGCGCACTATTGCTTTTCGGCTTTGCCCGCAGTCGGGCAAAGCATACTGCGCGTGCGCAAGGCAAGATTGCCTTGCGCAGGCGTGTACTACAGAGGACACAGCATGAACTTCAATCCAATATTGCGGCCAGCATGCAGCCAGCGGGTAAGTAAAGGGTGAATCAAACACCCGAAAACCCCGCCCATATGACCGCAAACCTGTCCCGCCAAATTCAGGTGACAGGTTCCCTTTAAATACCTAGAGGCAACTAAGGACTGGAGGCAGGACACATTTGTTTCTGCAGCACGGGTTTACAAAGGGTAAAAGGGCGACCAAATTCACAATAGCTAGGTGGATCAGATCCACGATCGCTCTAGCCTACGAGGCTCAAGGAAGATCTCCCCCGGATACTCAGAGCACATTCAACTAGAGCCATAGCTACTTCATGGGCTGAGAAAGGGGGGGCTTCAGCGGACCAGATTTGCAGAGCTGCAATTTGGTCTAGTCTAAATACTTTCACAAAACATTATAAACTAGATGTAGTCTCAGGGCAACTAGCCTCCGGTAGAAAGGTTCTTCATGCAGTAGTCCCGCCCTAGATTATCATACTTTGGTATTCTCCATGGTGCGGTCAGGATTGGTGAACTGGAAAATGGTAATTAGACCTACCGGTAATTGTATTTCCAGGAACCCCTCCTGACAGCACTACTAGTTCCCTCCATGCTGAGAAGATTCTATATCAATGTGACATAATATTTGTATAAAGAATGTCTAATAAAATTTTTGTTGCATCCATCCATATAAGGTACTTTGAAAAGACAATTGTGGGTGAAGATGGAAGGGTCCTTTTAACCTGTCGTAGCTTCCTGTCCCAATGAGTATAAGAAGGACATCTTCCATGGTGCTGTCAGGATGAGTTACTGGAAACACCAATTAGACCAGTAGGTCTAATTACCGTTTTGGGGTTTTCAACAGCTGTAAGCCATAATCATCATTATCAGAAATAAACACTTGAAATAGATCACTCTGTTTGTAATGACTCTATAAAATATATGCTATTCACTTGTAATTGAAGATCTGAAAAATTAATTTTTTGATGATCTTCTAATTTAGTTAGAAGCATCTGTATATATTTTTGTCCTCACAACTGCTTCCACAGCACAGTACTCATGATGATATATATATATATATATATATATATATATATATATATATATATATATACATATATACTCCTCAACATTGCAACTACCAAGAAGGAAAAGATGTGAAATTCTGGAAATCAGAGGCTATATAGACATGTTATTCATATGCAAATGATGAAATAATGTGAACAAAATCTTTGAAACATCTCCGTTTATTCAGTATCGAGTAGGAGTACCATGTGCAGAAATGTACGCATTGACACACTTTTGGCATGCTGTCAGTGAGGTTATTAATGGATGTCTGAGGAATGTTCTGCCACATTAATTGCAATTGGGCACACAAATCTTTGTTTCGCTGCTAACAGTTCCCTTTGTAATTGTTGACAATGACAGTTCAGATGTGCTAGATGGCCTGCAGAGTCTCTGGACTTGTCCCCATGTCAGCAGGTTGAGAAAGCTGCAAGGTCAAAAACAGCACAAGGCTTGGCATTTTTGAAATACTGTTCCTGGGACACTTTGATTTTGTCATGTAACCAGTGGTATGGCCACTTTTCCAATGTAATGTTGAGCTTTTGGTGTACTGGGAATGAAGATCAGAGGTGTCTGCTTCCGTACATCATGCCACAACCCCCCCCCCCCCCCCCTTCCATGGTTGATATGTCTTAGGCTTCAAATCAGTCTACACAAATCATCAGAAGGCATTTGCACGACATTGGGGCTGCAAGTCAAATGTCCAGCTACATGTTCAATTGACCTCATGCCACCGCTTTCAAATGCAACCAACATGCATTGAACGGCAATGGCGGCTGGAATGGAGGCCTATCCTCTTCCGTGAAAAGTTCTATTTTTGCCTTACACACTTCAGATATTGGTCCGAAAACCAGAGGCAAAGCATTCCTCCAACAACCATTAATAACTGCATTGATAGAAGGCCAAGCCATGCAAATGCATGTATCTCTGCGGTGCTCATATTTAACTGAATAATTCAAGTTGTTTAGAAAATATTCTTTTCATTTTTTTTCATCATCAACTTGCACCCGAATGATGGGGGGGGGGGTGTGGAGAAAGCTTGGAAAGGAACACACTCCAAAGCTTACCACATCCTCTGCAATAAATTGACTTTTTAAGGCAAACAAGTGGAATATTCTGTAATGGCCGATTCAGTCATTCAGTCACCATATTTCAACCCCATCAAGCATGCATTTTACAAGACAAAACTTAGACGGGTTTTTTTCACTAGCAAGGATAATATTAATAGATCTTTAATAACTTCCACAATTGGATGTGTTTTTCAATCTCAGCACATGAACATTTAATTTAATCTTATACATGTGCCCCTGCTGTTTACTGTGTAATGGCTGTGTCTGACCGTACAGGAACATGGTCTGATCATATCACAGCTCCTGGGGAAGAGAATACAGTAGAACACGGCTGATTCTTTCAAGGTAAAACATTGTTCAGGCAGTGAAATGCTTTGCCTCACAGAAAGAAATCAGCTGCGATCCCATGCGATATTTTATACAACACACCAGTTTTCCGTATGGCCATGACAAGGACTCGATTTGAAGCAATCTAAATACATTTGCATGATAATGGGAAATGATCCCAATTTTGATTGTCTATAAAAAATTCGGCCAGTAATTGACCACTTTAGCAGAATATTTACTGAGGTATACAACCCCCAAATTTACATATGTATAGATAAATGTCTAATTTCAAAGGGAGGATAATATTCTGACAATACTTGCTTAGTAAGAGGGCCAGGTATGGAATTAAACTATACAAGTAGCTCAGGGTACACCAACAGACTTAGGGTTTATGAATGGAGGAACACGTGGTGACTCCCCCGTGTCCTTGGAAAGAATAGGAAAATTGTGTGGGAGTTGGCCTACATCAGCATTCCACTCTTCAAGACCCTCTCTGCCAGTGGTACAGTTGTAAGCGTCACCATGCAAAAAAAAAAAAAAAATCAGAAAGGCCACCTGTGAAGGATGACACTGGAGAGATCACACAGAATGCCACCACATGTGAGGAACCCGCACCCCGCCTGACATCACTTTTCCATCAGAAGGATCATGCGGTATGGTCTCCTCACTTTTACCAACATGATGTTCCGCATCCCTGGGGACACCTAAGGTCAGAATAGCACAGTTTTACCCAGACACCCCCTGTTCACACGAGGAGTGAGGGAGGGCGGTCTACTCAGTCGCTGACTGTTAGGCAATCCATGCACGTGTTGCGGCTGTTGGACAGCCAAGAGACATGCAGATGCTGGAACTCGAACATATTATTTAAGCACGCCGAAGACACCCGGATAGCACACAAGCATGCCCAACAAATAACACCTTATCCAATCATGTTCGCTCATCACTATTTGGCAGTTAGGAAGTTGAAGGTCCAAGTACTTCTCAAACTGAAGGTACCGATATTGTACCAGTGTAACTTTTTCTTGGCGAGGTTCCCAAAACTACAAGGGAAAAACACAGAAAATGTTAAGAGTATGCTCCAAAAGGACACAATTTACCATCGTGAAACCTGGCCTGTTCATTGAGGATTGCTTCAAATCATGTACCACATATCGAGAAATTGTTACCATTTGGGTTGTTTTTTTTTTTAAGACAGGACCCTTTTATAGCTTGACATACTCGGTACAACTTGCAGATACCATCACATTATAAATTCATACACCAGTAAAACCACAAGCAATATCATAATTATGCCCCAAGATAAATTGCTTGAGGGGTGTAGTTACCAAAATTGGGGTAGGGTAGTTTCCTCTATTTAGGCACATCAGGGGCTCTGCACACAACATCTACCTATTCCAGCCAATTTTGAGCTGCAGAAGTCAAATGGTGTTTTTTTCAAGCCCTGTCATGCGCTCAAACAGTAGTTTTTCTCCACACATGAGGTATCTGTGTACTCTGGAGAAAACGCACATCAAATTTTGGGGGTCCAATTATTCCTGTGGCCCTTGTGGAAATGAAAATTTGGAGTCTAAAGCAATATTTTTGTGGGGAAAAAAATTAAAATGTTTTCCTTCCACATTGCTTTAATGATGCCCCTAAAGGGTTAATAAACTCATTGAATGTGTTTTTTGTACTTTCAGGGGTGCCATTTTTAAAATAGTGTAAGTTTCAGTATTTTCTATCACATAGGCCCCCTCAAAGTCACTTCAAATGTGAGGTAATCCCTAAAAAAAAAAAATGGTTTTGAAAATTGTTGTTGTTAAAAAATGTGAAATTTCTAATACACTTTAAAACCTAACGGAAAACAATGTATATGTTTCAAAAACTATGGTGATGTAAAGTAGACATATGGGAAATTCTATTTATGATCTATTTTGGGTGCTATAACTATCTGGTTTAACCCCTTCATCCCCAGCCTGTTTTCACCTTCCTGACTAGGCCAATTTTTCAATTCTAACCAGTGTCACTTTATGAGGTATGCAAATTGTCTCATCAGAGAGGAAGAGGAGTTGGAACTCTAGTGCCACCTATTGAAAATAGCGATCCTACAAGTCAATATTGACACTTTAACAAGTCTAAAGGTACCTTCACACGAAGTGACGCTGCAGCGATAGCGACAACGATGCCGATCGCTGCAGCGTCGCTGTTTGATCGCTGGAGAGCTGTCACACAGACAGCTCTCCAGCGACCAACGATGCCGAGGTCCCCGGGTAACCAGGGTAAACATCGGGTTGCTAAGCGCAGGGCCGCGCTTAGTAACCCGATGTTTACCCTGGTTACCAGCGTAAAAGTAAAAAAAACAAACAGTACATGCTCACCTGCGCGTCCCCCAGCGTCTGCTTCCTGACACTGACTGAGCTCCGGCCCTAACAGCACAGCGGTGACGTCACCGCTGTGCTTTCACTTTCACTTTAGGGCCGGCGCTCAGTAAGTGTCAGGAAGCAGACGCTGGGGGACGCGCAGGTGAGTAAGCTGTTTGTTTTTTTTACTTTTACGCTGGTAACCAGGGTAAACATCGGGTTACTAAGCGCAGCCCTGCGCTTAGCAACCCGATGTTTACCCTGGTTACCAGTGTAAAATATCGCTGGTATCGTTGCTTTTGCTTTCAAACACAACGATACACGGCGATCGGACGACCAAATAAAGTTCTGGACTTTATTCAGCGACCAGCGACATCACAGCAGGATCCTGATCGCTGCTGCGTGTCAAACGAAACGATATCGCTAGCCAGGATGCTGCAACGTCACGGATCGCTAGCGATATCGTTACAAAGTCGTTTCGTGTGAAGGTACCTTAAGGCTAGGTTCACATTGCGTTAGCAGGAGCCTGTTCAACACATGCGTTAACGGGCTGCTGTTAACGCAAGTGCCAACATTATTATTATTATTATTATTATTGTTTATTTATATAGCACCATTAATTCCATGGTGCTGTACATGAGAAGGGGTTACATCAAAATACAAATATCACTTACAGTAAACAAAACTAACAATGACAGACTGGTACAGCGGGAAGAGGACCCTGCCCTTGCGGGCTTACAATCTACAGGATTGTGGGGAAGGAGACAGTAGGTCAAGGGTTGCAGTAGCTCCAGTGGTGTTGAGGTGGCCGTGTAGTCTTTACAGGCTGTAAGCTTCTTTGAAGAGATGGGTTTTCAGGTTTCTTTTGAACATGCCATCGTGCTAGCGCAGATAGAGCTAGCAGATGCTCTATCTGCGCTAGCAGTGACGGACCCGGAAACGTTGCAGCCCGCGTCCCAGGGTCCGTCACTCAATGACGGCACATCGCTAGCGCACGCCCATTGTGGGCATGTGCTAGCGATGCGTCCGACATTGGACTCAATGGCGGCGTTAATGGACTGCGTTACACCGCATTATGCCGCGATGTAACGTAGTCTGTCTAACGGACGCCTGCAACGCAGTGTGAACCCAGCCTTAGTCTTGTGACTTAGCCAAATCAGATCTATGTACTTTGCACTGATGAGGAGCAAAAGCCCGAAACGCCATGTCTGCAAATGGAGATTCTGATAGGATAAAAGCTATAAGTCATATTGCAAGGCGTTAAAGGGTTGATATTGACTTGTAGGATTGCTACTTCCTATGAGTGGCACTAGAGTTCAAGTTCTCTTCTTCTCTAAAGACAGTTTGCATATTTAATTTCCCAGAAGAGCATGCAGGGCGTTTAAGTCTCCTCATACTGGCCTGCTAAATCTGGCATGTCACTCTCCACAAGGAGAAACCTTAACCCTTTATGAGGTAGTAACTCTGAAACACTTCAACATATGCCAGTGAGGTTGTTTTTCATGACACCGTTGTACTTCATGTTAGTGGTAAATTTTGGTTAATAATGTGTTTATATATGAAAATACACACTGAAGCTTGTTTTCACCTTCCCGACCAGGCCATTTTTTTCAATTCTGACCATTGTCGCTTTACGAAGTAAGAAGTCTGGAACACTTCCACATATACCACTGATTCGAAGACTGTTTTCTTGTGACATATTGTACTTCATGAAAGTGGTAAAGTTTCTTTGATATGACTTATGATTATTTGAGAAAAAAATTGGAGCCATTTAGCTTTTAGAGTGCCTTTGTACTACCAGTAACATTGAAGCCCTCTATATTTCTATTAACAGATGACGGGCCGTAGTGGTGACTTTTTTTTGTGTGGATTGAGTTGAAGCCTTTATTGGGAACATTTTACATAACATTTAGGATCACATTTATCCAGCACTCTACACTGAGCACTTACACTTACTTTGAGGTTTCCATCTAAATCTCCGAGTGACGTGACAGAAGAAATCCTTTCACAGAGTTACTTTGGACTTCATCTGGCCTCTGTTCAGCGTTGTCCTTTTCAGAAGTGCATAAAATTGGTCGACTGCGCTTTTATGCACTCCTAAAAAGACATAGCCAGATCACAGGTCCTACAGTGTCCACAGTGCCTCCATCTGCCTAATTTTAGGGGATTCCATCTGAATCATGTATTTCAGAGAATTACACGGAAACCCCAGTGTAAGCGCTCAGTGTAGGATAAATGTGAGCCAAGTCTTACTGCGATCTTTGGGGGCCAAAAGAACAAATCAACAGCAAGTGAAGAATTGGTTTTATTTTTTATGCCGTTTGTCAAGCGGTGTAAGTGGCTAAACGACTTTATTTTTTGGGTTACTGCGATTACAGAGATCCCAGATTTATATCGGGTTTTCATATTTGGCAACTGTCACACACTGAAAGACACTTTTATTGCAAAAACTAGGTTTTGCATCCCCATATTGACACAGCTATAATTTGTCCATATTTTGGCCAACAGTCTTGTTATTTTTTGCGGGACGAGTTGACATTTTTATTGGTACCATTTTCGGGCACATTATATTTTTTTATTGCTTTCTATTCCCATTTTTGGGAGGAAGAATGAACAAAGACCAGCAATTCAGGAATTGTTTTTATGCTGTTCCTCATTTGATAAAATTGATAAGTCCGCTTTATTCTTCAATTCAGTACGATTACAGCAATAACCCATTTTGTTTTTTTATGTTTTGCCGCTTTCACACAATTTTATAGAAAAAATTATTATTTTTGCATCATGTTACTCTGAGAGCTCTAACTTTTTTACTTTTCTGCTGAGAGTTATATGACGGCTTGCTTTTTGCAAGACATGATGACGTTTTCAGAGGTACCATTTTTATTTAAATTTGTCTTTTTGATTGCGTGTTATTGCAGTTTTTAGAAAAAAAATTGGAGTCCTGCTCAACAGGACTGGATTTTCCTTTTCTTTTTCAAAAGAAATTATAGTGCATACAAAAGAAAAATGTACATGGTCGACATGACCCAGTCGACGCGTTTCGGCTGCACTAGGCAGTCTTACTCATGAGTCATGAGTAAGACTGCCTAGTGCAGTCGAAACGCGTCGACAGGGTCATGTCGACCATGTACATTTTTCTTTTGTATGCACTATAATTTCATTTGTAAAATGAAAAGAAAAGGAAAATCCAGTCCTGTTGAGCCGGACTCCAATTTTTTCTATTTCCCTTGATGTGAGGCCAGGGCGAGGCCGGAGTCTGGTTGAGGTGGATGAGCATGGAGCAACTGGGTGAGTTGGAATCAAGTTTCTATTATTGCAGTTTTTGTATGGCGGTATGATAAAGCATATTTTTTAGCCCTTTTTCTTTTTACGGTGTTCACTGAAGGGGTTAATCAGTGGGACAATCTTATAAGTCGGGTCGTTCCAGATACGACAATACCAAATATGCTAACTTTTTTAGTTTTCTTACACAAATTATTTATTCAAATTAAAAAAAAAAATATATATATATATATATATATATATATATATATATATATATATATATATATATATATATATATATATATATTTTTTTTCATCTTTATGGTGATCTGACGCTCTGCAATGCTTCTGCACTGCAGGGCATCAGAGCAGTGTCTGACAAGCAGGTAGGAGGCGTGTGTCACAGGGCATCTTCCTTGAAGGACCCCTCGGCCATCTTGCGGCCCACGGTCACCATGGAGACCATCAGCACAACGTGATCACATCACGTGGAACTGATGGAAGCAGACAGAGTTCGCTCCTTCTGTGATGCTCCTTGATGTTGCTGTCACTTGATAGCAGCATCAGAGGGGTTAAACATCTGCGATCAGTGCTAGAGCTGACAACCGCATTCAATCAGTGTGAGCCCACACAGTCGAGAAGAAGTAAACTTACAGCGGTTTGCGGGAACGCAGTTCAGTACATATACAACACATATCGGGGAACAGTTATATCAGATAGTTAGGTCACACAAAATAGTTAATAAATAACCTATAACCTTTACCATATGTCTAATTCACATCAGTATAATTTGAAAACATATTTTTTGTTAAGAAGTTAGAAGGATTAAACTTTTATTGGCATTTTTTATTTTTTCCAACAAATTTAACAAAACTATGCATGTTTGCAGGTTAATAGCGTTCCTAGCCTGCCTGGCGCTTGCATGTAGCCAAACGCTGAGGGGAGAAAATTAAAGGGAATCTGTCACCCCAAATTTCACCTATAAGCTAAGCCCACCGGCATCAGGGGCTTATCTATAACATTCTGGAATGCTGTAGATAAGCCTCCGATGTAGTCTTAAAGATGAGAAAAACAGGTTATATTATACTCACCCAGGGGCGGTCCCGCTGCGGTCCGATGGGCATCGCGGTCTGGGTCCGGCGCCTCCCATCTTCATACGATGACGTCTTCTTTGCTTCCTGCCGTGGCTCCGGCACAGGCGTACTTTATCTGCCCTGTTGAGGGCAGCGTAATGTACTGCAGTGCGCAGGCGTCGGGAAAGGTCAGAGAGGCCCAGCACCTGCGCACTGCAGTACTTTACATTGCCCTAAAGTACGCCTATGCAGGAGCTACGGCAGGAAGCAAAGAAGAGGACGTCATCGTATGAAGATAGGAGGCGCTGGAGCTGAACCGTGACGTCCATCGGACCGGACCAAACCTGGGTGAGTATAATCTAACGTGTTTTTCTTATCTTTCAGGTTACATTGGGGGCTTATCTACAGCATTCCAGAATGCTGTAGATAAGCCCCTGATGCCGGTGGCCTTAGCTTATAGGTGAATTTTGGGGTGACAGATTCCCTTTAACTTTATTCCCCCAGCAGCATGCATTTCAGTCACGGTGGCGGCGCTGGCTCAGTTACCACTCTGAGTATACAGAGCGGACGTCGTATGCGAGCCCCCAGCCCTGACTGACACTGGCTCAGTACTGGGGTTCAGCTGTTACTGAAAACAAATGTTGTTGGGGGGAATAAAGTAAATTTTCTCCCAGCAGCATTTGGCTATGCGCAGGCACCGAGCAAGTTAGTCATGCTATTAACCTGCAGCTTAACCCCAAATTTGTAGGTTATTAGTGTTTTTGCTGGTGACAGGTTCCCTTTAATAAATCCTGAGCATGTGACAAGTGGTGTAGTCCTCAGTGCTCCTCACCACAAATCTTACTCCTGTCGGTGACTAGAGTATGCTTTTTGATGTAAGGAGTGTCTCAACTTCTCTAATCAAATTTTGCTGTAGCAGGACAAAACTGATGTGAAAACAAATGCCAAGAATAGCAACATTTTGAGCAACTCCGAGTTGTGCAAACATTTTGCAACTTTTCAAAGCTTCTTTAAGAGCTTTCGCATGCCACTTGCCACAAATCTGAGACTAAAGCAAGATTAGTGGGGTAAAGAATGCTGCCGCTCATCATGAATTGGACTACTGGGGGATACTGCATCCCCATCCCTCTCTGGCCAGTATGTAGGAATTGGGCGAAAATAGCGTAAAAACTCACACTGTGCAAAAACTGTGATGAATTGGGGCCCGCGCTCAAAATTTTTGCTAAGCGCTAAATCCTAAAATACACACCTTTTATGTAAACTTTTTTTTTTACTTGAAACAGTAACAGAAATGGATGAGCATCGTAGTCGGATTTTAGCAATTACAAAACTTGGAATATAAGATACTGCATCAAACTCTGACTGTTTTCAGGATCTCCACTTGCTGTCATTCAATAGGAAAAGTCATTGTTTACTTGTGGATTGAAATCTGTCCTGGTCATGTGAAAAAGGTGCATAGTGGACAGTGTGGCCATCAGGACAGTGCTCAGCCGAGCAAAGCACTTGAGTATCCATCATAACCATGCATGGTCAGATCTTTGGCCTCGGAGAGGAAATTTCTTTCTGAATGACTGCAAGTTGAGCCCTGGAGGATTATGAGCAACTGACGCAGAACATATATTGGAACATTGTGTGAATGTTCGCTTATACAATAATTATTTGCTGATCCAGTATTCCCTGAGCGGTGGCAGATAATTGCACACCTTTGTCTATATCCGAGTCTCCTGTGTAGAGCGCTGCTCCTTGCTTCAGAAATATACACTTCATTTTACTATTTTCATGTAACAAATGTGATTGTCATTACTATGTCATATATTCACAGGAAATTAAGGCACAAAAACTATAAAGTAACTAAACGCTTGAGAATTGTATGGCCCCACATATATAAGCATTTTCCCCAGCCGGAGATGAAATAACAGTACTGAATGATAAAGTGATAGACACAATCTCAGAATGGCTAGGGAATGAACGGCTTACACGGAAGGCACAAGTGCACTTCCCCTGAAGCCAGGCGCTCATACAGATGGTGCAGTTTCTCAGGATGTGGCTGCTCAGCTTCAGGCGTGCATGGAATCTCAAAGTCAGAAGAACTCTGAGAATCTGCTCCGCCATCAGCAGGACGTGCTCCTTGGTCCCCTGGTTGTAGGCTCCGCTTACAGTCTCGGGTGTGACTTGTTCCTCTCCTTTCTCCGTTCTCGCCGTCGCCTTGTGCTCCTTGTGGATTGCCTTCTCCAGGCAGTGTAGCAGCGGTGAGCAGAGAAGCCCCTCCAGTCATACAGTACGGGTCAGCAGCTCTCCGCTCTTGAGATGACAGGAGCACGGTGTCCGCCTGGTTGTCCCATCCTTGGCTACCTTGCTCAGAGATGTGGGTCGACTGGGAGGAGTTTACAGACGATATATGAGTTGAATCATCAGAATCACTGAATATTTTTGGTGACTGAGAATTTTTGTCCCTTTCATCCTCAGAAGTTTCTGGGTTGTCTCCTTCAACAGGGGGTGAATTAAAGAAGAAATTCCATTGAGGCAAAATGTTTTCTGCTATGGTGGTAGTTGCTGGCAATTGTTCCGGTATTCTATTCATTTCATAGTGATCTGTGGATTGTGATGGTGCCCTTGTACCTGTATTAACCAATTTCAGGTCCTCAGCTTCTTCCTCCTCCTCCTCATCCTCTCCATTGGATTCCTCACACTCTAAGAATTCATCCATTGCACCAGTAGGCCCCGGGGTAGTCCTGCAGATCGCTGAGGGCTTATCACCGCAGCTTACAGACACATTTTCCCATGTCCATTTGTCGTCTTTTAGAATTTTGTGCTTCAAATGATTCAATGGATAATCATCAAATAATCCATCAGCACAGTCTTCATCTGCAAAATATGAATGTACAATGTAATTTATTTACTAGAAAAAAAAACAAAAGTGTATGTAAGATCATCAGTATACACATAAACCAGAGAATCCCTACAGCCGGTCCAACACCCTAAAGGAGCTGGCCCATCAGTGGTGTATACCACAACAATCCGAATTTTATTTCCCCTCCCGGATCCCCAGCGCTGCCTCTCTGGTCCCTGTTAATCGGCTGCAGCACTGATGTCGTGTGGGCAGCGCTGCAACCAATCAATACGTTCAAAGGCAAAGCTGCTAACTTTAGTGATCGGCTGCAATGCTATCGATGTGAGACCAGCGCTGTGGCCATTGATTGATAGTCAGGGCTCAAAAGAAAACTTTTCCACGCAGAGATAATTAACCCACATGAGTGGATCTACATATATTATTAGAGTAGAATTTAAATGCATAGCGAACAGCATCATTTCTCACAGAACGGCAGCTGTGCTTTCCTATTAACATTGAGGAGTAAAAGGAGATGGACGTTTCTGGTTGACAACAGCAGCGCAGTCCACCAGAAACATCCATCTCCTTTTACTCCACAATATATCTGCAGATTAAGCTTTCCTTTTATCCGTGGGTGAGACTGCAGCAGCTGTATACTCGTGGGGGTGTGACATGCAGAAATTGGTTAGGTGGCACCCCCCACCTCACCCCAACTTCCTCTACCCTATACTGTATCACATAAGTTCACTTGTCTCACTTTAATCTCTTTCCTATTAACATTAAAGGGGTTGTCCAAGCCAGTGACAGATCCGGAGGTGACATATTGGTGTGGTATCCGACACTGGGGACTTCCAACTGATGAACCATTTTCAGTTCTGACACCATTTACATTCAGTATGAGACCGGAATAGCAAGTCTTCATACAACCGTGTACTGGCCATTCCCAAGTACTCAGCTCTTATTGAAGTGACTGGTAACAGATGATCGTTGGGGGTGCCTGTCAATAACACAGTTTTGGGCAACCCCTTTAAATAAAAAATAAATCATATTAAAAAAAAAAAAACAACTTCCAAGAAACATGCATTACTATGAACAGCCTCACCTGTCGCATTGATACTTAAGTTTCTCGATCTTTTCAGGCTACCCAGTGGCTTGTACTTGACTTCTGTGCTTTCTGAATAAGATCTACAAAACGGCTTCAAGCTGTAGGACACATGACACAAGATAAATGCACAAAAGCGCTACAACAGCACACAACATACAGACATCTAATGGTCAGCACATTTATTTTTTTATTTATTTATTTTTTTTTTTAAGGCCGGCGTCACACTAGCGAGTTTTAACCCCTTCATGACCCAGCCTATTTTGGCCTTAATGACCTTGCCATTTTTTGCAATTCTGACCAGTGTCCCTTTATGAGGTAATAACTCAGGAACGCTTCAACGGATCCTTGCGGTTCTGAGATTGTTTTTTCGTGACATATTGGGCTTCATGTTAGTGGTAAATTTAGGTCGATAATTTCTGAGTTTATTTGTGAAAAAAACGGAAATTTGGCGAAAATTTTGAAAATTTTGCAATTTTCACATTTTGAATTTTTATTCTGTTAAACCAGAAAGTTATGTGACACAAAATAGTTAATAAATAACATTTCCCACATGTCTACTTTACATCAGCACAATTTTGGAAAGAAAATTTTTTTTTGCTAGGAAGTTATAAGGGTTAAAATTTGACCAGTGATTTCTCATTTTTACAACAAAATTTACAAAACCATTTTTTTTAGGGACCACCTCACATTTGAAGTCAGTTTGAGGGTTCTATATGGCTGAAAATACCCAAAAGTGACACCATTCTAAAAACTGCACCCCTCAAGGTGCTCAAAACCACATTCAAGAAGTTTATTAACCCTTCAGGTGTTTCACAGCAGCAGAAGCAACAAATAGGGGAAAAATTAACATTTAACTTTTTAGTCACAAAAATGATCTTTTCGCAACAATTTTTTTATTTTCCCAAGGGTAAAAGGAGAAACTGGACCACGGATGTTGTTGTCCAATTTGTCCTGAGTACGCTGATGCCTCATATGTGGGGGTAAACCACTGTTTGGGCGCACGGCAGGGCTCGGAAGGGAAGGAGCGCCATTTGACTTTTTGAATGAAAAATTGGCTCCAATCTTTAGCGGACACCATGTCGCGTTTGGAGAACCCCCGTGTGCCTAAACATTGGAGCTCCCCCACAAGTGACCCCATTTTGGAAACTAGACCCCCCAAGGAACGTATCTAGAAGCATAGTGAGCACTTTAAACCCCCAGGTGCTTCACAAATTAATCCGTAAAAATGAAAAAGTACTTTTTTTTTCACACAAATTTTCTTTTAGCCTCAATTTTTTCATTTTCACATGGGCAACAGAATAAAATGGATCCTAAAATTTGTTGGGCAATTTCTCCTGAGTACGCCAATACCTCATATGTGGGGGTAAACTACTGTTTGGGCACATGGTAAGGCTCGGAAGGGAAGGAGCGCCATTTGACTTTTTGAATGAAAAATTATCTCCATCGTTAGCGGACACCATGTCAGGTTTGGAGAGCCCCTGTGTGCCTAAACATTGGAGCTCCCCCACAAGTGACCCCATTTTGGAAACTAGACCCCCCAAGGAACTTATCTAGATGCATAGTGAGCACTTTAAACCCTCAGGTGCTTCACAAATTGATCCGTAAAAATGAAAAAGTACTTTTTTTTCACACAAAATTTTTTTTAGCCTCAATTTTTTCATTTTCACATGGGCAACAGGATAAAATGGATCCTAAAATTTGTTGGGCAATTTCTCCTGAGTACGCAGATACCTCATATGTGGGGGTAAACCACTGTTTGGGTGCACGGCAAGGCTTGGAAGAGAAGGCGCGCCATTTGACTTTTTCAATGGAAAATTAGCTCCAATCGTTAGTGGACACCATGTTGCGTTCGGAGAGCCCCTGTGTGCCTAAACATTGGAGCTCCCCTACAAGTGACCCCATTTTGGAAACTAGACCCCCCAAGGAACTAATCTAGATGTATAGTGAGCACTTAAAACCCCCAGGTGCTTCACAGAAGTTTATAACGCAGAGCCATGAAAATAAAAAAATATTTTTCTTTCCTCAAAAATGATTTTTAGCCCGGAGTTTTTTTATTTTCCCAAGGATAATAGGAGAAATTGGACCCCAAATGTTGTTGTCCAGTTTGTCCTGAGTACGATGATACCCCATATGTGGGGGTAAACCACTGTTTGGGCGCACGGCAGGGCTCGGAAGGGAAGGCACGCCATTTGGCTTTTTGAATGGAAAATTAGCTTCAATCATTAGCGGACACCATGTCGCGTTTGGAGAGCCCCTGTGTGCCTAAACATTGGAGCTCCCCTACAAGTGACCCCATTTTGGAAACTAGACCCCCCAAGGAACTAATCTAGATGTATAGTGAGCACTTAAAACCCCCAGGTGCTTCACAGAAGTTTATAACGCAGAGCCATGAAAATAAAAAAATATTTTTCTTTCCTCAAAAATGATTTTTAGCCCGGAGTTTTTTATTTTCCCAAGGATAATAGGAGAAATTGGACCCCAAATGTTGTTGTCCAGTTTGTCCTGAGTACGATGATACCCCATATGTGGGGGTAAACCACTGTTTGGGCGCACGGCAGGGCTCGGAAGGGAAGGCACGCCATTTGGCTTTTTGAATGGAAAATTAGCTTCAATCATTAGCGGACACCATGTCGCGTTTGGAGAGCCCCTGTGTGCCTAAACATTGGAGCTCCCGCACAAGTGACCCCATTTTGGAAACTAGACCTCCCAAGGAACTAATCTAGATGTGTGGTGAGCACTTTGAACCCTCAAGTGCTTCACAGAAGTTTATAACGCAGAGCCATGAAAATAAAAAATTATTTTTCTTTCCTCAAAAATGATTTTTTAACCCACAATTTTTTATTTTCCCAAGGGTAACAGGAGAAATTGGACCCCAAAAGTTGTTGTGCAGTTTCTCCTGAGTACGCTGATACCCCATATGTGGGGGTAAACCACTGTTTTGGCACACGTCGGGGAGCGGAAGGGAAGTAGTGACGTTTTGAAATGCAGACTTTAATGGAATGCTCTGCGGGCGTCACGTTGCATTTGCAGAGCCCCTGATGTGCCTAAACAGTAGGAACTCCCCACAATTGACCCCACTTTGGAAACTAGACCCACAAGGGAACTTATCTAGATGTGTGGTGAGCACTTTGAACCCCCAAGTGCTTCACAGAAGTTTATAACGCAGAGCCGTGAAAATAAAAAATGTGTTTTCTTTCCTCAAAAATATTTTTTTAGCCCAGAATTTTTTAATTTTCCCAAGGGTAACAGGAAAAATTTGACCCCAAAAGTTGTTGTCCAGTTTCTCCTGAGTACGCTGATACCCCATATGTGGGGGTAAACCACTGTTTGGGCACATGGCGGGGCTCGGAAGGGAAGTAGTGACGATTTGGAATGCAGACTTTGATGGAATGGTCTGCGGGAATCATGTTACATTTGCAGAGCCCCTGATGTGCCTAAACAGTAGAAACCCCCCACAAGTGACCCCATTTTGGAAACTAGACCCCCCACGGAACTTATCTAGATGTGTGGTGAGCACGTTCAACCCCCAAGTGCTTCACAGAAGTTTACAACGCAGAGCCGTGAAAATAAAAAATAATTTTTCTTTCCTCAAAAAAGATGTTTTAGCAAGCAATTGTTTATTTTCACAAGGGTAACAGGAGAAATTGGACCCCAATATTTGTTGCCCAGTTTGTTGTGAGTACGTTGATACCTCATATGTGGGGGTAAACCACTGTTTGGGCGCACGTCAGGGATCGGAAGGGAAGTAGTGACATTTGAAATGCAGACTTTAATGGAATGGTCTGCGGGCGTCATGTTGCATTTGCAGAGCCCCTGATGTGCCTAAACAGTAGAAACACCCCACAAGTGACCCCATTTTGGAAACTAGACCCCAAAAGGATCTTATCTAGATGTGTGGTGAGCACTTTCAACCCCCAAGTGTTTCACATAAGTTTATAACGTAGAGCCGTGAAAATAAAAAATAATTGTTCTTTCCTCAAAATTATGTTTTAGCAAGTAATTTTTTTTTTTTGCAAAGGTAACAGGAGAAATTGGACCCCAATAGTTGTTGCCCAGTTTGTCCTGAGTACGCTGGTATCCCATATGTGGGGGTAAACCACTGTTTGGGCGCACGTCGGGGCTTGGAAGGGAGGGCGCACCATTTGACTTTTTGAACGCAAGATTGGCTGGAATCAATGGTGGCGCCATGTTGCATTTGGAGACCCCTGATGTGCCTAAACAGTGGAAACCCCTCAATTCTAACTTCAACACTAACCCCAACACACCCCTAACCCTAATCCCAACTGTAGCCATAACCATAATCACAACCCTAACCCCAACACACCCCTAACCACAACCCTAACCCCAACACACCCGTAACCCTAAATCCAACCCTAATCCTAACCCTAATCCCAACCCTACCCACAACTGTAACCCCAACACAACCCTAACCCTATCCTTAACCCTAACCACAAGCCTAATCTTAACCCTATTTCCAACCCTAGCCCTAATTCCAACCCTAAGGGTACCGTCTCACATAACGATTTACCAACGATCACGACCAGCGATACGACCTGGCCGTGATCGTTGGAAAGTCATTGTGTGGTCGCTGGGGAGCTGTCACACAGACCGCTCTCCAGCGACCAACGATGCTAAGGTCCCAGGTAACCAGGGTAAACATCGGGTTACTAAGCGCAGGGCCGCGCTTAGTAACCCGATGTTTACCGTGGTTACCAGCGTAAAAGTAAAAAAAAAAAAACGTACATACTCACATTTCGGTGTCCTTCAGGTCCCTTGCCGTCTGCTTCCCGCTCTGACTGAGTGCCGCCATACAGTGAGAGCAGAGCGCAGCGGTGACGTCACTGCTGTGCTGTGCTCTCACTTTCCGGCCGGCAGACAGTCATAGCGGGAAGCAGACGGCAAGGGACCTGAAGGACACCGAAATGTGAGTATGTACGTTTTTTTTTTTTTTTTACTTTTACGCTGGTAACCACGGTAAACATCGGGTTACTAAGCGCGGCCCTGCGCTTAGTAACCCGATGTTTACCCTGGTTACAAGTGAACGCATCGCTGGATCGCTGTCACACACAACGATCCAGCGATGACAGCGGGAGATCCAGCGACGAAAGAAAGTTCCAAACGATCTGCTACGACGTACGATTCTCAGCAGGGTCCCTGATCGCTGCTGCGTGTCAGACACAGCGATATCGTATGGATATCGCTGGAACGTCACGGATCGTACCGTCGTAGCGACCAAAGTGCCACTGTGAGACGGTACCCTAACTCTAATTCCAACCCTAACCCTAAGGCTATGTGCCCACTTTGCGGATTCGTGTGAGATTTTTCCGCACCATTTTTGAAAAATCCGCAGGTAAAAGGCACTGCGTTTTACCTACGGATTTACAGCGGATTTCCAGTGTTTTTTTGTGCGGATTTCACCTGCGGATTCCTATTGAGGAACAGGTGTAAAACGCTGCGGAATCCGCACAAAGAATTGACATGCTGCGGAAAATACAACGCAGCGTTTCTGCATGGAATTTTCCGCACCATGGGCACAGCGGATTTGGTTTTCCTTAGGTGTACATGGTACTGTAAACTTGATGGAAAACTGCTTCGAATTCGCAGCGGCCAATCCGCTGCGGATCCGCGGCCAATCCGCTGCGAATCCGCGGCCAATCCGCTGCGTATCCACTGCCGATCTGCTGCGTATCCGCGGCCGATCCGCTGCGGATCCGCTGCATATCCGCTGCCGATCTGCTGCGTATCCGCGGCCGATCCGCTGCCGATCCGCTGCGTATCCGCTGCGTATCCGCTGCGGATCCGCGGCCGATCCGCTGCCGATCCGCGGCCGATCCGCTGCCGATCCGCTGCGGATCCGCTGCGTATCCGCTGCCGATCCGCTGCGGATCCGCTGCGTATCCGCTGCCGATCCGCTGCGGATCCGCGGCCGATCCGCGGCCGATCCGCTGCGTATCCGCGGCCGATCCGCTGCGGATCCGCTGCGTATCCGCTGCCGATCCGCTGCGGATCCGCTGCGTATCCGCTGCCGATCCGCTGCGGATCCGCTGCGTATCCGCTGCCGATCCGCTGCGGATCCGCTGCCGATCCGCGGCCGATCCGCTCTGTGTGCACATGCCATAACCCTACCCCTAACCCTACCCGTAACCCTAACCCTACCCCTAACCCTACCCCTAGTTCTAACCCTAGTTCTAACCCTAACCCTAGTGGAAAAAGAAAAAAAAAAATTTCTTTATTTTATTATTGTCCCTATGGGGGTGATAAAGGGGGGGGGGGGGTTATTTATTATTTTTTTTATTTTGATCGCTGTGATAGAACCTACCACAGCGATCAAAATGTACCTGTAAGGAATCTGCCGACTGGCAGATTCGGCGGGCGCACTGAGCATGCGCCGGCCATTTTCCAAGATGGCGGCGCCCAGGGAGGAGACGGCCGGACACCGGGAGGATCGGTAAGTATGAAGGGGTGGTGGGGGGGGTGATCGGAGCACAGGGGGGGTAATCGGAGCACAGGGGGGGTGAATACTAACAAGGAGGGAGCGGACAGGAGGACGGGGGAGCCGGCAGGCGGACGGAGGGGACCGGACCCCATAACAGAGGCCTGGGGGGGCGATCGGTGGGTGTGGGGGGGGTCACGTGAATATTTCCAGCCATGGCCGATGATATTGCAGCATCGGCCATGGCTGGATTGTAATATTTCACCAGCTTTTTAGGTGAAATATTACAAATCGCTCTGATTGGCAGTTTCACTTTCAACAGCCAATCAGAGCGATCGTAGCCACGGGGGGGTGAAGCCACCCCCCCTGGGCTGAAGCACCACTCCCCCTCTCCCTGCAGATCGGGTAAAATAGGAATTAACCCCTTCACCCGATCTGCAGGGACGCGATCATTCCATGACGCATACGCTGCGTCATAGGTCGGGAAGGCACAGACTTTCATGACGCAGCGTATGCGTCAAAGGTCGGGAAGGGGTTAAGGACGTATGAGCGCAGAAAACACATCCGTAAAATACGCATTACACACGGCCCAATGAATCTCTATGGGGCTGCTCCTATCAGCCGTATATTACTCATCCATAATATATGGTATTGTACGGCCGTAGAAAATCGCAGCATGCTGCGTTTGTCAGCGTATTGCGCCAAAAATACGCCAATGAAAGTCTATGGGGGCGAGACAAATACAGATTACACACGGAGCAGCAGTGTGACTTGCGAGAAATATGCAGCGTGTTCTATAGAAAAGCCGGTAATTCAATTGCCGGCTTTTTCTTTCTCCTTCACAAACCCGACATGATATGAGACATGGTTTACATACAGTAAACCATCTCATATCCTTTTTTTTTTTGTATATTCCACACTACTAATGTTAGTAGTGTGTATGTGCAAAATTTGGGCGCTGTAGCTTGTAAAATAAAGGGTTAAATCGCAGAAAAAATTGGCATGGGCTCCCGCGCAATTTTCTCCGCCAGAGTGGTAAAGCCAGTGACTGAGGGCAGATATTAATAGCCTAGAGAGGGTCCATGGTTATTGCCCCCCCCCCCTGGCTAAAAACATCTGCCCCCAGCCACCCCAGAAAAGTCACATCTGTAAGATGCGCCTATTCTGGCACTGGCCACTCTCTTCCCACTCCCATGTAGCGGTGGGATATGGGGTAATGAAGGGTTAATGTCACCTTGCTATTGTAAGGTGACATTAAGCCAGATTAATAATGGAGAGGCGTCAATTCTGACACCTATCCATTATTAATCCAATAGTACAAAATGGTTAAGAAAACACACACGTGATTACAAAGTCCTTTAATGAAATAAAGACACAGGGTGTTGTAATATTTTATTAGACTCTTAATCCACCTGAAGACCCTCGTTCTGTAAAAAAGGAAAAATAAAAAATCAACAATATCTCATACCTTCCGTCGCTCAGGTCAAGTCCCACGAAGTAAATCCATCTGAAGGGGTTAAATAATTTTACACCCAGGAGCTTTGCTAATGCAATTGTGCTCCTGTGTGTAAAACCCCGGGGAATTAATGAAATGCAGGGGAATGTCCTGTAGTTACCTTGAGTTGCGGTGAGGCGCCCTCTGCTGGATGTCCTCATATGAACTCGAGCGTGGGAACTTTTCCCAGGTAACTGCAGGACATTCCCCTGCATTTCATTCATTCCCCGGGTTTTTACAGGCAGGGGCGGCTGCATTAACAGGCTTCTGCTTGTAAAATTAGTTAAGCTTTTCAGATGGATTTACAATGTGGGACAGAACGACGGAAGGTATGGAATATTGTTGTTTTTTTTTTTAACTTTGTTTCAGGTGACAAGGGTCTTCAGGTGGATTAAGAGTATAATAAAATATTACAACACCCTGTGTCTTTATTTCATTAAAGGACTTTGTAATAATGTGTGTGTTTTCTTAACCATTTCGTACTATTGTATTAATAATGAATAGGTGTCAGAATTGACGCCTCTCCATTATTAATCTGGCTTAGGCTACGTTCACATTTGCGTTGTGCGCCGCAGCGTCGGCGCCGCAGCGCACAGCGCAAACAAAAACGCGGCAAAACGCATGCTAAAACGCTGCGTTTTGCGCCGCATGCGTCGTTTTTGGCCGAAAGTTGGACGCAAAAAAAATGCAACTTGATGCGTTTCTTGCGTCCAACGCTTGCGGCCATGCGGCGCAAAACGCAGCACAACGCATGTCCATGCGCCCCCATGTTAAATATAGGGGCGCATGACGCATGCGGCGCCGCTGCGGCGCCCGACGCTGCGGCGCTGACCGCAAATGTGAACGTAGCCTTAATGTCACCTTACAATAGCAAGGTGACATTAACCCTTCATTACCCCATATCCCACTGCTACATGGGAGTGGGAAGAGAGTGGCCAAGTGCCAGAATAGGCACATCTTCCAGATGTGCCTTTTCTGGGGTGGCTGGGGGCAGATGTTTGTAGCCAGGGGGGCCAATAACCATGGACCCTCTCTAGGCTATTAATATCTGCCCTCAGTCACTGGCTTTACCATTCTGGCGGAGAAAATTGCACGGGAGCCCACGCCAATTTTTTCTGCGATTTAACCCTTTATTTTACAAGCTACAGCGCCCAAATTTTGCACATACACACTACTAGCATTAGTAGTGTGGTATATGCAAAAAAAAAAGGGATATGAGATGGTTTACTGTATGTAAACCATGTCTCATATCCTGTCGGGTTTGTGAAGGAGAAATGAAAAGCCGGCAATTGAATTACCGGCTTTTCTGCTATATCGTGCTGAATTAAACACACACACACACATATATATATATATATATATATATATATATATATATATAGTATATATGTGTCTCAATGACATATCGTATATATGTTTTACCGAACATTTGAGCCCATAAATCCATTAGATGTCGGTTTTGCAAGCCTGTGAGAAAATATCGCAGTACGGATGCCATATGGATTACATACGGAGGATGCCATGCGCAAAATACGCTGCCACACCCTGCCTACGGATGACATACGGATCAGTATTTTGGGAACATTTCTGCGTATTACGGCCATAAAAAACGGACCGTATTGTCTTACGCCTAGTGTGTCGCCGGCCTAAGAATTTAAAGTATAATAGATTTTACAACAATGCGGTTATTAGATTTAAAACTGATCTGGCAATAGGATTACCCAGGTCACTATGACTACACAGATATCAAACATGTATAGTTTTTTTTTTTTAATTTAAGTGGTGAAAAAAAAAGAAATAAATAAACTGGAAACTTGTAAGAAAAAAAACTGCTTTGTTGCCATATTTTCGAGATATAGTGCAGTGTGATGACATTTTTGAGCGCTTTTTATGACATTTTATTCCAATGTTGCGGTGGCAAAAAATATTTATTCTGAAAAAAAAAATGTTTTTCTTGTTACGCAGCAATACCAAATATGTGTATGTTTTATTTTTCATTGTTTTAATGGGGCAAAAGGGGAGTGATTTGAACTTATTTTTTTTATTAAAAAAATATATATATATTTTTATTACTGCACTTAATAGTCCCTTTAGGAGACTTGAAGCTGCGATTGTCTGATCGCTTGAGCTAGACAGAAAACATGACAATCTATGAATGTCAGTCATGGCGACCCACGATCACGTCACAGGCGCGCCGATGGGAGCGTGGAACGACGCGCTCTCTGCCGATACATATTAAAAGCCTCTGTCAGAGATTGAGAGTGGCATTTAACAGGTTAACAGCCTTTTAGAAGCACTTGATGGCTGATTAAATCAGCATGCAAGCCCAAATCAAAGGCAGGGACACAACGTAAGATGTAAGTTTACGTCATATCATGAAGGGGTTAAAATGTATCCTTTATTAGTAACAATTAAAAATACCCTCCCCATTGGTAACAGAATTGCATAAACATTACATATATAAAATTGATAACGTTCAAATAGTGACCTTCTACCACATAAATTGATTTGCAACCCACCAAAGATAATTACTAAAGAGATCCATCTGTCCCTATAAATCCCTTGGTAGATCGCTGCCTTGCCATGGAGGTTGGCACCCTACAATAAGTGTAAAGTTACAGTCACTCTCGGAGTCCTTTCTCCCTCTTACAGCCATAGCTTCCCTTCATGACACAGATGCTGCTGCCACTTTTTATAACACCACAATAACAGCAACACTTGATTCAGCTGCCCCCCTCTCTCATAGCAAAACTCATATAATCAGCAGGCAGCCCTGGCTGACCAGCCTGAACAAAGAACTGAGACGGGCTTCCAGGGTCGCTGAGCGGAGATTGAAGCGATCCCTCTCTGCCGAACACTTCATCGCATACAAGCAGTCCCTCACCAGCTTCAAGTCCACACTCACTGCCGCAAAACAAACTAAGGCTATGTGCACACGTAGGAAATGTGGTGCAGAATTTTCTGCACTAAATCTGCATCTCCTGGCAGAAAACGCAGGTGCAGATTTGATGCAGTTTTTGTGCGTTTTTGTTGCCGTTTTTGTGCAGATTTGATGCAGTTTTTGTGCAGATTTTACTACTGCAGATTTTTATCATGGAGGGGTGCAGAAACGCTGCAGAACTGCACAAAAGAAGTGACATGCACTTCTTTGAAATCTGCAGCATTTCTGCATGGATTTTTCTGCACCATGTGCACAGCTTCTTTTTTTTTTCACATTGATTTACACTGTACTGTAAATCACAGTGCAGATCTGCAGCGTTTCTGCAGCAGAAAAAAACGCTGCAGATCTGCACTAAATCTGCATCGTGTGCACACAGACTTACTTCTCATCTCTCATATCCTCCCTGTCTCACAACCCTAAACAGCTTTTCAACACTTTAAATTCTCTACTCCATCCCCCAGCACCTCCTCCCTCTCCTCTCATTTCTGCAGAAGACTTTGCCTCCTTCTTTAAGCAGAAGATTGATGCGATCAGAGAAAGCTTTGGCCCGCAGCCCCCAATGCCACTCTTAGCTGCTCAGCCCTGTTCCTCCAAAACCAGCTTCTCCACCATGACAGAAGATCAGCTCTGCACCCTCCTGTCAAGATCACATCTCACCACTTGCACGCTTGACCCGCTCCCGTCCCATCTAATCCCTAACCTCGCCAGTCTTCATCCCAACCCTAACACACCTCTTCAACCACTCATTTACAAATGGTGTCTTCCCCTCATCCTTCAAGCATGCCTCGATCACACCCATGCTCAGAAAGCCCTCCCTCGACCCATCCTCTGTATTTAGCCATCGCCCAATATCTCTTCTCCCTTATGCCTCAAAACTACTGGAACAGCATGCCCATCTTGAACTGTCCTCCCACCTCTCCTCCTGCTCCCTCTTTGACCGGTTACAATCTGGCTTCCGACCGCATCACTCAACTGCAACTGCCCTATCTAAAGCCACCACCAACCTACGAACCACGAAGAGCAAGCGACACTACTCTGTCCTTCTTCTCCTGGACCTGTCTTCTGCCTTCGACACTGTCGACCATTCCCTCCTGCTACAGATTCTTTCATCTCTTGGCATCACAGACTTGGCCCTATCCTGGATCTCGTCATATCTAACAGACTGAACATTCAGTGTCTCCCTCTCCCACACCACCTCCTCACCTCGCCCCCTGTCTGTCGGTGTTCCCCAAGGCCCAGTCCTAGGGCCCCTGCTCTTCTCCATCTACACCTTTGACCTGGGACAGCTCATAGAATCCCACGGTTTGCAGTATCATCTCTACGCCGATGACACGCATATATACCTCTCTGGACCTGACCTCACCTCCTTACTGACCAAAATCCCACACTGTCTATCTGCTATTTCAGCTTTCTTTTCTGCTCGCTTTCTAAAACTGAACATGGCCAAAACAAAATTCATCATCTTTCCCCCATCTCACTCTACCCCTCCACGAGACCTATCCATCAATGTCAATGGCTGCTCACTTTCCCAAGCCCCACACTCTCGGTGCCTCAGGGTGATCCTTGACTCTGCCCTCTCTTTCAAGCCACATATCCAAGCCCTTGCCTCCTCCTGCCGACTCAAACTCAAAAATATGTCCTGAATCCGTGCATTCCTTGACCATGAAACCACAAAAACGCTAGTGCACGCCCTTATCTCCCGCCTCGACTACTGCAACCTCCTACTCTCTGGCCTCCCATCTAGCACTCTGGCACCACTCCAATCCATCCTACACTCTGCTGCCCGACTAATCCACCTGTCTCCCCGTTATTCCCCAGCCTCTCCTCTCTGCCAAGCCCTTCACTGGCTTCCTATTGTCCAGAGGATCCAGTTCTAAACCCTAACTATGACATACAAAGCCATCCACAACCTGTCTCCTCCATACATCTGTGCCATGGTCTCCCGATACTTACCCACACGCAAGCTTCGATCCTCTCAAGATATCCTTCTCTACTCCCCTCTTATCTCTTCTTCCCACAACCGCATACAAGACTTCTCCCTTGCTTCCCCCATACTCTGGAACTCTCTACCCCAACATATCAGACTCTCGCCTAACACGGAAACCTTCAAAAAGAACCTTAAGACCCACCTCTTCCAACAACCCTACAACCTGCAGTGATCCTTAGTCTGCTGAACCGCCGCACGACCAGCTCTACCCTCTCCTAGTGTATCCTCACCCATCCTCTGTAGACTGTGAGCCCTCGCGGGCAGGGTCCTCCCTCCGTCTGTACTTGTGTGTGCCTTGTTTTGCTCATGTTTATTGTACTTGTCTATATTTGCCCCTTTCACGTGTAAAGCGCCATGGAATAAATGGCATTATAAAAATGTATAATAATAATAAAAATGGCGCCACCGCACACTGAGAATTATTCCTCTGTCTCTTAGTAAATGCAGGATCAATCTTAAATCAACATGAAGAACTGTAAATCCACATCTAGAGACATAAAGCTAAATTACCCAGCTACATGGATAAAAATATAGGGTTACAATCCAGGCTAGAATGGGACAGAAAAAAAAAGTGGGTTATTCATATCCTAAACTACTTCCAATGAGCATGTGTCCATCAGTGCACTGCTCTACTCATCTGACTTGCATGCTGTGTCGCTACGCGTTTCCCTTCCATCATTCACTTCATCAGGAGACTCTTAGACAGCTGGCATCAAATCATAACATCCTTTGTAAGATAGTAGGGTCTCTGTACTGTTTGTCGGACACAATTTCAGACATCTTAAAAATAAAAAAAAACCTAATTTTTTATTTTTACTCACATTTCCTCAACATATGCTAATGTTCTCCCAACTGGAATCACACTTGGATACACATTCATAGGTTTTATGTGATGCAAAAAGTCTTTAATCTAAATAGAAGAAAAAAGAAAATCAGGTTGTTGAATACAATATTTTTATATTAGGTGCCTATAAGGAAATAATGGTCCAGTTAGAAATAATGTAATTGCAAAAAAAAAAAAAAAATAATGCCCGCTGAACACCCTTAACTTTTTAATTTTGACAATAATGTAGTTGCAATAAGGTGATTGATTGTTGCGACCAAAATGTATTATCCAACGGCATTAATTTGGCATTCATCCAATTTATTGATAAGCTTTTGTTAATAAAGGCAATAAAGTGTGTGAGGCTGTAGCCTCTGATACAGCTAGGGGGCGCTGTTTGTTCTCCCCAGAATGTGCATGCAGACGGATGAAGTCCATAGGTGTGCATGAGAGTCACGGATTTCCGGTCCGGGTTTTCCAGGTGGCTGAAGGCCACAGGTTTGTGTGTGTTTAAAAACCCTGCAGTAAGGGGTTTGGGTTTGTCAGGACGTGTCAGGTGTCCGGCCAGGTGCACGTCAGTGTCAGTTTGGTGTGTGCTGGTCTGCAGAGTGCATGGAGGCCAGCAGAGCCAGCACCCAGGGCAGCTGAATAGCCTGGCACCCGCAGCGTACAGAGATGCAAGTCGTCCATGTTACTGGTCTCGGATGTGGACAGTCCTGTGCCCGGAGGTGGATGTCCTGTACCTGAAGGAGTCGGATGTGGACAGTCCTGTGCCCGTAGGAGTCGGATGTGGACAGTCCTGTGCCCGGAGGTGGATGTCCTGTACCCGAAAGAGGACTAGCATGTGCAACGATTGCAACCAGGTGGATATGGTGCCCGGCTGCTATCCGGAGGATATCCTGAACTGTGTACGACTGTGTGAGTAAAGAATCTGTAAGAGACTGTGATACAGAGATGCAGGACACCCACGAGAACAAGTCAGAGGAGGGCTGGCGTGTGTTGTGTCTGCAACATATGAGGCTGTGTGTATGGAGATGTATAGAGACCGTGAGATGGTTTGCGGTCGCCCAGGGAAACTGGACAAGGGAAGTCTGGCCTGCTTAGGGACCACAAATCTAAAGCCATGTGATATGTATTGCTTTGAACTGGTGTAAACTGGTCACTGATAATATCCACTGAAGTTATATGCATTTATGTGAACTGGACTTTAATGCTGTGAAGAAACATATTAAAAGAGACTTTTGTGTTTGAATTTGTGGGTCACTGCTTCTTCACTGCGTACGATGCTACTGCAGCTTTACAAGTGGGGCAACAATAGTTTTCTCACTGTTTTCCCCATGTGGTATAAAGAAAATGTTAATTTTATTCTCCTTATCAGTACGAATGTAGCCGTACCAAATATATGTGTATATGTGTATATATATATATATATATATATATATATATATATATATATATATATATATATATATATATATATATATATATATATGTATGTATGTATGTATGTATGTATGTATGTATGTATGTATGTATGTATGTATGTGTATATATATATATATATATATATATATATATATATATATATATATATATATATATATATTTTAGTACTTTTGTACAATAAAACACTCAGTTAAAGTAGTTATATGAGGGCTGTGATTTTTGTGAGTGGAGCTTTGCAATTTTTTTACATTAATTTTTATACTTTTTCTTTTGATGCGGAAGAGAGGGGGAGAGGAGGGGGAAAAGAGACAAATCACCCTCATATTTTTGCCCTTTTTAGTTACAATATGTAGTACAAAAAAAAATAGGTTAACTTTATTCTAAGGGTTGCTGGGATTGAGGCGGCTATAGATAGATATATTTATTTATATACAGTTGTGGCCAAAAGTATTGACACCCCTGCAATTCTGTCAGATAATACTCAGTTTGTTCCTGAAAATGATTGCAAACACATTCTTTGGTATTATCTTCATTTAATTTGTCTTAAATGAAAAAACACAAAAGTGAATGAAGCAAAAAGCAAAACATTGATCATTTCACACAAAACTCCAAAAATGGGCCAGACAAAAGTAGCCTAATACTTGGTTGCACAACCTTTAGCCAAAATAACTGCGACCAACCGCTTCCGGTAACCATCAATGAATTTCTTACAATGCTCTCATGGAATTTTAGACCATTCTTCTTTGGCAAACTGCTCCAGATCCCTGATATTTGAAGGGTGCCTTCTCCAAACTGCCATTTTTACATCTCTCCACAGGTGTTCTATGGGATTCAGGTCTGGACTCATTGCTGGCCACCTTAGAAGTCTCCAGTGCTTTCTCTCAAACCATTTTCTAGTGCTTTCTGAAGTGTGTTTTGGGTCATTGTCCTGCTGGAAGACCCATGACCTCTGAGGGAGACCCAGCTTTCTCACACTGGGCCCTACATTATGCTGCAAAATTTGTTGGTAGTCTTCAGACTTCATAATGCCATGCACACGGTCAAGCAGTCCAGTGCCAGAGGCAGCAAAGCAACCCCAAAACATCAGGGAACCTCCGCCATGTTTGACTGTAGGGACCGTGTTCTTTTCTTTGAATGCCTCTTTTTTTCTCCTCTAAACTCTATGTTGATGCCTTTGCCCAAAAAGCTCTACTTTTGTCTCATCTGACCAGAGAACATTCTTCCAAAACGTTTTAGGCTTTTTCAGGTAAGTTTTGGCAAACTCCAGCCTGGCTTTTTTATGTCTCGGGGTAAGAAGTGGGGTCTTCCTGGGTCTCCTACCATACAATCCCTTTTCATTCAGACACCGACAGATAGTAAGGGTTGACACTGTTGTACCCTCGGACTGCAGGGCAGCTTGAACTTGTTTGGATATTAGTCGAGGTTCTTTATCCAACATCCGCACAATCTTGCGTTGAAATCTCTTGTCAATTTTTCTTTTCCATCCACATCTAGGGAGGTTAGCCACAGTGCCATGGGCTTTAAACTTCTTGATGACACTGCGCACGGTAGACACAGGAACAAGGTCTTTGGAGATGGACTTGTAGCCTTGAGATTGCTCATGCTTCCTCACAATTTGGTTTCTCAAGTCCTCAGACAGTTCTTTGGTCTTCTTTCTTTTCTCCATGCTCAATGTGGTACACACAAGGACACAGGACAGAGGTTGAGTCAACTTTAATCCATGTCAACTGGCTGCAAGTGTGATTTAGTTATTGCCAACACCTGTTAGGTGCCACAGGTAAGTTACAGGTGCTGTTAATTACACAAATTAGAGAAGCATCACATGATTTTTCGAACAGTGCCAATACTTTTGTCCACCCCCTTTTTTGTGTTTGTTGTGGAATTATATCCAATTTGGCTTTAGGACAATTCTTTTTGTGTTTTTTTTTCATTTAAGACAAATTAAATGAAGATAATAATAACAAAGAATTTGTGTTTGCAATCATTTTCAGGAAGAAACTGAGTATTATCTGACAGAATTGCAGGGGTGTCAATACTTTTGGCCACAACTGTATACACACCGTAGATTTTTTTTACTGCCTACTATTTTTAAACAAAAATCCTACGGTGGTCAATATTTGCCTTTAGGATTTCTAAATCCAATAGATGGCGTTAAAGTTCCAGTCCTCTTCTTCCTTGAAGACCTTTTTTGCTTATTTTTAAACAGTCCCTTTTTTAATGTAAAATGAGTTGTATTTTTTTTCTTCTGGCGGGGAGGAGTAGAGTGGGGAAATTTCTTTTTTTTTTAATTTAAAGTACATACCGTACCTAGACAGACAGATATATCTATGGGAAAACGTGATTGTTACCATTTCAAAGCATTAATGGCTTGTTATACTTGCAGACAATCCATTACAGGGGTTGTCTGGCCTTAGGCCACAAGTCTGCAATTACTTTTTGTGACTGCAGACTTGTGAATGCTCAAATAGCGCACTTTGTGCGCAGTGAGGATTCTCTGGTGCCAGGAGCGGACAGTCATGTAACTGCAAGTATTTGATTTTTATCCTTCCTACCACATTCTTACTAGACTGTATCTCGCCTCGGCCAATACTCTTGAATTGACAGTCCACAGCTGACCACATGTATGCAAATCACACACTTGTGGTTACATGCCCGCCACCAGAGAATCCTTGCAGTGGGTGCAATGTGAGGATTCACAAGTCTGCAGTCACAAAGTGATGGCAGACTTTTAGCATATCCCCTTTAAGCTACTTGTACACCACCTTATAGACAAAGTGAGTTCCTTAGATGTGACAATTGCGGACCACCAAAAAGTCAGGAGTGGAACACCGGAAATATGTATTGGCACATCTTCTGTACTTTGGCTGAAAATAGACTTAAAGAGTCACCGTGAAAATGCAGTATCCTCTGCAGGCAGCATGTTACAGAGCAGGAGGAGCGGAGCAGATTGATATATAGTTTTGTGGGAAAATATTCAGTACAACCTGTGTATTAATCATTAAAACTTCTCCTCTTTAGGGATTTTGAGTCCAGTAGGCGGTCCTATCCATGACTGACAGCTTTTCTTGTATGAGTGCACATACAGAGACAGCTTTCAGTCACTGACTGAACTGCCCACTGGACTGAAAACCCCAGAAATGGCAAGAGTTTATCGTATTAAAACACAAGCTACACTACATTTTTTTTCTGACAAAAAAGGAGATTTTTGTGTACTCACCGTAAAATCTCTTTCTCTTAGCCTCTAATTGGGGGACACAGGACCATGGGTGTTATGCTGCTGTCCACTAGGAGGCAACACTATGCATAATCTGAAAAAGATTAACTGTGGCTCCTCCTGTGCAGTATACACCCCTGGACGGCATCAGCCTTCTCCAGTTTTGTGCAAAAGCAGTAGGAGGAACGTAACATGAATAACATAATTATGCCTGTAAGAAGGCAACTATGTACGAGCTCAAGAAAACAATATGAGAACTCAACAGTTACAACGGCCCGGAAAGGGCAACAGGGTGGGAGCTGTGTCCCCCAATTAGAGATTTTAAAAGAAAGAGATTTTACGGTGAGTACACAAAGATCTCCTTTACTCTGTCGCCTCATTGGGGGACACAGGACCATGGGACGTCCTAAAGCAGTCCCTGGGTGGGAAGCAATGGACGAATATTGTGCAGACAGGCCCCTATACTTAGGGCACCGCCGCCTGCAGGACACATCTACCCAGGCTCGCGTCCACTGAGGACTGGGTATGAACCCTGTAGTGTTTAGTAAACGTGTGTAAGCTAGTCCAAGTGGCCGCCTTACACACTTGTTGTGCCGAAGCATGGTGCCGAATGGCCCAGGAGGCCCCTACCGCCCGTGTAGAGTGTGCCGTAATGCCGGCTGGAAGAGGAGAATTCTTAAGGTGGTAGGCCTCTTGTATGGTGGATTTGATCCACCTGGCAAGGGTAGCTTTGGAAGCTGGCAGACCCTTGTGGCCGCATTCCGGAAGGAGGAAAAGAGAATCAGACCTCCGGAAGGACGCAGTCCTAGACACATATATACGCAATGCCCTGACAAGGTCAAGCGTATGCAGAGCCTTCTCCACTATGAACCGGAACCGGACAAAGGGATGGTAGTGAAATTTCCTCATTGAGGTGGAAGTCGGACACAACCTTCGGAAGGAAGGATGGGACCGTACGAAGAACTACCTTGTCCTGGTGAAAAGCCAGGAAGGGCCATCTGCAGGAGAGTGCTGTCAGTTCAGACACCCTGCGTAGCGAGGTGATTGCCACTAGGAAAACAACCTTCTGGGAAAGAAGGCGGAGCGGGACCTCCTTAAGGGGTTCGAAGGGTGGTTCCTGCAATGCTGTCAGGACCAGGTTGAGGTCCCACGTTTCTAGTGGTCGTCTGTAGGGGGGAACCAATCGGGAAACCCCCTGAAGGAAAGTCCTTACTTGCGGCTTGGTAGCAATGTGCCTTTGAAAAAGCACTGAGAGGGCTGACACCTGGCTCTTAAGCGAGCCCAATGACAGCCTGGCCTCCAGACCCGATTGGAGAAAACCAAGTACTTTGAGTAGGGAATAAGGGAGTGGGATCTGGCCACGAGATTCGCAACAGGTAAAGAAAGCTTTCCAGATACGGTAATAAATCTTGGCAGAGGCTGGTTTCCGTGCTCTGATCATGGTTCCAATGACGTCCATCGAGAGCCCTGCCTGGGTTAGAACCCAGGTCTCAAGGGCCACGCCGTCAAATTGAGAGCCCCTGAGTTCTTGCGGTAGAACGGGCCTTGTGATAGAAGATCGTGGCGGTCGGGGAGACGCCAGGGGGCGTCTGCTGTGAGTTGTACGATGTCGGCGTACCATGTGCGTCTGGGCCAGTCCGGTGCAATTAGGATGGTTGGAACTCCCTCTTGTTTGATCTTCCTCACCACTCTGGATATCAGGGGGAGAGGTGAAAAAATATACAGAAGCTGGAACTGGGTCCAGTCCTGAACCAGAGCGTCTGCTCCGAGCGACCGCGGATCGTGTGTTCTGGCCATGAAGTTGGAGACCTTGGCATTGAAGTGGGATGCCATTAGGTCCACATCCGGGGTCCCCCAGCGGAGACAGATCTGTTGAAAAATTTCGGGATGGAGAGACCACTCTCCCGAGTCTATTCCTTGTCGGCTGAGGAAGTCTGCTTCCCAGTTGTCCACACCCGGAACGTGGACCGCCGAAAGAACCGACCCTGTGTCCTCCGCCCAGCGGAGGATGTGTGACACTTCTCCCATCGCCTAGGTACTGCGGGTCCCCCCTTGGTGGGGCATTGTCCGACTGTATTCTGATGTGAGAGGCTGCCAGTAAGTGATGGAAGGCCCTCAATGCCAGAAGGATGGCACGAATTTCCAGGATGTTGATGGGCATGGTCGCTTCCACTGGGGACCACTTGCCCTGTGCCCTGTGGTGTAGGTGCACCGCACCCCAACCAGTCAGGCTTGCGTCGGTGGTCAGAACCTTCTATTGACCTGAGAGAAAGGATTTCCCCTTAGCTAGCGAGGTTGGCTTGAGCCACCAGTGCAGGGACCTCCTGGTTGACGACGTTAGCTGGAACTCCCTGTCGAGAGAAAAGGGATTCCTGTCCCAGGACTTGAGAATGGCTAGTTGGAGAGGTCTGAGGTGAAACTGGGCAAATGGGACAGCTTCTATTGCTGCTGCCATCTTGCCGAGGACTCTCATGGCAAACCGGAGAGATCGAGGGGGTTTGCGGAGCAGGGTGCGAACTGCTAGTCGGAGAGCCAGTGCCTGGTCCTTGGGAAGGAGCACTAGACCCCTGGAGGTGTTGAATAGCATTCCCAGGAAGGTCAGGGACTGACTCGGGGTTGGTGATGACTTTTGTAAGTTGATTAACCAGCCCATGCGACAGAGTATCGGTTGTGATTGAGACGCTGAGCTCGCAGTCCTTGAAGGTGGGAGCCTTAATGAGTAGATCGTCCAGGTATGGAACGACTACTATGCCTCTGGAGTGCAGGACGTCCATGCTGGCTGCCATGACCTTGGTGAACACTCTGGGAGCCGTGGCGAGTCCAAAAGGGAGAGCCACGAATTGGTAGTGGTCCTGGCCTATTGCGAACCTGAGAAACCTCTGATGGGCAGGTGCAATGGGTATATGCAGGTATGCGTCTTGTATGTCTATGGAGGCGAGATATCTCCCTTCTCCATGGACGCAATGATGGACCGAAGGGACTCCATGTGGAAATGACAGACCCGTACATATTTGTTGAGCTGTTTTAGGTCTAGTATGGGCCGTACGCTGCCTCCTTTCTTGGGAACTACGAACAGATTGGAGTAGAACCCTCGGAAGCGGTTGGTCGTGGGGACCGGTACTATGACTCCTGCTTGAAAAAGCGAGTAGACAGCTTGGTGGTAGGCACGAGCCTTGGCTGGCAGATTTGGGGGGACAGAGAGGAAGAATCGGTCTGGTGGGTTGGAGGTGAAGTCTATTTTGTATCCGGAAGACACTAGTTCCATGACCCACCTGTCTTCTGTAATAGGCAGCCAGACTTGATGAAAGAGCAAAAGTCGGCTGCCTACTGGTGTGGTATCTTCCGGAGTCCGTGAGTCATGATGAGTAGAAAGTCTGAGATTTTCCTCCTCTGGGCTTAGGCTGGCCTGCTTTTGACTGCCAGGTCTTGTCCGACCTTTGCGTCGATCGTGAGTTGTCCCTGCGTGGGGAACGGTTACGATTTTGTGGTGGACGCAAGACGGACCAGCCGGAGGAATTCCGAAAGGATCGGAATCGAGTTTGGTTACGCTTCTTGTAAGTGCGTTTAAGTTTCAGTTGGGGAAGAGAAGTTCTCTTACCCCCGGTGGCGTTGGATAGCATAGCATCCAACTGTTCACCGAAAAGTCTCCCACTGAGGTAGGGGAGGTGCGTGAGGGACTTCTTTGAGGCTGCGTCCGCTTTCCATTCCCGCAGCCAGAGGATACGCCGAATCGTGATGGCGTTTGATGCTATCCCCGCTTCTTTGCCCAGGCCAGAATGGCCTTGGCGGCCCAAACTGAGGCGAACGCGGGAGCCAGGGATGCCCCTGCTGCCTCGAAAATTGAACGAGCCATGCGTTCTACCTGCCGGTCTGCTGCGTCCCTGAGGGTTGAGCTATCTGGCAGTGAAAGGAGGGTCTGTGCTGCTAGCCTAGAGACTGGGGGGTCCACTTCAAGTGGATCTGTCCATTCCTTGGTGTCCTTCTGTGGGAAGGGGTACCTCGCCTCCAGATATTTGCGATTAGTGAATTTTTTCTCAGGCTGTGAGAGCTGCTTTTTAAGGACCGTCTTAAACTCTGGGTGGTTAGAGAAAACCTTAGGCGGCTTCAGAGGTCCTTCAAAGGAAATCTTATGTTCTGGGGCCTCTGGTGGCGGATCAGAAATGTCCAGCACCCGATGGATGGATGAAATTATGTCTTCAACTAGCGCTGTATTGCTAGGAGGGATTGGGATCAGGGACCCCTCTGTTTCTCTGAGTCAGAGTCGCAGATGCCTTCCGAATCCTTTGTATCACTGAGGCGTCCCCTGCTGAGTGGGCTGGGGCTCCTGCCCTCTCTGGTCGGGGATTGCGGAGATCTGATTGTCTGTCCCTGGAATGGGACGGTCTAGATGACCTGGAGCTACGGTGTCTCTCCCTAGAGGGGGATGACTGTGTGCTATGGGATGACGCAGATGGACTTGATCTATGGGTCCGCTTGCGTCCTGACCTAGACGTGGATGTGCCAGGGTCATCTTGTTCCTGAGTCAAGCTCTCCCTTTGCTGGGTAACGGTCATAGCCGGGGCATGACACTGCAGAGCCTGAAGCAATGTGGAGGTTAGGTTATCTATAGACTGCGTCATAGATTGCGATATCTGAGTAGCCCATTCCGGCGTGGCATTAGACACCGAGGCATTGGCAGGGGCTTCTTGGGGCTCTGACACATTAGTTTGTATACAGTTCTGACAATGCGGGTACCTGCTACTACTGGGGAGAGCGGTCCCGCAGGCTGTGCAGAATGCATAATAGCAGTTCTGCCTGGTTCTCTTGGACCTTGAGCCCGGCATACTGCACAGAGTGCAGAAGTGCTGCCAGCAGAGGACCTTACAGGGGTAGAGAAACCTATAAGGGAGCCTTATAGGTAATATGGATTCACAGCTGAGTAAAAAACCCAGCTGTGATCTTACCCCACCAGTGTGCCCCTAGGTCCAGCGCCAAAGATCCACAGTCCTGTGCCCCCCGGAGACTGGCTGCCTGGTCCTGGTCCTGCAGACCGGGAGATGCAGGGTTAATCTGCAGCCGAAAATGGCTGCTGAGAAAGAGAGGAAAGGAGGAGAAGGGGGCGGAGAGCTGGAAAAAGGCGGCAAGGCTGTGTAAAAACACGCCCTTTCTGTCTCGATCCACCCCCTTTATGACACTGTAGAGTGTCATATTTGTCATCCGGGGGGCGGAGAGGAGGCGGCAGCTTCAGCTAGGCCGAAGCCGGGGCCTAAATTAGATGCCTGAGGCCCAGAAGGGCTCCAGGCCGGCGCGAAAGTCCGGGAGGGGGTCGGATCTGAACCGGACCCCCTCCGGATTTAAAGGCAGGATGGCGGTGGGGCTATAAGCGGAAGGGGGAGCCCAGTAGGGGTCTCCCTGAGGCAGTATAGAGCTGGTGCTGCCGCAGAGACAGGGGCGCAGGGAGCCCTGTGTCTGTATGTGCCATGCCTGCCTGCACCCCCCCCGGCCCCAACAGGAGCCCGCAGCTGGGCTGGGGTCCCTGGATGCAGGCGCAGTGTGCTGGCCCATTGCTGGGAGCTGTAGAATGCTGCCTGTACAGGCCCTACCTGAGGTGTCTCAACCTAATACCCCCAGAGGGGGATAGGGAGGGTGCTGTTGTCACCTTCAGGGGCCTTTATCCTCGCCTCGACCTCAACCCAGAAACCAAAAGGAATTGGGGAAGGAGGGGGGGTCTCGACTTCGAACCAGCACCCGAGGGACTGGGGAAGGAGCAACATGGGGAATAGCCATCTCTACTTCAACTGGGCACCCCATAATAGGGGGCCGAGGAAGGAGCCATGCCGGGAGTCTCACAGGAGACCCTCTTTTCTTCATCTGTAATCCCGTCGGAAAAAACGGAGTAAAAATCTTTTAGGTGTGCCTCCTATGCGACACTAAGCAAAAACTGGAGAAGGCTGATGCCGTCCAGGGGTGTATACTGCACAGGAGGAGCCACAGTTAATCTTTTTCAGATTATGCATAGTGTCGCCTCCTAGTGGACAGCAGCATAACACCCATGGTCCTGTGTCCCCCAATGAGGCGACAGAGTAATATATATATCAACCTGGTCAGCACCCCCTGCTCTATAACATGGCGCGTGCAAATTAGACTGTTTTCATGGTGACAGTAACAATGATGACAAATAAGCCACTTTAAAGGGAGCCTAACATAAGGGTTGTCACCTAGTCGTACAAATTGCGTAACAGCATTGATAAATCCCCCGCCTCTGGCTACCATACTGATGCATTACTAGACTTATTTGCTGTCATAGTAGGAAACATTGGTTAATGAGGGAAGACACAAATAGAGGAACAAAGCCTGACAGGACAAGGGCACATGTAAAACTGGAATGTTTAGGGAAAATGCTAAAAAGAGAAACTTTATCAACATACCTCGCTAAATGATGAATGGAAGGAAAAGCATGCCCGATAGGAGCTGTCTCCTGCTCTAGTAAGGAAAAAAGGACAAGTGATTTACCCGGAGAACAAGAATTTATCAAACTTGATGCGTGACCCCGAATCCTTACATAAGGCAAATATAGCATTGCTTTACTAAATGAGAAAGTGAGAAATACAGATCCAATACGGAGCTGTGCACTTATTCACCACCAGTTTAATATTATGTCCTGATCCCCAGCTCCAAAGCTTATTAGATTCTAGGGTTGCACAGATAATCCTGTACATTGCCATTATGAACAGATCACACACTAAGGCTACGTACACACATTCAGTATTTAGTCAGTATTTTACCTCAGGATCTGTCAGCCAAAACCAGGAGTGGGTTATAAATACAGAAGTGGTGACGTCTTTCTATTATACTTTTCCTCTGATTATTTATAAGCCAAAACCAGGAGTGGAACAATTAGAGGAAAAAGTATAATAGAAACACGTCACCACTTCTGTACATATCACCCACTCCTGGTTTTGGCTTACAAATACTGATGTAAAATACTGACCAAATACTGAACGTGTGAACGTGGTCTTATCATGAGAAACCTAAACGATAAGTTTGGGTTATACTCTCAGCATATCTGTTAAGGAAATGCTCTTGAAATCTATGTATAATGTGTCTGTATACCACCAGCAGATAAATGTGCCCTTTTGCCATACATCTCTATATCTCAACTGTATTCACAATCAAAGTCAATTGAGCGTTTCAATATTAAGGTATAGAAAACAAAGAATATTCGGCCACCAAAGATATTTTCCCGAACTGTGTGTGTACCTATCCCTTAGAGGGTCCAGCCCCAATGAAAACATTATGAAATAGTTTTTAACCCCTTAATGACTGCAGATACACCTTTTCACGGTGACAGTTAAGGGTACTTAAACCACAGCGCCGTTAATTAACAGAGCTGAGGAAAAAAAGTGTATAGTGCCCCCCAGAGTCGGATTTTCTCCAAAGGTGTGATTTGCAAATTAATTTCGCTGTCCTCTGATGTGATCGCACATCAGAGAGAGAAATAGGGTCCTCGATCCCCCCCCAGTACTTCTGTCCGCCTTCTTCTTCTGGGAGAAAATGGCGGGCGCATGTGCAGTGTGCCCGCTGAGATCTGCCAGCCGGCACCTAACAACAATAGGGAGATTTTTCCTATTGGTTCATTTTGGTCACTGTGATAGACCCTATCACAGTGATCAAAATAAAAAAAGAATAGTAAAACAACCCCCCTTTATCACCCCCTTAGTTAGGGAACAATAATAAAATGTAAAAAAAATATTTCCATTTTTCCATTAGGGTTACAGTTGGGCTAAAGTGAGTTGGGCTAAAGTTAGGGTTAGGGTTGGGGCTAAAGTAAGGGTTATGGTTGGGATTAGGGATAGGTTTGTGGTTATGGTTAGGGTTGGGATTAGAGTTATGGTTAGAGATGGGATTAGGGTTAGGGGTGTGTTGGGGTTAAGGTTGGAGTTAGAATTGGGGGGTTTCCACTGTTTAGGTACTTCGGGGGTCTCCAAACGCGACATGGCGCCACCATTGATTCCAACCAATTTTGCGTTCAAAAAGTCAAGTGTAAAAATTTGGGGACGAAAAGATAATTTTTGTGGAAAAAATATTATTTTTTTTTATTTTCACGGCTCTATGTTATAAATTTCTGTGAAGCACTTGGGGGGTTCAAAGTTCTTAAAACACATCTAGATAAGCTCCTTGTGGGGGTCTAGTTTCCAAAATGGGGTCACTTGTTGGGGGTTTCTACTGTTTACATCAAGTGTTGTGCAAAAGGAACATGATGCCCTCAGACCATTCCATCAAAGTCTGCATTTTAAAATCTCACTGCTTCCCTTCAGAGCCCGGAACAGTCGTTCCCCCCACATATGGGGTATCAGTGTACTCAGGACAAACTGGACAACAACTTTTGGGGTCAAATTTCTCCTGTTACCCTTGTGAAAATTGGGGGCTAAAAAAAATCATTTTTGAGGGAAAAAAATGATTTTTTAATTTTTACAGCTCTACGTTATAAACTTCTGTGAATCACTTGGGAGTTCAAAGTGCTCACCACACATCTAGATAAGTTTCTTAAGGGGTCGAGTTTCAAAAATGGTATAACTTGTGGGGGTTTCCACTGTTTAGGCACATCAGGGGCTCTAAAACGCAACATGGCATCCAATCTCAATTCCAGTCAATTCCGTATTGAAAAAAAATCAAACGGCGCTCCTTCCCTTCCGAGCTCTGCCATGCGCCCAAACAGTGTTAATGTTATTTATTAAGTATTTTGTGTGACATATCTCTCTGATTTAAGGGCATAAAAGTTTGAAAATTGCAAAATTTTAAAAATGTTCACCATATTTCCGTTTTTTTCATAAATAAACGCAAGTAATATTGAAGAAATTTTACCACTATCCTGAAGTACAATATGTCATGAAAAAACAAACAATCTCAGAATCAGCGGGACCTGATAAAGCGTTCCAGAGTTAACCTCATAAAATGACAGTGGTCAGAATTTGTAAAAATTGGCCTGGTCATTAAGCTGCAAATTGGCTCGGTCACTAAGGGGTTAAATAACTCAATTCGACATATTCATTTGCTCTCACCGTTGTTGATCCAGTGTAGGCCGCTCCGGCTGTCTGTGCCAGTACAATGATGTTACATTCATTTGGTCCCTTGATCACTGAGGCCAGTGATTGGTTGATCAGACTAAATTTCAATGTTGTCCCATTAATGTCATCTGACCACTGCAGCCAGTCACAGGCCTCAGCAGTCAGGGGATTGCAGACTGGGAGATATCATGACTTCCATTACAGTCACTGACCACAGGAGTGGCCAGAGCTGGATTCATGGGAATGACAGCAGGTGAGTATATCTCATTTTATACGTTTGAACACATCCACTCATCTGTAAAGTTTGCTGGGACCTGAGAACCCCTATAAAGAAGACCTTTAACTAGTTATTGCTCGTTAAACTGGCCACATAATGGAATAGTGGCAGCAAAGCTAAATGAAATATCTTTTTTCATTTCTCATATCCATTCTGGAGATATTCACTTGTAAAGTTTAGTTTATAATTTATGTTCTAGTTGAACTGGGCGTTACCAGAGATTTGTCTCTGGGGGCATGTACTTTTTCTCCTGCAATAGATTGACCAATCAAAGCAGGTAGCAAACACAGTGGGGTAGGGGGGGAAAAGCCCCCAGAATTACTTAAAACAAGCTTTGTCTGTGTGAGATATGTAATGAAAGACAGTCTGCTTTCCTCTTTATGTACTTTGCAGATCCTCCCAGGGATCATAGCCAGAGGCCAGACTAATCTGGCCGTTGCCCTTAGCCATATCTCTCTAGCGCTGCTCCAGGTGATTGACAGGTCTTTCCTTATATAAATGCTTGGGAGAGAACTATCAGGCACCTGCAGTGTCACTGGAAAGAGCCATCCAGGGGCGGAGAAGGACTAATCTGCTCACCAGCTTTGGTCTTTAATGTGTAGCATCTCTGAAACGCCAGAGCGTTTCAGTATATATTATACCGGGGCTGCAATCATAGAGCCAGGCTGCGTTTCATGCTACCTACGGTCTGGCCAGCATGAATTGCCAAACATTTCCTTAAACTGATCTAAAATTTGTTATTCTGAAAATGAGCAAAAAGAAGAAAAGATCTGTAGATTCCTTGGCTGCTTCCTTTTTCATTCCTAAAAGGCTCAACCAACCATCCAATCTTCTGGTGCTAGTATATGGACTCTCTCAAATAATATCAGGTAAAAAATAATAAAACTACAAAAAAATGCAATAGCACTGACCTCACAATGACATTGGTTTTCCTGGACCTCTCACCAAACCACATAGTTGATGGTTTAATACTGATGATGCGCAAAGGGACCCCATCAGAGAAAAACATTCCACAAGGTAGTCGGTTACCCCTCAGAAATTCTTCATTCTTCCAAATAAACAAAAATTAGTATATATGATGGAACCCCTCACACGCCCCTCCAAAAAACAAACCTCTTTAATGAATTATTATGTTGGTCATATAAAAAACAGCTGTTCACCAAGTTATAAGATTTCTTATGCTTAAAAAGTGCGGGTAAGCATATAGAAATTTGGGAGTAGAAAAATGATTATTAATAACGTGAAATTGACAGGTGGCTTAGCTATAGGTGGTGAAGATGAGACAGTCGTACCAATGCTAAGGAGACACAAAATTCCACACACAACAGGTATAATGTAAAATTAGGAGGAGACAGTGCAGTCATATTTCTGGCATTTGCAGCATGTACTTCACACCACCCACTGTAAATATATATCTACATTTGCTCGTATATTACATTCATTAGTCTGCTGCTGATTGTGCCCTCCATAGAAGCCCCAAGAGCAGTATGTACACATACACTTTACAAAAATAAGTTTTTAACCGCTACATAGGCCATTCTCACACATTAAACCAAAGTATGGACCAACTAGGGGTTTAACCACTGATCGTGAATACTGGATGTCTGAAACTAGGCTTCTAATGGGCTGATGGTGAAGATCTCACCTTTTTGGTTGACTTTTGATGGCACTTTTCATTGGAGTAACATGGACCAAATTCATTGAAAGACATGCACCTCTAATTAATTTGGCACATATCTCAACTACCGCATGCCACCACCAGAAACATATACCAATCAGGGGCTGGCATACAATCCAGTTGTAATATACGCCTCTTTTGGGGTGTAAGTTATGATGAATTTGTTAGTTGACCACAGATGAACCAGGGGTCTTTATATTTTTACCCCGGGCCTGCCCCTTTCCCGAGTTGGCATCCCTCACCAAGGGGGGAACTTGGCCAAATAGATCCACTATGCTTTTCCAGAAAGTGGTGTACACTAATGTAGAAGTCCCCTCAGCTCATGGATTGCATAGATTTGATTGTGGTGCACACAGCCAAAGATAAGCTGCATTTAAAAAAAAGGAAAAACTTCTAACTGGTAACAATTATTACAATCAGTTTCAAAACCACAGCAATGCATTTACCACAGGGTGTCGACACGCATGTATCTGCGTCCGCCTGTCTGTCGTCACGTGGCAGAGAATCTCAGGCATATTCCGGAACATATCTAGCTTATTCACATGAACCTGGAAACAAAGAGTTAATGCACATGTGTGGATCTGATAAAATGTACAAAATACATCGTCAAGTACATTCAAAGGTTTTCCATCCCACCATCGTGACCGCTAAAAATCCCAACAGCAAATGCACAAGATTGTAATGGGCAACTGTATACAGGTATTATGTTCGGCTGTGTATTTTCTCATTAGCCATAGCGGAACACTACCTGATAAAGCTCCGATTGGCGATGTACTATTCCTATGGTACAAGACTGACCTGGTCTCAGCATGGAATGCAAAACAAAGTGGTCACTATCGAATACATCTATATCTAATACAATACGTGCGAGAAGGTGCAGGAACTGAGCAGACAAGACATGGAGCCCAGGCATAAATCAATGGCGAGAGGGTCACTTACAATGCATTCACCTTACCTTTGCTCCAAATTCCTCACTCAGGTTTGTGAATAGATATTCATATCCATAAGCTGCTTTGCAGTTAAGCCAGACAACATGGTAAGGACTCAGTGTTATCCAGCTGCGCACCAATTCCAAAATCCCAATCAAGCATTCTTCCTAAAGTAAACCAAAAAAAGAAAAATCAAACACTGTCCAGTGCTTCATAGTGATGTGACATCACATAAACGGTGAGCAATTATACAGAAGATTTGTTTTGGACTTAACAAGTTCAAAAAATTTTTTTTTAACAGGATATTTCCACTGACCAGATGTAAGGCTATAGATAAAAATATTAGGTCAAAATACAATCAATAATCAAATCCACGTAGCTAATGAGCGGCACTGCTCATTATTACTGGTTACGTCACCATCACACCAGTAAATGTAGTGAGCAGGGTTGTGGAGTCGGTAAGCCAAACCTCCGACTCCTCAAATTCCCTGACTACACAGCACTGGTCACTACTGAGCATGTACGTAAAGTGCAGCACAGATTAATCTCAGGTAAAAGCCGAGATCCTTAGATCATGAATAGAACAGACATTTATAGGACATTTCAGAACTTTCCAGAATTCTTATGAAAACATATACAGCACTCTACTACTGTGCCCAATGTATTATAGATTTAAGGAGTCGGTCCATTTTATTCTGACTCCGTGACTGACTCCACAGCCCTGGTAGGGAGGACCACTATTGCAGATCTGCCTTTCCCTGTGCAACTACAGCTTTTCCGGTGTTGCTGCACAGAGTGAGCACGAGCAGCGTACACCACACACCGTCTGCTTACAGAATCTCTGGCTATCAGCAGATGCAGCAAGTAACAGTCATAGCCGAGCGTGCAGTGAAGAAAAATATTCTTGGACGTTCAAGGGGGACTTCTCTAAAATTGTGTATTTAAAAGTACAGATGGGCGGACACCTGGATGTTCGGGTTCGGCCGAACAGTTACAAAAAGTTCGGGTTCAGGTACCAGAACAGTACCCAGACCCAATTCACTTGAATGGGGGGCCCGAACATCCAGTGTTTGCCACGCTGTCATGCACATGACAGCGACAAACCCGAACAGTAACATGGACTTCCTGGTGAGGTCCGTGTTCGATGTTCGTGCCCAAACAGTAGGTATTGGTACGGACGCTGATCTTAACTGTTTGAGTTCACCCATCTCTATTTACAAGTAGAAAAGAAAAAAATCTTAAATGCAAACTTTCACTACTGTGAATGTACACTGCCACTAATGTCACAGAGCAAGGCACAAACCCCAGCAGAACACAAAGCCAGACAGGGTGATTCGGAAGGATGAGAGGGCCCCACTAAATCAATGTACAATGAATCAAGGAGCGAAAAATATTAGAATATAGTGTATTGCAAACGTATGTAGGTAAAGAGTTTTCTATAAAAAAAAAAAAAAAACCACTACTTTTGGGATAATCCATTACCTTTGCTTATTTCAAAATAATTTGGTGGAAATACACAGGTAAGAGAGAAATTTACTTTATGGGAAGTGGGCATGTGAATAAACGCTATTCGTCTCCAGATAGGGGTTACCCTGCTGGTTAATAGCATTCTGAAGCCATACAGCCACCTTACTAAAAGCCCTACTGCTGGGAAGAAATTAACGTTATTCCTCCAAGTAGCCTCCGGCTTTCAGTCATAGACACACAGCCGGTGTGGCTTCAGTCTCCTCTTCCAGCATGTTCCAGCACTGACCGATAGCCGGCTGGACGTTGCACGAGTGCTGAGCCTGCTATCAGTCAGTGAATGGAGGTGGTTAGTCACTCTTCACTATGTACTGAGCGGAGACTAAAGCCGTGCTTCTGACTGAAAGCTGGAGGCTGCTGGGATGAATCAAGTTCATACCTTCCTGGTAGCTGGGCGTTCAGTGTAGCGTTCACACCACTTCAGAATGCCATTAACCTACAGATTAATAGAGTTTTTGACATAATAGGTTCCCTTTATAAGCATAAAAAGAGAAACCCCACCCCCCATTAATCAAGTCCCACAACTCTCTAATATTTTTTCTTTTAAAGGGACTGCCAGCACAGAATGACTGTTCAAACCAACTACAAGTCCTTCACGGCGGGGCCAATCATTTATATGCCATACACTTTCCCACCTACTTGGTTTCCATCTATTTCCATCCTATCTTCTGTGGCTCTATGAAGCCAGAGCTGTCAATCAGAGAAGGGCAGAGATATATGGAAACCAAGCAGGTGGGAAGGTGTATGGTGTATATAATTGTTCGGCCCCGCTGTGAAGCACAGAGCGCCTGTACCTGGTTTGAACATTTGTGATGCCCCAGGGTCCTGGCTGTCACAGTGGCATTGCTTTCCTCACGGGGAGAGTGATGTCACGCTTGGAAGCGAAGGAAGATCTCTTTCACCAGGTAAACACAAGCATACAACATGTTCACACTCCAGGCCAGAAGGGGGAGCTCTGAACCAGGTTTTCAGGGGAACTCCCCTAGATATAAATATTCTGGTCCGGAGGGAAAAGTAGTGGAGTTCCTGTCAGAGAGACAGAGAGGAAGGAAAGCAGCAAGATGTGCTAGAGAGATTGCCAGAAGGGAGCTTGTCGAGGAACTTCAGCTAGCCAGAGCTGGTACGAGAGGAGTAAAGCTGAGCAGACATGGGAGTCTGCAGCTCCTGGCAGACAGTGAAGAAAGATAAAGGACTGAGGGGCCGTGCAGCCAAGAAGGCGCTGCAGCTCCTGAAGGATAGAGACAACACAGAAAGACGAACAGATTTGTAGTGAGGGTGCAGGAGAGCGAAGTACAGGCGAGTGACAACTGAGGAGGACAGCTGCGATTGGGCTACCTCCCTGCAGAGAGCAGACACCGGTAGTATGGGACTAAAACACCACCGTGCTAGTAGGAAGGCTTCTAACTCCACCTGGTAAAGGGGACTCTAAACTCGCTTCCAAGCCGGCCGGACCCTGCCTGTACCTGTGATCTGGTGCCCTGGACTTTGGCTGCCTGAAGTCTTCAGTAAACCAGGTAAAGAGACTGCAAACCTGTGTCCTCCGTTCTTTACTGCACCACTCACCATCTTCACCTATACACCGGGAGCCCTGGGGATATACTTCACCTGTGGGAAGTTATACCATCTAGCTGTCATAACATCACCCCAGAGGACCCCTTTAAGCAGCGTTGGTTACTACTGACTGAATACCACAGGTGGCATCACAAACACAAACTTTATTCATAAAACCCCTTAAAGACTTTTCCTTTAATTGGGCGCCCAGGGCCACGGACCGGGTCTCAGCCACTGTGACATCCCCTTTAAGTACCGGACCCGGTAGTGAGTACCCCACGGCCCTGGCAGGCGACTCACATTCATTCTCTCAAGAATTTGCTCAAAGTTTATATCCCACATTTTGGCCATAACACAAATATTTTATACAGTCCAATACACTGTAGCAAACTAATGTGGACAGGAGAAAAAGAAAAACCTGCGCAGCTGTGAGATGTACTAGATCTGCACGGCTTTTCAAACCTTGAATGAAAACAAGAGTTTCTAATTACTGACAAGAAGCAGAGAATTTGAAAATAGAACATCACTGAAGCACCGAAGAATAGAACGCTATGGAATTTTTATTGTTCATTGATTAAGTTTTATTTATATAAATTCAGAAACACATTTGGCAGTCACAGTACGCGGCCACTTGTTTTTATCTGGCAAACCCAAGGATTCCAAGCCTAAACTGCTAAGGCAAAACAAAACTGCAGGACCCAAAGTAACAACGACTTACCCTACTGGGAATCTGGAAAAATTTAGGGTCACAGAATGTTGTGTCTAAATAAACGCTTTCAATGTCTTTCACTCTGAAAGGAAAAGGCAAATAGGAGTATAGAAGCAGAACACCAGGCCAGGCCCGTCTTTGGTGGGAATACACGTGTACAGACACATCCTCTTACAGCAGGCTCACAGTAAAACATTATTACCGTATTTGTTATTACTTATTTTTAAAGCAACTTTAAAATATATTCACAATATATAGAATATTTATAGAACGGTCACTTCTGGCTAAACCATGGCTGCCCTGGCACACTTGTAAGGATAACTCACCAGGCCTTATTCCACTGTCCCTGTATTCAGTAGTTATCTGTGCTGTATGAGACCTGTCACAGATGAAGCGTTCTGCAGATGTATGACGGTAAGAGAGCGCTGCACTCAGATGTTCCCACTACAGCATCAATTAACAACTTTAATCACATAATAAAACTAAAACTCCTAATTAAATTAAGTGGATCACCTACTGAAAAATACAATCAAACAGCAAGTAATCCCAAGCGACAGTTGCCAACAAATATTATAATTATATGCTGGTGGTTAGGTTACATTGTCGTATAGTACATGTTAAACAAGAACGTACATGTGCAGGACGACGACACATTGTAGGAGACCAGCCATACCTCTAAACTGTACAAAGGAGGCCATGCTTAGAGAAGCAGATCGACTATAGCGGTGTACATCCAGGAACGTATGCACAACTGGGTGAGCCTTACCACACAAGGGATTGCATATGACCAGACTATATATATATGTTACATACCTGCTTCCTGAATGCAAAAGCTCCATACGTGCCACTTCTCCTTTTGCTAGTCTGAAGTCCCCAGTATAGAGAACAGTGCCATTTTGTCCTTGGAACAAAAACCTAAAGAAAAAAAACATGCAACAAAATAAATATTGAACACCTGTGGAGAGACCTTAAAATTGCTGTTGGGAGAAGGCACCCTACAAATATGAGAGACCTGGGGCAGTTTGCAAAAGAAGAGTGGTCCAAAATTCCAGATGAGAGATGAAAGAAGCTTGTTGATGGTTATAGGAAGTGCTTTATTGCAGTTATTTATTCCAAAGGTGTGCAACCAAAGATTAAGGTGAGGGTGCCAACAATTTTTGTCTGGCCCATTTTTGATGTTTTGTGTGAAATTATGTCCAGTTTGCCTTTTTTTTTCCCTCAGTTCTTTGTGTTGTTCCAATACACAGAAATGAAATAAACATGTTTATAACATGTGTAATTGCAAAAATTCTCTGGGAGAAATACTCATTTTTTGAAACAATTACAAGGGTGCCAACACGTTTGACCATGACTAAGTATTACCCTCATTTCACCATCCTGATGCATGACCAGCTCTATCCTCACCCATCCCTTGTAGATTGTGAGCCTTCGCGGGCAGGGTCCTCTCTCCTCCTGTACCAGTCGGGACTTGTATCATTTAAGATTATTGTCCTTGTTTTTATTATGTATACCCCTCCTCACATTTAAAGCGCCATGGAATAAATGGCGTAATAATAATGATAATAATAAATAATAATAAAGCAGACACTAAGGCATGTGCAGGCCTGGCCACGGATAGCGCCTCAGTGCAGCGTCTAGCAGGCAGGCATTCCGGACAGCGATTGCTTGCTGTCACAATCTTTCACATGTCAGTTTACAGTGTAGCCTACAAATAATAACTGATCTTCCAGAATTACCCACACGCCTTTCTCCAGGTTTCTGAGTTTTCACCGTGTCACTAATATATTGTGCAGACCTTAGATACAACACCTGCAACTGCAGCCGTTTATTGTGGCTCTATGAGGACGTTTCCCTTGCTGAAAAGTAGCTAGTTCCTCCTCATTGGGGCCTCTTCCTGCTTTTACCGCCAACCCAACTGACAGAGGGTAGAAAGCTGCACTCTCACCACCAGACTGTCATACAACCCAGGCAGATTATAGATAGATAGAATTTTCTAGGTGCCAGAACTTTTTACATTTTTCAGTGAAAGTAGCTGTATTAGGACTTTTTGGGGGGAGAGGAGTCTTATGCCACCATTTTGTCATTGTTTTTAGGAGCTTATGTGATTCTAGTTTTCCACAATATATTGTTTTCAATTATATTTTTGAAGCACCTTATTGCGATTTTATATACAATTAACAGAGTTTTAAGAAACCTGATAGGGCCCAATAAGCTTACACACAAGAAAGATCTGTGGCCTTTTTTTTAGGCTCCCTGCTGCCATGATAACCCATGATCACTTAGCCGATTGGGTGACAGAGCTTCCAACCTCTGTCTAACCATTTAGATATCATGACCACTATTGACTGTAGCACCTAGATGGTTAAACAGGATTAACATTATATCCAAGCCTCGCTATTCCCGCAGCCTCCATGCCTATTCCCATGCAATCTCTGTATTATATACATTATCAGAAATGATGTGCTGACTGCCTGTCGATCAGCTGTAATGTTTCTAACACACGTTGGAACATAAAGCAATGCTTTCATTGTCAATGTGGTCTACACACATGAAACAAAGTAGTAAGAATTATGGTGTATATTACATTACTGAACCTGGACAATGGCCCGCTGGCAAGAGTGTGATCAGAACATCTTCTTTCTGGAAAAGGAACATATAATATATAATGTATACACACACAGTTAAAGCCTTGGCATCCATGTAACAGTGAAGCTTACTGCCTTCATATACACAGTGCTAATCCTTGTATCTAGCCTAGAAAATCTCATGCACTCGGTAGCAATGAACATTTTACTCCAAGGCACATACACTTTTTACACAAATGCACAGACAACGCTCTAGAGCAGGGGTGGGCAATTCATTTTCCCAGAGGGCCACATGAGAGACGGTAACACTGTTGTGGAGGGCCAAACTGTGAAGGAAATATAATAATATATATATATATATATATATATATATATATATATCAGTAAAATAACTAGCTAAAGGTACCGTCACACTAAGCGACGCTGCAGCGATAGCGACAGCAATGCCGATCGCTGCAGCGTCGCTGTGTGGTCGCTGGAGAGCTGTCACACAGACCGCTCTCCAGCGACCAGCGATGCCGAGGTCCCCGGGTAACCAGGGTAAACATCGGGTTGCTAAGCGCAGGGCCGCGCTTAGTAACCCGATGTTTACCCTGGTTACCAGCGTAAAAGTTAAAAAAACAAACAGTACATGCTCACCAGCGCGTCCCCCAGCCTCTGCATCCTGACGCTGACTGAGCTCCGGCCCTAACAGCAGAGCGGTGACGTCACCGCTGTTGCTTTCACTTTCAGTTTAGGGCCGGCGCTTTAGTGTCAGGAAGCAGAGGCTGGGGGACGCGCAGGTGAGTATGTACTGTTTGTTTTTTTAACTTTTACGCTGGTAACCAGGGTAAACATCGGGTTACTAAGCGCGGCCCTGCGCTTAGTAACCCGATGTTTACCCTGGTTACCAGTGTAAAATATCGCTGGTATCGTCGCTTTTGCTGTCAAACACGGCGATACACGGCGACCTAGCAACCAAATAATGTGCAGACCTTCTAGCAGCGACCAGCAATTTCACAGCGGGATCCAGATCGCTGCTGCGTGTCAAATACAGCGATATCGCCATCCAGGTCGCTGCAACGTCACGGATTGCTGGCGATATCGCCTAGTGTGACGGTACCTTAAGCCTGATCCACACGACTGTTTCTACACAACAGGACATTAAATCTGTCTACTCTTATCGCAGGAACTCCAATCCACAAAGGGGGGGGGGGGGGGGGGGTGTCCTCCAGGGAGAATACTGAGAGATGTCAAACATAGCACCTTGGCTCCTGGACCCTTAGCATCAAAAAAACCTAGCAGATGGTTTGCAACATGACAGAATATTCCCTATTGACTGTATAGAGAAGAGTGGGGGAGATGCAGGATCTATAAAATGCAAGGCCACAACTTAGACCAACGTCCAGTCACAAACAGCAACTTTTAAATGTGCCAATCTGGGTCATCCTGGAAATATGAGCCTATGGTCAGGACTATAAAAGTCTCAGTGGCACAAAAGAAAGTTGTTCACATGTGGTCGCTGCCTATACTGCTGGTGTGATCCATAATTCATTTTCTCCTGCCCATGAGGAAACAGAAGAATGATAGGTATTTCTGTGATTTCTCTATTTTTATTTTAGAACTGGTTTCCATATTGGTTTTGTTTTATTTTTATCTTTATATATCTGTTATTATAAGCACTATTTTTATATTAAAGCTTAAAATCTCTATATATCTATGTAAAACTCAAAATCTGTAGCAGCCCGCTCTATACAAATCCACAGTTCTCGCCCCATTTAGGTGAAATTTGGCACGCCCCCTCTCCACCCACAGGAGCAGAATACTGCGCACGTTACATCTCGCTAACATCCCCGAAGTTAGGCCCTATACATATAATGGAGAAATGTGAATGTGAAAGTAAAAGTGCTGAAGGGAAAACAGTTGTGACTGACAGGGACAGATTATAGCGATGGCGCCAAAGAGTCGCTGCTAAAGGGGCTGCACCAACACACACAACCCACAAACATTTCACAAACACCACACAGACAGCACACATACACCAACCCACAAGCACAACACCACACAAATGCCACAACACACCACACAAACACCACCCCACACATACCACAACACCACCCCATAAATACCACACACCAGCGCACGCAAGGACCACACACGCATGCAAACACACTCAGATAGATGCACCCTATGCACACGGACGAACATTACTAAGCAGCAATACTGGTCAGGCGAAAAATGCCTCTTGGTAAGATTGTCATTATTGCTTACTATACAGGGAGCTTTCATTATACTAACGCTGCTGAGGTAAAGTGAAAGCTGAACTCTGATTGGTTGCTATGGGCAACTAGACAAGTCTGCCTGTGAGGCAGTTTTCCTTACTGAGATGTGAGCTCCTTCAGGTGATACTGAAAATGTTACTTTAGCTTCCATAACCAACAATTTAACATGTTTTCCGTGAGCGAAGCCGCGGGTATTCTACTAGTCTTTAATAAGTTTTATCCTAGTATGCTGTAAAAATTCCATAGCCTTTCAGGGAATGTGAGACCTTTTGATAGTCTGACAGTAACATATAGCTCTGGCAAAAAGAGGGATTTTTGGTTCTTACCGTAAAATCTCTTTCTTGGAGCCTTCATTGGGGGACACAGGTATCCATGGGTGTATGCTGCTGTCACTAGGAGGCTGACACTATGCAAATAAAGAAGTAGTAACTCCTCCCCGGAAGTATACACCCTCCGACAGGCACCAGGCAACTCAGTTGGTGCAAAAGCAGTAGTAGGAACAGGTAATATAAAACTCAACCTATGTACCAACCCACAACAACGGCCCGTTGGCCAACACGGTACAACTTCAAGGGAGGGTGCTATGTCCCCCAATGAAGGCTCCAAGAAAGATTTTACGGTAAGAACCAAAAATCTCTTTTTCTTTCTCGCTTCATTGGGGGACACAGGTAACCATGGGACGTCCAAAGGCAGTCCCTAGGGCGGGATATTCTGCAGAAAAAGAGGAGTTAGGTCGGCCGGTGAGAAACCGCCGCCTGCAGTATCCTCCTACCCAGGCTCGCGTCCGCAGAAGCCTGAGTATGCACCTTGTAGAATTTGACAAAGGTGTGAATGGATGACCACGTTGTGGCCTTGCAAACCTGCGAGGCCGAAGCTTGGTGAAAAACTGCCCAGGAAGCTCCCACAGCTCGGGTAGAGTGAGCCTTGACCCCCGAAAGGAGGCCGTTTGTCTTGGACACGGTATGCCTCCAGAACCGCCGAATGGATCCAACGAGCAATTGTGGACTTGGAGGCGGGGAGCCCCTTTCGCCGCCCTTCCGAGACGATGAACAGAGGATCAGCCTGACGAAAAAAGGCAGTTCTGGTGAGATAAATCCTGATAGCCCTGACCACATCCAACTTGTGAAGAGATTTCTCCAAGGGGTAAACCGGGAAAGGGCACAAGGAAGGGAGGACAATGTCCTCATTGATGTGAAAAGCCGAAACTACCTTTGGTAGAAAAGAAGGAACCAGACGAAGAACCACTTTGTCCTGATGCAGGACTAGAAAGGGAGAACGACAGGATTAACGCCGCCAGCTCCGACACTCCTCTAATGGAGGTGATGGCGACCAAAAAGGCTACCTTCCAGGATAGAAGCGAGAAGGAAATGTCCTGAAGCGGTTCAAAGGGCGCACGCTGGAGGGCGTCTAACACGAGGTTGAGATCCCAAGGCTCAACAGGAGGACGATAAGGGGGAGCTATATGAGCAACCCCCTGGATGAAGGTCCTCACCTGAGGCAGGGAGGCCAGGTCTCTTTGAAAAAGAATGGACAGAGCGGAAATCTGACCCTTCAAGGTGCTAAGGGAAAGACCCGAATCTAGACCCGCTTGCAGGAAACGGAGAAGGGATGGAAGGGAAAAGGTCATAGGAAACAGATTGTTGTCCTGACACCACCGGAAAAAGGCCTTCCAACATCTGTAGTAAATACGCGAGGAAGCCGGTTTTCTTGCTCTTATCATAGTCTGGATGACGCTATGAGAAAAACCTGCGTCCTTCAGGACCGCGGCCTCAACGGCCATACCGTTAAATTCAGAGACCGAGGATTCGGGTGGAAGAGGGGCCCCTGCGAAAGACGGTCCGGACGATCCGGAAGCCTCCACGGAACGTCCGATAGCATGTTCACCAGTTCCGCATACCAGGCCCTGCGAGGCCAATCTGGAGCTAACAGAGTACGGGGACCCCTTCTGTCTTGATCTTTTTTTATGACCCTTGGGATCAAGGGGAGGGGTGGGAACAGATAGGGCATCTGGAACTGGGTCCACGAGATCACGAGAGCGTCGCATCCGACGGCCATCGGATCCCGAGATCTGGAGACGTATAGGGGAACCTTGTGGTTTGCCCGGAAGGCCATCAAGTCGACGTCTGGGACACCCCACCGCTGGCAAATCTGTCTGAAGATTGCGGGAAGAAGAGACCACTCGCCCGCCACGATGCCCTGGTGACTTAGAAAGTCGGCTTGCCAATTGTCCACCCCTGGGATGTGGACGGCTGACAGAGAGGGAACGTGACCCTCCACCCAACGCAGAATTTTTGCCACTTCCTTCATGACTTGTCTGCTGTGAGTCCTTCCCTGATGGTTTATGTAAGCCACAGCTGTGGCGTTGTCAGATTGAATGTGGACCGGTTTTCCTGAGAGGGGAGACTCCCAGCGGATGAGGGCTAGGAAGATGGCTCTGATTTCCAAGAGGTTGATAGGGAGGCACACCTCCTGAGCTGTCCAGCGGCCCTGGGCCGTGAGGTGGAGAAAAACAGCTCCCCAACCTTGGAGGCTGGCGTCGGTGGTGATAACCTGCGGGGGGGAGAAATGACCTCCCGCGCAGAATGGAGGTGGACAGCATCCACCAAGAGAGAGACTGTTTCACCCTGGGAGAGGCAAAATGGCCAATCCAGGGAGAGTGGGTCCCTGTCCCAGGCAGACAGAAGGGCGAGCTGGAGGGGACGAGAGTGGAACTGGGCATAGGGGACCGCTTCGATAGAAGCGACCATTTTCCCCAGAACCCTCATAGCGAGGCGGAGAGACAGAGGCTTTGGGCTCTTTAGTGCTCTGACACGACGAAGAGAAAGGAACTTCTCCTTGGGGAGAAAGACCTGAGCCTGAGAGGTGTCGAATTCCATGCCCAGGAACTCCAGACGCTGAGTTGGAATCAAGGAAGACTTCTGGTAATTGATTATCCAGCCAAGGCGAAGAAGCGTGTCCAGAGTAAACTGGAGGCTCTGGCTGCAATCCCGACGGGATGGACCCTTGATCAAGAGGTCGCCGAGGTATGGGATTACCAGAATCCCCTTTGAACGTAGAATGGCCATGACAGCTGCCATGACCTTCGCAGACGCCAGACCGAAAGGGAGAGCCGTGAACTGATAATGATGTTCTTGGATCGCGAACCGGAGGAATCTCTGATGCCATACGCAAATAGGAACGTGAAGGTACGCATCTCAGATGTCCATGGAACACAGAAACTCTCCCGGTTCCATGGACGCGACCACAGAGCGTAGAGATTCCATCCTGAAGCGCCGAATCCGGAGATGGCGGTTCAACCGCTTGACATCCAAAATTGGACGGAGAGAGCCGTCCTTTTTTGGAACCACGAACAGGTTTGAGTAAAAACCCGAAAACATCTCGCGATAAGGCACCGGAACTACGACTTCTGAGGCGAGGAGCGAATCGACGGCCTGGAGAAGCCCTGGGAGATGAGAGGGCTGTTTGGGAGGACGAGAGAGTAGGAAACAAGTTCCTGGGGGCGAAGAAAATTCTATTTTGTAGCCTGACGTGACGATCTCCCTGACCCAGGCGTCGACTACCGATAGCCAAACCTCTGAGAATAGAAGAAGCCGGCCTCCTACCCTGGAGGGATTTCCAGGTGGGGGCGACCCATCATTTATTAGAAAAGCTGTGGCCCCGAGATCCAGATGGTTTCGCGGGGTGGCTCTTAGCTCTCCAGCGCGGTGGAGGCCTGAAAGAAGGTTTCCTTCGGTCCCCTTGTGAGGAAGAACGGTCCTGGTTGGGGTTTCCTGAGGAGGCGAAGGACCGAAAGGGACGAAAGGACTAGGGGCCCCTCCTGTTGAAGGAACGTTTAGGCTTGGACTGGGGTAAGGAGGTACTCTTACCACTTGTAGCGTCCGAGATCATTTGATCCAGCTGCGTGCCAAAGAGTCTAGAACCCTGGAAGGGCCGACCAGTGAGGAATTTTTTTAGAAGCGGGGTCAGCGTTCCACACTTTTAGCCAAAGAATCCGGCGAATGGCCACAATGTTGCTGTTAACCCTGGTGGAGCAGGCCGCCGCATCAAGGGAGGCATTCATGAGGTATTTACCCGCAAGAGAAATCTGATCCGCCAAATCAGACAGTTCCTCAGCAGGAGCAGAGGCCAAAATGCCCCTGCGCAGGGTTTTGGCCCAGGCTGCCACCGCCTTGGCTACCCAGGAGGAGGCGAAACTAGGGCAGAGGGAGGCTCCGGAAGCCTCAAATGCCGATTTTGCTAATGCCTTGATTTGTCTGTCCGTGGGGTCCTTAAGGGAAGCCACATCCGGGATAGACAGAACCGTCTGAGAGGATAGCCTGGACACAGGCGGGTCGACCTTAGGAGACTCGGACCATATGGAGACAAGGTCGGAGTGAAAAGGGTATAACATGTCTAGCCTTTCCTGCCCGGGAAACGCTTACCAGGGTTTTCCCAGTGTGTAGAGGTAGTGTTGTTGAACTCCCTGTGATTAGGAAAAACTCTAGAGGGACGTTTAATCCATTTAAACGCAACGGAGAAGTCCTGAGAACTTGCCTCATCCTCTTTAAGTTCAAGCGTCTGAATGATAGCTGAAATAAGGCTATCGACCATCTCCTGTGTTCCGGAAGTCTGATCTGCATCAGAGTCAGATTCCGACTGAGAGGATAGATCAGACCCGACGTCTGCCTGCAAGGAGGGGGAACGGACTGAGAGGATAGATCAGATCCGACGTCCGCCTGCGAGGAGGGGGAACGGGCAGATAGGGGAATCCCGGGGTGGTCCGGGGAACTGGAAGAGGATCCAGATAGGGTCCTTTTTCTGTCTCTTTTGTCCAGTCTGCCTCTGTGAGGGTCTTGGACAGGTGCGAGCGAATCGCCGTGTGAGGCGTTCGTGGCACTGGTGGCATTAGACAGAAGCGGGATACATTCAAGTGCCTGGACCAGGGACCGAGACACCTTAGTCAGGTCAGACACTGATTGAGACATTGCAACAGCCCACTCCGGGGGAGGGGGGGTGCACTCATCCCGAGACCTAGGAGCTTCCTGAGGGGCTGACATGATGGGAGGAACGCAGGACAGGCAGAAAGGAGAAGACTGACCTGAGGCCCACTTTTTCTTACAGAGAGCGCAGGCGTAATGGATGGCCGTAGTGGCAAAGGCCGAAGTGGGGTCGGACATAGGTAGAGATATTACCTTGTCCAGGAGCGGAAAAGTACTGCCGGGAGGAGTAGAGCCCAAAAGAGCAGTAGTGCTGAGCCTGGTGACAGAACAGCAACAGCAGTAGCCGCAGGAGACTGTGCCTGTGTTCCCCCGAGATCCTCGTGTCCCACGCGGTGAGGAGACGCTGACGGGAGCAGGAACAGCGCGACGCTGTGGGCGTGCACAAGCGCCGAAGGGGGAAGCAGAAGAAACACCCCCAATAGCGCTGAACTCCCGGACGCGAAATGCAGGGCGCCGCAAGGGGGCGTGTAAGCCGGCGCCGAATGAAGGAGAAATAGCCGGGAGAAAAAAAAATGGAGGGCGCGTGCGCCCGCAGGTTTGTGTAAAAGGAGGGAAAAAAGAAATGCCAGCGTGCGTTGATAGCGCATCCTGACGCCAGAAAATATCGTAGTTACTCACCGATAACGGTATTTCTCTGATCCCATGACGGCACCACGGAGAGAGAGGGATCCGCCCTCAGGGACAGGAAACCCACAGGTTAAAAAGGAGGGACCTCTTCTCCACCCCAGTTGGTTTACAGAGCCTTAACAGGACTTCAGCTGTAATTTAATTTGGTTATTTCCATTATACATTATACATATGTATCTATTTTTTATTTTTTTTGCGCACCGCGTACCGCACTAAAGCAATAGTAGTGTGCACACCCACACGTGAAGGGAGGGAATATACGGGTGCCGTCATGGGATCAGAGAAATACCGTTATCGGTGAGTAACTACGATATTCTCTTACCCCCATGATGGCACCACGGAGAGAATTTCATAGTATGTATATTAGGGTGGGATTACCGCCTCCAGAACTCTCCTACCGAAGGTTAAGTCTGAAGAGGAAGATAGGTCAAGTTGGTAGTGCTTAAAAAATGTGGAAGGTTAGGACCAAGTGGCTGCTCTACATATCTGATCAATAGATGCTCCAGCTCGCTCTGCCCAAGAAGTTGCCACCGATCTGGTCGAGTGAGCCTTAATTGTGTCTGGAACCGTTTCCTTAGATGAGGTATATGACAGGGTGATGGCGTCCCTTACCCATCTTGCCAGCGTGGCTTTGGATGCTTTCTGCCCCTTGTTTGGCCCCTGAAAACAGACAAACAGAGCCCTCCCTTTCCTACACTCCCTCGTGGCTGATATATAATGGGTCAGACACCTTTTCACATCTAGGGTGTGCAGTGTCCTTTCTTTTCCATTTTTGGGATTTGGGCAAAAGGATGGTAATGATATTTCTTGGTTTCTATGAAATTTTGACGCCACTTTAGGAAGGTAGGCTGGGTCAGTTCGGAGGACTACTCTGTCTTCTAATATCTGGGTTAAAGGTGGATAGGCTGATAAAGCCTGTAAGTCACTAATCCTACGGGCTGAGGTTAGTGCTACTAGCAGACAAGTTTTCAGGGAAATTATCTTTAGGGGTGCTTGTGATAAGGGTTCAAAAGGCGCCTTAGTTAGTGCCGAAAGCACCAGATTCAGATCCCAGGGAGGAGAAGTGTGATGTATGACGGGTCTAGATCTGGATGAAGCCCTAATGAACCTTTTTACCCAGTGGTTCCCTGCCAGGTCCTGGTTGTAAAGGGCCCCTAATGCCGCGATTTGGACTTTTAGGGTACTAGTTGCCAAGCCTTTTTCTAGCCCTTTTTGGAGGAATTCTAGAATCTCCTGAATTGGGATCTCTTCCGATAGACTGACACCAGAACTAGAGAGGAATTTTTTCCAGACTTTGCCATACGCCCTTGTAGTTACCGGCTTCCTACTGGTCAATAGTGTTGAAACTAGATTTGGAGAGAACCCCCTCCCAGTTAAAAGTTCCCTCTCAAATTCCATGCTGTCATGTGTACATTTTTTATTGGTGGATGGTTTATTGGTCCCTGGTACAGGAGATTTGGAATATCTGGGAGAACCCAAGGCTCTGATATGGACATTAGACGCAGCCATGGGAACCACGTTCTTTTTGGCCAAAACGGGGCTATAATTATCACTCTTGCTCTGTCCTCCCTGATCTTCTTCAGAACTAGCGGAACTAGAGCTAACGGAGGAAAGGCATAAGCCAGTTGGAAATCCCATGGAATTAGAAAAGCGTCTAGGGTCACTGGATTCCCCCGTGGATCTATTGAGCAGAATGCCTGAGTTTTTCGGTTTTGACTGTTCGCGAACAGATCTATATCCAGGGCCCCCCAACGATCTATTATGAGATTGAATATCTCTTGGTTTAACTCCCATTCCCCCTGTTTTAGTCGTGTTCCGCTTAAAAAATCTGCCTTCTGATTTTCTGTCCCTTTGATGTGAAGGGCTGTCAGGGAGAGCAGGTTGGCTTCTGCTTGTGACAGAATGGATTTCGTCACTTTCATCAGAGGTTGTGACTTTGTTCCCCCCTGATGATTCAAATAGGCAACTACTACCCTGTTGTCCGTCAGAACCCTTACGTGATGTGAATGGAGGGAGGTTAGAAAGTGGTTGAGGGCATATTTTACAGCTAATAGCTCTTTCATATTTGAAGTGAGGGGATTCTCTTCTGCTAACCATGGATTTTGAGCCACTTGGCCTTTTAGGTGAGCTCCCCAACCCCATGGGCTTGCATCTGTGGTCAGGATTATTGAGACTGGCCATACCCATGGTACCCCTTTTTTGAGATTGGCCGGGACTGTCCACCAAACTAAAGAGGCTATTGTTTGAGAAGATATTTTTAACTGCTTCTCTAAATCTCCCTTTAAGCGGTATTCTGCTTCCAAGATTTCCCACTGGAGTTCTCTGGAATGACCCTGAGCCCATTGGACCGCCGGAATGCAGGCTGTCATTGACCCTAGTACGGACATGGCTTTCCTCAAGGTAACTACTGGGGAACGTCTTAAATTGTCCACTAGTTTTATTATGTTGGACACTTTTACTTCCGGAAGACGACATTCTTGTTTTATTGAATCTATTATTATCCCCAGATATTGTTGTATCTGAGTTGGGATAATTCTGGATTTTCCCAGATTCAATAACCACCCCAGACTTGATAGGGCTGCCATCACTTTGTCTAGCTGCTGACTGCAATGGAGATGAGATCTGCCCATCACTAGGAGGTCGTCCAGATAAGGGACAATCAATACATCTTGCTCCCTTATGTGGGCCATTACTTCTGCCATTCGTTTTGTAAACACCCTCGGGGCTATGGCAAGGCCGAATGGAAGCGCTCTGTATTGGTAGTGTTTCAGCTCTCCATGCATCATTACTGCCACTCTGAGATATTTTTGAAAATCTGGATGGATCGGCACATGGTAGTATGCGTCTTTCAAGTCTATGACAGTCATGAAGCAAGACGGATGAAGGGTTCTGACACATGATTTTATTGTTTCCATTTTGAAACTTTCTGTCACTAGGTATTTGTTCAATTTTTTCAGGTTTATTATCATTCTGAAACTCCCATCCGGCTTCGTCCAAAGAAAGAGAGGGGAGTAAAAACCTCTTGCTTCCTCTTGTTGTGGGACTTCCTGGAGGACATTCTTTGTTAGGAGATTGTGGACTTCTTCCTGGATGCTCAGCTGTTCGATCTCGGACTTCCTTTGCGGAGTTATAACGAATTGATGGTGTGGCCTTGTATGAAATTTCAGCCTCAAGCCCTTCTTTATTATGTTCAAAGTCCAGTTGCTCCCTGATATTTTTTCCCAGGCTTGGAGGAAGTATGTCAGTCTCCCTCCTACCTGGGGCGCACCTTCATTGGGGCTGTTTTTTATTATCTGGCTTGTTGAACATGAAGCCTATGCCTTTGAATTTTTTATCTTCCCATCCATCTTTTTGATTCTTTTGGCGGACGTCTTTGCATAAATTTCTTCCCTTGAAAGGGCCGCCTATAGGATTGGTTGGGAAATCCTGGGAAAGCTTTTTTCCTGTCTACGGCTTTTTCAAGTATATCATCAAGTGTAGGTCCAAACAAAAATTCCCCTTCACACGGTATGGAACACAATTTTGCTTTTGTTTGTAAATCACCCGGCCAGCATTTCAGCCATAGTGCTCTTCTGGCTGCATTGGAAAAAGAAGCTGATCTCGCAGTTAGCCTGACCGAATCTATGGAGGCGTCCGCCAAATATGCTGCAGCTCCTCTCATGACTGACACGGAATCTAATATGGACTCCCTTGGGGTTTTATTTTTAAATTGGGTGTCCAGGTGATCCAGCCACACCATTAAGGCTCTTGCTGTGCATGTGGCAGCTATCCCAGGTTTTAATCCTCCGCTAGCTGCCTCCCAGCATCCTTTTAAAAAAACGTCAGCTCTTTTATCCATGGGGTCTCTAAGGGTTCCCATGTCTTCAAAGGGTAGAGCGAATTTTTTCAATGCTTTTGCAATAGCGACGTCCAACTTTGGCGCTTTACCCCACGAGGAACAGGCTGGATCATCAAATGGATATTTCCTCTTAGGGGTTAAAAGGACTTTTTTATCTGGTCTTTTCCACTCTTTCTTTATTAGCGCCTGTATTTGGTCATTTAACGGAAATACCCTACGCTTCTTTTGTTCAAGGCCCCCAAACATGAGGTCTTGTGCGTTTTTTTTAGTACGAGTATCTGTCAACCCCATGGTGGTTCTAACCATTTTAATTAGCGCATCTGTTTCCTCAATAGGAAAACAGTTATGGCCCCCTTCTGAGGATGTAGATGATGAAGCCGAGGAAGACGTAGAGCTATCTGAACTACAATGGATACTATCTTCCTCACTGGAACTATAATTTGGGGATTTATACCTGCGTTTTCTCTTACCACTTTTAACCCCTTTTAGCGCATCCTCTACTTGAGTTTTTATTAAGTCTTTGAGTTCAGATGCGAATCTTGGAGTCTCTTCATTTATAGTATCCTGTATGCATACGGCACAGAGTTTTTTTGTCCATGTGGCTGGTAAATCTGCCTCGCAGAGTGGGCACACTTTATTTGTGGTTTTCGCCTTGCACATCCTCCCCTAAAAATATACAATAAACCACTATTTAGTGTATATACATTCACGGAGGTCACTTACCCTCCTAACGTGAGGGAGATACCGGTTCTGGTCTTGGGGATGCCTCCTCCATCTGAACCGCTGTTCTTCTCCCGGATCCACCAGAGCCTCGGCTGCGCTGGGATCCTGAGCTGAGGCGTTGTGCTGGTTGGTCCTGCTTCTTTGTGCGACGGCGCTCCTGCAAATCTTTTTTCCGTGGGGTCTGTGGAGTCTCCTCCACCGACTGCTCTTTTCCACTCATGTTGGTGGTTTTTTTGAGCAGCGGTGACAGGCTCCCCGCCGTTTTTATCTTGAAGAGTGCGGCGCAAGGCAACTTCGGGTTTACCCAGAGGTGCCCTGCGCCTCCCCGGAAGTGACCCCTACGCCTGCGCATTAAGCGCCGCCGGACCTCGCGCACGTCCTCAGCTGCCGGCACCCAGGAGAGACGGAGGGATCGCTGCAGCCGCCGCTGCTGCTCCTTTCTCGTGCCTCCCGTAGGTGACCGCCGTCACCACCTCCATGGGGCCCAGAATCGGCGGTGCTACACCAGGTAGCCGCCGCTACCTATTACCGGTAGCTTTTGAAGGGGAGAGGCAGGCTTGGATCCCCTTCACTGCTTCTTCCCCGTACGTATCTACAGGGCCCGCCGACCCCGGAACCGTGCCTTCAGGGCTGTCATCCATCTGGGACCGCGGCAGGGCCCCCCGCTGCCTGGATTCGGCCCGAAGGTCCCTGGTATCCCGCGACGATCTGGTAAGCTGTGGGTCCCCCCGTCAGGGACAGGAAACCGAACTGGGGTGGAGAAGAGGTCCCGCCTTTTTAACCTGTGGGTTTCCTGTCCCTGAGGGCGGATCCCGCTCTCTCCGTGGTGCCGTCATGGGGGTAAGAGAAAGAAGTGTTGCAGTCCACTCCCCTATTAAACAGAGGCCCTGGTAAGCTCTGACACCCTGAGGAGATCGCTTGCAGGGCGGGAGGGGGAGGAGAATCGTCCTGTACTGTTGCTTGAAGATTCCCTACCTGCAGTTGAGGAACACATCAGGATCCCTTGTAGAGTAGAGGGTCCTGGAAGAAGTCCTCCTTCCCGCGCCATGAACTCCGGCGCAGAAGACGGCGTCGACCCCTAAACAGGGGGAGAGGGTCACTGGAAGTGACCGCCGTCTTCCTCTCAGCCCTCTCCAAGGAGAGGGATGAGGAGGGGAAACGGGCAGGACTGGCCACCGAGGAAAAGTCACCCTGAACAACCGAATGGGTGACAGGGGATAAAGTCCTGCCCAGCGGGTCCGAGAGGGTGCGATGTGGGTGATACCACACTGCTCTCTCGGTCACTCAAAGTGGGGAAAACAGGGTGAGAAAAAAACTGCACCGTTACCCTGAAGAAAAGTATCTGAAAAAGAAAGGGGAAAAGGTTAATAAAACACAACAAATCCCTGTAAAAGAAATGCGGATCTGGTGTTAGATCCAGGTCCGCTTCCTACGGACACTAAGCAAAAACTGAGTTGCCTGGTGCCTGTCGGAGGGTGTATACTGCCGGGGAGGAGCTACTTCTTCTTTATTTGCATAGTGTCAGCCTCCTAGTGACAGCAGCACACACCCATGGTTACCTGTGTCCCCCAATGAAGCGAGAAAGAAATTAAGAGACCACTGCAAAATGTTCAGTTTGTCTGACTTTTCTCTTTATAGGTATATTTGAGTAAAATGTTAATTTTTCATTTATTCTATAAACTACTGACAACATGTCTCCGAATTTCCAAGCAATACATTTTGTATTTTTTTTTCTGAAAAGGAGAAATGGTCAAAATAATAAAAAAAAAAAAACCAAAAAAAAAAAAGTGCTGTCAGACCTCAAATAATGCAAAGAAAACAAGTTCATAATCATTTAGAAACAACAATACTAATGTTTTACCTCAGGAAGAGTTCAGAAATCAATATTTTGTGAAATAACCATGATTTTTAATCACAGCTTTCATGCGTCTTGGCATGCTTTCCACCAGTCTTTCACACAGATTCTGGCACAAGAATGTAAGCAGTTCTTCTTTGTTTGATGGCTTGTGACTATCCATCATCCTCTTGATTACATCCCAGAGGTTTTCAATGGGGTTCAGGCAGTGGCGTAACTACAAAGTGAGGGGCCCCGGTGCGAACTTTCAAATGCCCTCCCCCCCCGCACCAAAATATTTCCCACCGAAACTCACATTTTCCCTATTCATTTCGCACACTATAGTTTTGCTGCAATGTTGTATAGTCTAACCTAATACTGCCCTGTAATCGCTGAGAAAAATGATTTTTTAACTAACATGTCCCTATACTAATTAGGGTGATGTCTTCGGAAGTGCAGACTCTGGGCGTTCATGTCCTTCCTCGCTCTAATTCCAAGCGCACTCCCGGTGTTTGACATCTGTGTGCTGTTTCTTCCTGGTTTGACGCTGCAGTGCATCATTTCCGGACCTGTGCAGTGTGGGGGTGTATTGGGTGTACTGGTCGGCTCCGGAGCATACGCACTGCACATTCTGACGCTGGCGAGTACACCCAATACTCCCCCACAGTGCACATCCTGGGCTCTGCCCACAGCCGTGTACCATTCTTCCAGACTCGGAAGTTTACAGCCCGTATACACACGGCTTCGCTCCGTGAACCCCGTACACACACACGGCTCTGCTCCGTACGCCTTGTACACGCGGCTCCGCTTCTTACACCCACGGATCTGCTCCGTACACCTCACACACAGCTCCGCTCCATACACTCCATACACACGCGGCTCCGCTTCGTACACTCCATACACACGCGGCTCCGCTTCGTACACTCCATACACACACGGCTCCGCTCCATCCACACGCAGCACCACTCCATACATACACGACTCCGCTCACCTCTTTCACACTCGGCTCAGCTTTGTACACTTCGTACACACCTGACTCCGCTCCGTACACATTGCTCCACTCCACACATACACGGCTCCGCTCTGTACACCTTGTACACACACTGCTCTGCTACATCCACACTGTAAACCCCTCCTGACCCCACACATAAACTTCCCCTCATTCAGCACCATGAAAATCAGAACAGCAGAGTCCCGCATACACTGAGGCCACTGATAATGTGACCACTGTGTCGAGATGTGATTTATGCTCACTTTACAGCCTAGAAGAGAAGTTAAATGCGAGGAGATAGGGTGCACCTGAAGGGGTTAATCTGTTTCATGTGCTGAGAAGTGTGTAATTGATAACTTTTACTCCAAGGCATATACACTTTTTACACAAATGCACAGACAACGCTCTAGAGCAGGGGTGGGCAATTAATTTTCCCCAAGGGGCCACAGAGACAGAGCGAATAGGCTGAAATGAATTCTGCTCAATATAAATAGTAACATGTTAATTATAGTTATGGTAGTTTATATTAATATTGTACCACTTAATATTGAACAGAATTAAGAGTATTATCATCTCAGAGATTGTATCCCAATATGTAGCAGGTGTAATAATAATAATAATAATAATAATAATAATAATAGCAAATACTTCCAATTAGAAATGCAGTATAATTCTTCTGATAAGCCACGCTACTTACCCCATATGCAGGGCACTGCAGTTGCTTACGACCACTAACAACTAACTAAGGCTAGTTTCACATTTGCGTTTAAAAACGCAGCGTTTAAAACGCAAACGCAGGTGGTGAAAAAACGCATGTAAACGCGTGCAAACGCTGCGTTTTTTTAGACGCATGTGTTTTCGCATGCAGTAAAAAAACGCGGCGTTTTGCTGCGTTTACATGCGTTTTTTCCTGCGTTTGCGTTTTTGAAACGCATGCTGAGAAGTGTGTGACAGCTGCCAATCATCAAAATCAACTAGAAAACCCACTATAAATAGAAATAGCTAGGGTTTGGGTTAGGGTTAGGATCCCTAGGGGTAGGGTTAGGGTTAGGATCACTAGGGTTAGGGGTAGGGTTAGGATCACTAGGGTTAGGGGTAGGGTTAGGATCACTAGGGTTAGGGGTAGGGTTAGGATCACTAGGGTTAGGATCACTAGGGTTAGGGGTAGGGTTAGGGTTTGGATCCCTTTATCACCTTGATGGTGGGGGGTGGCTTATCAGTGTGTATTCTTGTTTTTTTCTATTGAAACGCATGCGTTTAAAAACGCAACCAAACGCATGTGCTTAAAAACGCATGCGTTTACATAGACAGCAATACGTTTTTTTGCGGCAAAAAAACGCATGCATTTTTTTGCGGCAAAAAAACGCCTCTAGAAATTACTACATGTTGCATTTCCGCAACAAAACGCAAGCATAGAAAAGACGCATGCGTCGTCAAACGTGGCAAAACTCATACAAAAAAAACGCATGCGTTTTTAATGTTAAATATAGGGAAAAAAACGCATGCTTTTTTGTGCTAAAATGCAGCGGCAAAAAACGCAAATGTGAGACCAGCCTTACACTGCATGAGTGGTCGTAACCATGGATACCTAAGCTACTGCAATGCTCTGCACATGGTTTAAGTGACATAGCGAATCAAAAGAACTACCAAATTTTCAATTGTAGACATTTGTAGATAATTGTACTACATATTGGGATAGAATCCCTGAGATGAAAAATACCCCTTTAATTATGCCGATATCCCTCTATAAACCGTATGAGCCCCCCATAGCCTCCTGTATACAGCATGTGCCCTCACATAGCCTGCTATGTACATACAAACATGACACACACACACGAAAAAGACAAAACAAAACCACAACACCACATACACATCTTGCTCCCGTTCCTCCACCGCTCTGCCTCCGTTCCTGACCAGTGCACAGCTGACGTGATTAAATGAAGTAATCGTGTCAACCATGTCACATGCTGATTGGTGGAAGAATTGGTCGGAAGCCCTGTCCTCCACCAATGTTTTCCCTGCTGTCTGCATCCAAATGATGCACATGGAGTGACGGTGGGTGGGGGGAGGGCATGGTGCGGCACGTGGGCCACAGTTTCAGCCCTTCGGCTCTGTCCACAGGCCGGACTAGGACAGCTAGAGGGTTGGATGTGGCAAGCACTTTGCCCAGGTCTGCTCTAGAGACATTTTACATGAAAACATACAGGTGCTTCTCACAAAATTAGAATATCATCAAAAAGTTAATTTATTTCAGTTCTTCAATACAAAAGTGAAACTCATTATATAGAGTCATTACATTTTAAAATCTGAAATGTTGGCCTACTGAAATGTATGTTCAGTAAATGCACTCAGTACTTAGTCGGGGCTCCTTTTACATCAATTGCTGCATCAGTGCGGCGTGGCATGGAGGCGATCAGTCTGTGGCACTGTGAGGTGTTATGGAAGCCCAGGATGGTCTGATAGCAGCCTTCAGCTCATCTGAATTGTTGGTCTGGTATCTTTCATCTTCCTCTTGACAATACTGCATAGATTCTCTATGAGGTTAAGGTCAGACGAGTTTGCAGGCCAGTCAAGCACACTGTTGTTTTTAAACAAGGTTGTCACGATGTGACTGTCCTGGTGTGACACGACCTGGCGGGTCGGTCACAAAACGGCGAAACACACAAGGGTACACCGGGGACACTTTAACAACGGTGGGCCCTGTCGGTAGGGAACGGGGAATGGGCACCTCCTGCACTCTCCGGAGGCTGTTCCCTGATCTTGCTACCGTCCCTATACGGGTTCTTTCAACCCGTCGCCGACCAGGATACCTTGTCCCTCACTTGCCCTGCTCTAATCCCTATGTAGGGAACTGGCAGGTGAGCCCACTGGTCCCACCGCTGCACTAATACAACACAGGGGAAGTTACAAACAACAAAGAAACAATAACACCACACTTTGCTGTGTGGTGCATTGGAGCAGAGAAAGCTGAGTAGGCACCAGGAAAGAGTATTCAGCTGTAGAACCACAGCACTCAGCAAGCTCCTATTCCAGCAAGGTTGGTATCCAAAGGAACTGTATAACCAACAGTCAGCTGATGCACCAGGTGACCTTTTAAAGGAAGGTGGGAGTGGTCACCACCCACATCAGCAAAACAAGCAGCAATACAATTACACCAGCGGCCACCGGGGAAAAAACTGCATTAACCCCCGATGACCTGAAAGGAAAAAAGGTTTTAATCTGAGGGAAACCAGATCTGCTACAGATCCAAACATGGATAGTGACAAAGGTATTGGTACTTTTGGCAGTGTGGGCAGGTGCCAAGTCCTGCTGGATAATGAAATTTCCATCTCCTAAAAGCTTGTCAGCAGAGGGAAGCATGAAGTGCTCTAAAATTTCCTGATAGACGGCTGGGCTGACTTTGGTCTTGATAAAGCACAGTGGACCTACACCAGCAGATGACATGGCTCCCCAAACCATCAGTGATTGTGGGAACTTCACACTAGACCTCAAGCAGCTTGGATTGTGGCCTCTCCACTCTTCCTTCAGACTCTGGGACCTTGATTTCCAAATGTAATGCAAAATCTACTTTCATCTGAAAACAACACCTTGGACCACTGAGCAACAGTCCAGTTCTTTTTCTCCTTGGTGCAGGTAAGACGCTTCTGGCGTTGTCTATTGGTCATGAGCGGCTTGACACAAGGATGTGACACTTGTAGCCCATGTCCTGGATACGTCTGTGTGTGGTCGCTCTTGAAGCAATCACTTCAGCAGCAGTCCACTCCTTGTTAATCTCCCCAAAATTTTTGAAAGGTATTTTCTTAACAATCCTTTCAAAGCTGTGGTTATCCCTTTGCTTGTGCACCTTTTTCTACCACACTTTTCCCTTCCACTCAACTTTCCATTAATATGCTTGGATACAGCACTCTGAACAGCCAGCTTTTTTAGCAATGACCTTTTGTGGTTTACCCTCCTTGTGGAGTGCGTCAATGACTGCCTTCTGGACATCTGTCAAGTCAGCAGTCTTCCCCATGATTGTGGAGCCTACTGAAACAGACGAAGGAACCTTTTTACACGCTTAGGAAACCTTTGCAGGTGTTTTTTGTTAATTATTCTAACTTACTGAGATAATGACTTTTGGGATTTAATTGGCTGTAAGCCATAATCATCAACATTAACAGAAATAAACACTTGAAATAGATCACTCTGTTTGTAATGACTTTATAATATATGAGTTTCACTTTTTGTATTGAAGAACTGAAATAAATTAACGTTTCGATGATATTCTAATTTTGTCAGAAGCACTTGTATCAGCAGAAAAAAAAGGAATTAAAAGCTATGTTCACACTCCCCTGAAATGTACATCAGAAACGAGTCTAAATGGAGTTTCCAACCCATTGATTGGGGCTACAGTGAATGTGCAGCATACATTTCTACCCTGGCAGTAGTTAGTTATAAAATATCAAAGTGTGCTGTACTCACCTTCCCCGCATCCACCAAACAGTCTCTACTGTTGTTCCCAGTGTCTGGAATTGGCTGTGGAGGGCATCGGACTTTCAGTGTGCCGACTGGCTCTGCCAGTCTAGACAGGACACCCCCTTCAGAACCAATGAACTCACAGATTGACTGCAGAGCTTTCAATTGGACGTCAGTGTCGCGGCCAATGCCAGGTACGGAGACTCACTGATAGAGCTAGAGGAAGGGGAGTACAGTACGGTTTGTCATTTTAGGACAATCTTCAGCCAGGCTACAAACTTCTTTTAAGTATCATAAAAAATGCAGCACAATGCTTTATATGATTTCTGGCTAAGGACTACTACAGTAATGATCTTGGGCAGCCAATAAAGTCTCAGTGGTGCCCAAATAGAAAAAGCAGACTATATTATTAGCAATATGGGGATGGTATTGTAGCATTTCTGTATTTCTTCATGCAAACATTTGCCATATTCAGGTAAAGTGATACTCACATCATCGGTAGCTTCATCGATCAAAGATATCTGTGTTGGCGTGTCCACTTCAATTGCTCTCTGAACACAAATCATAAAAGGAAAAATATGAGAAATTCTGGTGCTAATTCTATGCCATATTTACAGTTAGGTCCAGAAATATTTGGACAGCGACAAGTGTTAGCATTTTAGCTGTTTACCAAAGCAAATTCAAGATATAATTATATTATCAATTTGGGCTTAAAGTGCAGACTCTCAGCTTAAGGTGACGTTCACACTTTTAGTATTTGGTCAGTATTTTACAGTATTTGTAAGCCAAAACCAGGACTGGGTGCATGTGTTTCTATTATACCTTTGCTCCAATCCTGAATTTGGCTTACAAATATCAATCTAAAACACTGACCACATACTGAACATCTGAACAAGGCATACATTCAAGGCTAATCACATCCTAATTGGAGTAAAGGTTTAGGAATTACAAGTCTTTATTATGTAGCTGCCTCTTTTTAAAAGCACCAAAAGTAATTGGACAATTATGTGAAAAAAAACAACTCTTAAATGGGCTATTCCCTAGTTAATTCATCATCAATTAAGCAGGTAAAAGGTGTGGAGCCGATTCCAGGTGAAGCATTTGCATTTAGAAGCTGTTGCTGTGAACCCACAACATGTGGTCAAAGGTTCTCTCAATGGATGAGAAATAAACAATCAATAGGCTGAAAAAAAAAATATGAAGAAATACATCAGAGAGATAGCAGAAATGTTAGAAATGGCCAAATCAACAGATTGGTACATTCTGGAAAAAAGGGCAGTGGTGAGTTTGTGACTTCATAAAGGCCTGAATGCCCACGGGAGACCACAGTGGTGGATGATCACAATCCTTACCATGCTGAAGAAAAACTCCTTCACAGCCGCCACCCAAGTGAAGAATGTTCTCCAGAAAGTAGGTGTTTCATTATCTAACTCTACCATAAAGAGAAGACTTAATGAGAGCAAATACAGGGGGGGGGGGGGGGGGGGGGGGGTTCAGCACAAGATGCACACCATTAATCAGCCTTAAAAATAGAAAGGCAACATCTAAAGAAGCCAGCCCAGCTCTGGAAAAGCATTCTTTGGACAGATGAAACTGAAAATCAACCTGTACCAGAATGATGGGAAGAAGAAAGTATGGAGAAGGCTTGGAATGGTCCATGACCCAAAGCATACCACACCCTCTGTAAAACACGGTGGAGGCTGTGTGATAGCCATGCTTGCCCAGGCTTCTAATGACACTGGGTCACTAGTGTTTATTGATGATTTGACTGTACACAGAAGCAGCTGGATGAATTCTGAAAAGTACAGGGCTATACTTTCTTTTCAGATTCAACCAAATGCAAGAAAGTTGATTGAATGGTGCTTCACAGTACAGATGTCCCAAAACATACTGAGAAAGCAACCCAGGAAAATTTTAGGGCAAAGAAGTGGAATATTATGAGAGTCAACCACAGATACCAACCCCACCAAGCATGCATTTCACATGCTTAAGACAAAATCTAAAGCAAAAATACCCACAAACAAGCAGCAACTGAAGTCATCTGCAGTAATGGCCTGGCAAAGTATCACAATGGAGGAAACCCAGAATTTAGTGATGTCCATGGCTTCCAGACATCAAGCAGTCATTGCCTGCAAAGGATTCCCTACAAAAGATTAAAAATGAACATTTTATTTATGATAAAGTTAATTTGTCCAATCACTTTTGAGCCCCTGAAATGAGGAGGCTTTGTAGAAAAATGGTTGCAATTCCTAAGCGTTTCACAGGATATTTTTTCCAACCCCTTTAATTAAACCTGAAAGTCTACACTTCAATTGCATCTCAGTTGTTTCATTTTAAATTCAAATTAGCAGCATGCAGAGCCCAAATCACGAAGATTCGGTCACTGGCCAAATATTTCTGTATCTACTGTAACTGTAGCTTATGTATTCTCTCTATATATTCCAAGGTCTTCTTTAGGCCAGGCAAAATGGTTGTACTATGAAAACAATGCCTGTCTAGGTGTCCAGCTCCACCTGGGACCCTCCACTAGAAGCCAATATAGAAAACCAGTCCGGTGGCTCAGTGGTTAGCACTGCAGCCTTGCAGCACTGGGGTCCAAATCCCACCAAGGACAACATCTGCAAGGAGTTTGTATGTTCTCCCCATGTTTGCGTGGGTTTCCTCTGGGTTCTCTGGTTTCCTCCCACATTCCAAAGACATACTGATAGGGATTCTAGATTGTGAGCCCCATCAGGAACAGTGATGATAATGTCTGTAAAGCGCTGTGGAATGGCGCTATAGAAGTGAGTAAAATAAATAGATATTAGGGTCCTCCTATTTTGTCAGTCTTGGTATTACCGCTGATCTGCATGAACACCATGTACCACTACATCTCCCCTACATGTAACGTCTGGCTGGCCATGAACTCCCATAGTAAAATCAGCTGTTTGCTGGGTGCCGATCCTGCAGCCGATTTAGGCTACGTTCACATTTGCGTTGTGCGCCGCAGCGTCGGCGATGCAACGCACAACGCAAACAAAAACGCAGCAAAACGCATGCACAACGCTGCGTTTTGCGACGCATGCGTCCTTTTTTTGGTTGATTTTCGACGCGGCAAAAATGCAACTTGCTGCGTCCTCTGCGCCCGGACGCGTGCGCCGCAGTGACGCATGCGTCGCAAAACGCAAGTGCAACGCATTTCCATGCGCCCCCATGTTAAATATAGGGGCGCATGACGCATGCGGCGACGCTGCGGCGCCCGACGCTGCGGCGCAGACCGCAAATGTGAACGTTGTGTTTTGATCTGCAGCGTTTTAGCGCTAAAAAATGCATGCGTTTTTTTCCCTATACTTAACATTAAAAGACGCATGCGTTTTTTAGCCTGCGTTTTGGCGCGTTTTCGGCAACGCATGCGTTTTTTGACGCGTGCGTTCATTTGCAGAAATGCAACATGTAGTAATTTCTAGCGGCGTTTTTTTGCCGCAAAAAAACACATGCGTTTATTCGCGGCAAAAAAATGCATTGCTGTCTATGTAAACGCATGCGTTTTTAAGCACATGCGTTTGCTTGCGTTAAAAACGCATGCGTTTTTACCGAAAAACACAAGAAAAAACAAGAAAACCCTAACCCTAAACACAAGAAAAAACAAGAAAACCCTAACCTTAAACACAAGAAAAAAAAACAAGAAAACCCTAACCCTAACCCTAGGGTTACTAGGGATCCTAAACCTAACCCTAAGGTTAGGATCCCTAGTAACCCTAGGGATCCTAACCCTAACCCTAGGGATCCTAACCCTAACCCTTAGGGTTAGGTTAGGATCCTAACCCTTAGGGTTAGGCTAGGATCCTAACCCTTAGGGTTAGGCTTAGGATCCCTAGCGTTAGGGTTAGGGTTACAGTTAGGATCCCTAGGGTTATGGTTAGGGGTAGGGTTAGGGGTAGGGTTTGGATCCCTAGGGTTAGGGTTAGGATCCCAAGGGTTATGGTTAGGGTTAGGGGTAGGGTTAGGGTTTGGATCCCTATGGTTAGGGTTAGGGTTTGGATCCCTTTATCACCTTGATGGTGGGGGGTGGCTTATCAGTGACCTGGTGACCAGGACATTCTAATAAAAAGCTACCCCTAACCCTAACCCAAGGGATCCTAACCCTAACCCTAGCTAATTCTATTAATAGTGTGTTTTCTAGTTGATTTTGATGATTGGCAGCTGTCACACACTTCTCAGCATGCGTTTCAAAAACGCAAACGCGGGAAAAAACGCATCTAAACGCGGGAAAACGCCGCGTATTGCCGCGGTTTTTTTTTGGCGCAAAAACGCATGCGTCTAAAAAACGCAGCGTTTGCATGCGTTTTTTCACCACATGCGTTTTTTTTAAAAACGCTGCAGATCAAAACGCAAGTGTGAAACCAGCCTAACGCTAATTTGATCAAAGGCCAGCTCTGGTATTCGTGGATACAAGGGGCTTCCCTAGTATCATTTGCCTTAAATACATGGCACTGATGTTATATTTGTAGCACTTAAGCTTTACTTGAAGGATAAACACTTACAATGCGTTTTTCCCAAAACGCATACTTAGGACTTGTCAACAGCAATTCCTTAGTGACTGGAGAACAGTACAGGAAAACTTTTAGGCTGTAATATAGAAAGTAAAAGAGAATTTTAATTCTTATGGCCATTATACAAAATAATTTCTGAACATTCAGTGTAAAGGACAATGTGCCGCATCTACACAGAGTATTGAGGTCGATGAACTCAGAGCACACAAGTGCATTCCTGGAAATGTGACCCTTGACCACCAGCTACAACCAAGGAGGGTACAGTCATGGGACTCCACTGAACAAGGTGGTCAATTACACAGTGCCAACTTACCTAGGCCAGGAACATAATGCACTTTTGAGCCACAGTAAGTCCCGTTCTGCAGATAGATGTAAGGCTGGGTTCAGACAGCCATATTTTCAGGCGTCCGTATTCTCAATGGACAGCACATGCATCCAATAATAACCAATGTGTCTGTGCATACCAGTGATTTTTCAGATGGTCCGAGTTAAAGAAGCACTCCTCCCATCAAAGTTTTTATCCTCTTAATACACTGCTCAAAAAATAAAGGGAACACTTAAACGAAACAATGTAACTGCAAGTCAATCACACATCTGTGAAGATAACCTGTTCATGTAGCAACACAGATAGTGAATAAATATCCTGCTAGTGTGCAAATAGAATAGACAACAGGTAGAAATGATAGGCAATTAGCAAGACAACCCCTATAAAAGGAGTGGTTCTGCAGGGGGTGACCACAGACCATTTTTCTACTCATCTTTTTTGGCTGTTTTGGTCACTTTTGCATTCTGTCATTGCTCTCACACTAGAGGTACTATAGCAACCCACAGAAGTACCTCAGGTGGGACAGCTCATCCAGGATGGCACATCAATGCGAGCTGTGGCAAGAAGGGTAGCTATGTCTGTCAGTATAGTGTCTAGAGCACGGAGCAGATACCAGGAGACATGCTAGTAAACCTGGAGACGTCAGGGGGGGGCGCAGGAGGGCAACAATTCAGCAGCAGGATTGTTACCTTCTCCTTTGTGCAAGGAGAAACAGGAGGAGCACTGCCAGAGCCCTGCAAAATGACCTTCAGCAGGCCACTAACATCCATGTGTCTGCTCAAACTGTCAGAAATGGACTCCATGAGGATGGTATGAGGGCCCGATGTCCACAAGTGGGTGCTGAGCTTACAGCTCAACACCGTGCAGGGCGATTGGCATTTTCCAGAGTACACCAAGATTGGCAGATTCGACATTGGTGCCCTGTGCTCTTCACGTTCTGCTGCCTGCAACATCCTCCAGCATAATGAGTCAGTAATGGTGTGAGGAGGGATTTCTTTGGAGGCCCGCACAGCCCTCCATGTGCTAGCCAGAGGTACCCTGACTGCCATTAGGTATAGGGATGAGATCTTCAGACCCATTGTGAGAGGCCATATGTAGGTGCACTGGGCCCTGTGTTCCTTCTGATACACGACAATGCTAGACCTAATGTGGCTGAAGTGTGTCAGCAGTTAGTACATGATGAAGGCATTGATGCTATGGACTGTCCCGCCCGTTCCCCAGACCTGAATCCAATCAAGCACATCTGGAAATCATGTCTTGTTGCATCCACCGCCATGTTGCACCATAGACTGTCCAGGAGTTGACTGATGCTTTAATCCATGTTTAGGAGGAGATTCTTCAAGAGGACATCTGCAGACTCATCAGGGTGTGCGTGCGTGCGTGCGCGTGTGTGTGTCATACAGGCACTAATGAGCATCATTTCTTTGTCTTGATGCATTTCCACTGAAGTAGGATCAGACTGTAATTTGATTTTCCACTTTGATTTTGAGCATCATTCCAAATACAGACCTCCATGGGATATTAGTTGTGATTTACATTGATCATTTTTATGTTTTATTGTTCTCAATTCATTCAACTATGTAATGAATAAAGATTTGCAACTGGAATATTTCATTCAGTGATAGCTAGGATGTGGTATTTTAGTGTTCCCTTTATATTTTTGAGCAGTATATACTGCAATCATCATATTATATAGCTCTGTGTACTTACAAGTTCTCATTTTCCCTTTCTTCCCATCTAATTCTTCCTCTTTCCCTTTAGGTCTATGACATCCCGTTACTAAAAACGGACTAACTGAATCCTTCTAAGCTCTATGTAGAAATAGGAGATCAATTTTCCCTGTTTGAGTCGTAAATCATTGCAAAAATCTGTGGCCGGTGGGGGGGTTTACGGAGCAGCTGGGGTCGGGAGTTGAAGAGGGAAATTATTTTTTGCGGGGCAGAGAGACTTCCTGTTTTTACATAGAGCAGAGAAAAGAGAACAATTAGCTGGGTAGAAAGGCAAAATGAGCAAGTACACAGAGCTATATATGATGATTGCAATATATTAAGAGAATAAAAACTTTGACGGGAGTGCTTAAGTGTTTGGCCACGCAAGTGTGCACCGAGAACCTGTGCTTGGTCTGAGAAGTCATTCTGTTCTGACAGGTTCCCTTTAAGTGAATATCCCTGGTCACAATGCAAGGATTGTCAAAGGGTTGGACAATGACTTATAAGATGGTTATCTCCAACTAGTGAAATTCTTTTCTGCCTTTTGGGAGTCAGTCATTTTTTTTTTTTGTTTGTTTTCTCAGTGGAACATTGACAATTGTATCCCATGTTCTACTGGTCTCCTCAATGAAGGACAGTACCACCAAAACCTGTAAGAGACTGTCGTGAACAGAAATCTTCCCCTGGTGCAACTGTGTACATTAAATAAAGTATAACGAGAAACATACAAAGTGGAAATCTGTCACACGTACGGATAAACACTAAGGCAAAGAAATCTATCGGTATAATACATGAAACTTAGTGATACGTCTTTCATTTTTAGTATGAAGGACACAGACTATACAGTCTACATGGAGGCATTTCACGTACCACGACTGCAGTTTTCGTTTTAAAAGAGGAGCTCGAAGTCCTTTCATATGATCTACAAAAGAAGGAAAACAAAAACAAAATCATGTTTTTGTTTGTTCATAATATTTGTTTTCAGACACGTTCCAGTATAGGCAGAATGCTATAGTCATGAACACAACGCTTTAGCCATAAGTGCATCTGTTGGAAAAAATGAGCATGACTTCAATGGGTGACATCTAGACAGGTGATAATTTATAGATCAGTCTGGGTCCTACTGGTAGTATGGTCACCACTCACCAGAACCCTCTCCATCCTCAGGACTGCCGCTAGTAAAAGGGGAAAAGAGCAGTGACCATTGGGCTTCCTGGAGGTGGGATCTACCCTGATATAACACTGTATCTGTTGAGTAACCTGTACAGACACGAAGCCATCTTCAATGGTCTTTCCAAGAAGGAGTTATGAAAAATCTCCTCCCAAAGAAAACATGACAGTACCATCTTAGCAGTAACATCTTAGCACGGTGTATTGATAAATCGCTCTCAAGTGTTATGGAGCTACCCTTTAAAATTTCAAATGTGTGCCAGGAATAATTACAGAGAACAGGACAGCGGACCCATGCTGTCCAATCCATGGGCAACATATCAGAAGATGGATGTGTGATCTCAGAGTCAAACATACTTGGCGGAGTTCATATAGCCAGAGCCTGACACATGATAGCCACAGATGGGGCAGCATGGATCAGCTGTTCGTTCACTTTAAAGCAAACCTGTCAGCAGGATTTTGCTAAGTAAACTACAGACATTGTCATGTTGCTGCTGTTACAATGATTAAAATGATACCTGGGATGAAGAAATCCGTCCTGTGGTTGTTGTGTAATCGGTGTAAGAAGTTTTCAGCTAATGATATGCCCTGGCTCAGGGCGGCTGCAGGCAGAGTCTTATCTTCCTGCTCTAAAGGTACCGTCACACTAGGCGATATTGCCAGCAATCCGTGACGTTGCAGCGACCTGGATGGCGATATCGCTGTATTTGACACGCAGCAGCGATCTGGATCCCGCTGTGAAATTGCTGGTCGCTGCTAGAAGGTCTGCACATTATTTGGTCGCTAGGTCGCCGTGTATCGCCGTGTTTGACAGCAAAAGCGACGATACCAGCGATATTTTACACTGGTAACCAGGGTAAACATCGGGTTACTAAGCGCAGGGCCGCGCTTAGTAACCCGATGTTTACCCTGGTTACCAGCGTAAAAGTTAAAAAAACAAACAGTACATACTCACCTGCGCGTCCCCCAGCCTCTGCTTCCTGACACTAAAGCGCCGGCCCTAAACTGAAAGTGAAAGCAACAGCGGTGACGTCACCGCTGTGCTGTTAGGGCCGGAGCTCAGTCAGCGTCAGGATGCAGAGGCTGGGGGACGCGCAGGTGAGCATGTACTGTTTGTTTTTTTAACTTTTATGCTGGTAACCAGGGTAAACATCGGGTTACTAAGCGCGGCCCTGCGCTTAGCAACCCGATGTTTACCCTGGTTACCCGGGGACCTCGGCATCGCTGGTCGCTGGAGAGCGGTCTGTGTGACAGCTCTCCAGCGACCACACAGCGACGCTGCAGCGATCGGCATTGCTGTCGCTATCGCTGCAGCGTCGCTTAGTGTGACGGTACCTTAAGCCAGAGAAACCAAGGAGAGGCCTGCCCACAGGCCGCCTGAAGCTCAAGCATGTTCCTCATCATAGAGACAGACTGTTTGGGCTTTAGAGTGGCCTGTGGACAGGTCTTTCATTGGTTTCTATAGCTTAGAGCAGGAAGATAAGACTCTCCCTACAGTCCCACCCTGAGACAAGGCATATCATTAGCTTAAAACTTCTACCACTGATTACACAACAATTACAAGACGGATTTCTTCACCCCAGTTATCATTTTAACCAGGTAAAACACTGCTAACCTGACAATGCCTGTAGTTTACCAAGCACAATGCTACTGACATGTTCACTTTAAGTGAAGATACTACTTTGTCACACTTTGTGTTCTTTTTCAAAGGATGAGTGTACTGCTGTGAAGTACTGAAATCACTACAAAACAAGGCATACAGTACAGACCAAAAGTTTGGACACACCTCATTTAAAGATTTTTCTGTATTTTCATGACTATGAAAATTATACATTCACACCGAAGGCATCAAAACTATGAATTACCACATGTGGAATTATATACTTCACAAAAAAGTGTGAAACAACTGAAATTATGTCTTATATTCTAGGTTCTTCAAAGTAGCCACCTTTTGCTTTGATGACTGCTTTGCACACTCTTGGCATTCTCTTCATGAGCTTCAAGAGGTAGTCACCGGGAATGGTCTTCCAACAATCTTGAAGGAGTTCCCAGAGATGCTTAGCACTTGTTGGCCCTTTTGCCTTCACTCTGCGGTCCAGCTCACCCCAAACCATCTCGATTGGGTTCAGGTCTGGTGACTGTGGAGGCCAGGTCATCTGGCGTAGCACCCCATCACTCTCCTTCTTGGTCAAATAGCCCTTACACAGCCTGGAGGTGTGTTTGGGGTCATTGTCCTGTTGAAAAATAAATGATGGTCCAACTAAACGCAAACCGGATGGAATAGCATGCTGCTGCAAGATGCTGTGGTAGCCATGCTGGTTCAGTATGCCTTCAATTTTGAATAAATCCCCAACAGTGTTACCAGCAAAGCACCCCCACACCATCACACCTCCTCCATGCTTCACGGTGGGAACCAGGCATGTAGAGTCCATCCATTCACCTTTTCTGCGTCGCACAAAGACACGGTGGTTGGAACCAAAGATCTCAAATTTGGACTCATCAGACCAAATCACAGATTTCCACTGGTCTAATGTCCATTCCTTGTGTTCTTTAGCACAAACAAGTCTCTTCTGCTTGTTGCCTGTCCTTAGCAGTGGTTTCCTAGCAGCTATTTTACCATGAAGGCCTGCTGCACAAAGTCCCCTCTGAACAGTTGTTGTAGAGATGTGTCTCCTGCTAGAACTCTGTGTGGCATTGACCTGGTCTCTAATCTGAGCTGCTGTTAACCTGCGATTTCTGAGGCTGGTGACTCGGATAAACTTATCCTCAGAAGCAGAGGTGACTCTTGGTCTTCCTTTCCTGGGGCAGTCCTCATGGGAGCCAGTTTCTTTGTAGCGCTTGATAGTTTTTGCCACTGCACTTGGGGACACTTTCAAAGTTTTCCCAATTTTTTGGACAGACTGACCTTCATTTCTTAAAGTGATGATGGCCAATCGTTTTTCTTTACTTAGAATTTGCATTATGGCAAGCTGCTTTTTTCTTGCCATAATACAAATTCTAACAGTCTATTCAGTAGGACTATCAGCTGTGTATCCACCAGACTTCTGCACAACACAACTGATGGTCCCAACCCCATTTATAAGGCAAGAAATCCCACTTATTAAACCTGACAGGGCACACCTGTGAAGTGAAAACCATTCCCGATGACTACCTCTTGAAGCTCATCAAGAGAATGCCAAGAGTGTGCAAAGCAGTCATTAAAGCAAAAGGTGGCTACTTTGAAGAACCTAGAATATAAGACATATTTTCAGTTGTTTCACACTTTTTTGCTAAGTATATAATTCCACATGTGTCAATTCATAGTTTTGAAGCCTTCAGTGTGAATGTACAATTTTCATAGTCATGAAAATACAGAAAAAACATTAAATGAGAAGATGTGTCCAAACTTTTGGTCTGTACTGTAAGCTCGGGGTCCAATCTCACACACACACACACACACACACACACACACACACACACACACACACACACACACACACACACTGTAACATACGCTCGGGCTCCGAACACACACACACACACACACTGTAAGATACGCTCGGGGTCCAATCACACACTGTAAGATAAGCTCGGGATCCGTTCACACACACACTGTAAGATAAGCTCAGGGTGCGATCACACACGCTGTAAGATAAGCTCGGGATCCTATCACACACACTGTAAGATAAGCTCATGGTCCGTTCACACACACTGTAAGATAAGCTCAGGGTCCGTTCACACACACTGTAAGATAAGCTCATGGTCCGTTCACACACACTGTAAGATAAGCTCAGGGTCCGTTCACACACACTGTAAGATAAGCTCAGGGTCCGTTCACACACACTGTAAGATAAGCTCAGGGTCCATTCACACACACTGTAAGATAAGCTCAGGGTCCGATCACACACACTGAAAGATAAGCTCAGGGTCCGATCACACACACTAGAAGATAAGCTCAGGATCCGATCACACACACCGTAAGATAAGCTCGGGGTCCGATCACACACACACACACACACACACACACACACACACAAACACAGATAAGCTCGGGATCCTATCACACACACTGTATGATAAGCACAGGGTCCGATCACACACACTAGAAGATAAGCTCGGGGTCCGATCACACACACACTGTAAGATAAGCTCGGGGTCCGATCACACACACACACACACACACACCCTGTAAGATAAGCTCAGGGTCCGAACACACACAGGGTAAGATAAGCTCGGGGTCCGATCACACACACTGTAACATAAGCTCGGGGTCCGATCACACACACTAGAAGATAAGCTCATGGTCCGATCACACACACTGTAAGATAAGCTCATGGTCCGATCACACACACTGTAAGATAAGCTCGGGGTGCGATCACACACACTAAGATAAGCTTGGGGACCGATCACACACACACACACACACACACACACACACACACACACACACACACACACGCTAAGATAAGCTCAGGGTCCGAACACACACACTAGAAGATAAGCTCAGGGTCCGAACACACACACACACACACGCTAAGATAAGCTCAGGGTCCGAACACACACACACACACACACTAAGATAAGCTCAGGGTCCGAACACACACACACACTAGAAGATAAGCTCAGGGTGCGATCACACACTGTAAGATAAGCTCAGGGTCCGATCACACACACTAGAAGATAAGCTCGGGGTCCGATCACACACACTAGAAGATAAGCTCAGGTGTTATGAACCGGTGACCTTGGAGCCGCATGAAACTTTCTCTGGAGTCGGTGGAACCTGTACTGACCGCAATCCTGAACTAACACCGCAACTAGAAGTAGCCGTGGGGTGTGCCTAACAAACCCTAGACACCTCGACACAGCCGGAGGACTAAATACCCCTATAGATGGAAATAGGAATGCTACCTTGCCTCAGAGCAGACCCCCAAAGGATAGGCAGCCCCCCACGAATAATGACTGTGAGTAGGAGAAGAATAGACACACGCAGGTAGAAAACAGGATTTAGCAAAAGAGGCCACTCTAGCTAAATAGGAAAGGATAGGACAGATTACTAGGCGGTCAGTATTACAACCCTTCCAAAAATATCCACAGCAGATAATACAAAAAGTTCCACAATCTAACTAAAGACATGGAATGTATATCTGCCACTCCAGAGAATCCAACAAGACTGAGAAAATACTGACACAATCTAAGCTGGACAAGAAAACACAAAGAATAGCACTGAACTGTTAAGCACACAGCATGTGTGCCACAGAAAAAAAAACCAGACACTTATCTTTGCTGATTTGGCAGAAAGGCAGGAGGAACCAGGCAGAGGTCCAACACCTCCCAACAACAATTGACAACTGGCAAGGACTAATGAATCCTGCACGCCTAAATACCCCAGTCAGAACTGCAATCAGCAGACACACCTGACCAGGACTGCAACCCAGGGACAATTGCATTACCACCTACTACCACCGGAGGGAACCCAAAAGCAGAATTCACAACACTCAGGGTCCGATCACAAACACACTGTAAGATAAGCTCAGGGTCTGATCACAAACACACTGTAAGATAAGCTCGGGGTCCGATCACACACACACTGTAAGATAAGCTTGAAGTCCGATCACACACACCGTAAGATAAGCTCAAGGTCCGATCACAAACACACTGTAAGATAAGCTCGGGGTCCGATCACACACACTAGAAGATAAGCTCAGGGTCCGATCACACACACTAGAAGATAAGCTCGGGGTCCGATCACACACACACTGTAAGATAAGCTCAGGGTCCGATCACACACACTAGAAGATAAGCTCAAGGTCTGATCACACACACACACTAGAAGATAAGCTTGGGGTCCGATCACACACACTGGAAGATAAGCTCGGGGTCCGATCACACACACTAGAAGATAAGCTCGGGGTCCGATCACACACACACTGGAAGATAAGCTCGGGGTCCGATCACACACACACTGTAAGATAAGCTCGGGGTCCGATCACACACACTAGAAGATAAGCTCGGGGTCCGATCACACACACACTAGAAGATAAGCTCGGGGTCCGATCACACACACTGTAAGATAAGCTCGGGGTCCGATCACACACACTAGAAGATAAGCTCGGGGTCCGATCACACACACTAGAAGATAAGCTCGGGGTCCGATCACACACACTGTAAGATAAGCTCGGGGTCCGATCACACACACACTAGAAGATAAGCTCGGGGTCCGATCACACACACTAGAAGATAAGCTCGGGGTCCGATCACACACACTGTAAGATAAGCTCGGGGTCCGATCACACACACTGTAAGATAAGCTCAGGGTCCGATCACACACACTAGAAGATAAGCTCGGGGTCTGATCACACACACTAGAAGATAAGCTTGGGGTCCGATCACACACACTGGAAGATAAGCTCGGGGTCCGATCACACACACTAGAAGATAAGCTCGGGGTCCGATCACACACACACTGTAAGATAAGCTCAGGGTCCGATCACACACACTGTAAGATAAGCTCGGGGTCCGATCACACACACTGTAAGATAAGCTCGGGGTCCGATCACACACACTAGAAGATAAGCTCGAGGTCTGATCACACACACTAGAAGATAAGCTTGGGGTCCGATCACACACACTAGAAGATAAGCTCGGGGTCCGATCACACACACACTAGAAGATAAGCTCGAGGTCTGATCACACACACTAGAAGATAAGCTTGGGGTCCGATCACACACACTGGAAGATAAGCTCGGGGTCCGATCACACACACTAGAAGATAAGCTTGGGGTCCGATCACACACACTGTAAGATAAGCTCAGGGTCCGATCACACACACACTATAAGATAAGCTCGGGGTCCGATCACACACACTAGAAGATAAGCTCGGGGTCCGATCACACACACTGTAAGATAAGCTCAGGGTCCGATCACACACACACTATAAGATAAGCTCGGGGTCCGATCACACACACTAGAAGATAAGCTCGGGGTCCGATCACACACACTGTAAGATAAGCTCAGGGTCCGATCACACACACTGTAAGATAAGCTCAGGGTCCGATCACACACACTATAAGATAAGCTCGGGGTCCGATCACACACACTAGAAGATAAGCTCGGGGTCCGATCACACACACTAGAAGATAAGCTCGGGGTCCGATCACACACACTGTACTCGGGGTCCGATCACGGCCGTCATGTTGTGACGCCAGACAGTCCGTACTTGCTGAGGAAGCACCGTGCCTGTCAGCCTTCCCAGGAATAGCAGCTCCCCCTGCTGGTCACTAGGTGCTAGGATCCCGTCCTAGGACAGTGCAGACACATACAGAACCGTGGGCGCCGCTTACCCTTGTGGCAGTGGGAGAGGAAATACGCTTTTGCGGAGAGATTCTCTCTATCAAACCTATCGATGGAAACAGAGGGATATTCCTTCATCCGGCCCTGGAAGGAGCTCATGTTATCAGCACAGGCAGGAATCAGGAGAAGCTGCGGACCAGGCAGCCGGAAGAAGCTGTGCAGTGTGCACAGCTCTGCATGTTACTCCATCATTTGAAGCCTAGCCAATCACCGCGTTGCTGTGCGGACTCAGCAACCAATCAGCTTTGAGCGCCGCTGTATTCTCAGGCCAAAAGAGCAGAGGGGCGCGGTCTCCGCTGTGCGGCTCCTCCCAGGGAAACATCACATCGGCCAGCTACAACGTCTGGTTCCGCCTACAAGCCTTGGGTGTGCAGGTTTGGCCTTTTCTACTGAGACAGCGCGTCAGCTGTTGCTAGGATACCGGAGCTGCCACTGCTGCTGATCGGTGCTTGCCGGTAGGTCGGGGGTAACACTTCCCGGACAGGAAAGGTTAATGACTGTCAGCCTTACTCTCCGTGTTACAGCAGTAGTGTGTGCGGGGGGACAGGGCGAGCGGTGTTTTCAGGACCCCCCCAGGGGAAGGTGAGTCTGTGTATGTAACCGCAGTGCGCACGGCTTTCTCCCTCCCGGTGACTTTCCCATGGAGACGTATGTGATTGTGTCCATGGGTTATTCCCAGAATCGCAGCTTATTCCCTATCTGCAGGGATGGCAGGTGTGTACTGGTCCCTGGGGATCAACATTCTAACCAGGATGAAGGCCATAACCACCACCCATCTGCAGGGACTGGCACTAACTATCATTGCCTGAGCGCACAGCTGTGAGTGAACTGTGGCTGGGACCCCCAGTGATCCCAGGACCCTCCCCCAGTGATCCCAGGACCCCCCAGTGATCCCAGGACCCTCCCCCAGTGATCTCAGTATCCCCCCAGTGATCTCAGGATCCCCCCAGTGATCTCAGGACCCCCCCAGTGATCTCAGGACCCTCCCCCAGTGATCCCAGGATCCCCCCAGTGATCTCAGGACCCCCCAGTGATTCCAGGACCCTCCCCCAGTGATCCCAGGACCCTCCCCCAGTGATCCTAGGACCCCCCAGTGATCCCAGGACCCTCCCCCAGTGATCCTAGGACCCCGCCCCCAGTGATCTCAGGACCCTCCCCCAGTGATCCCAGGATCCTCCCCAGTGATCTCAGGACCCCCCAGTGATTCCAGGACCCTCCCCCATTGATCCCAGGACCCTCCCCCAGTGATCCTAGGACCCCCCAGTGATCTCAGGACCGTCCCCCAGTGATCCTAGGACCCCCCTAGTGATCTCAGGACCCTCCCCCAGTGATCCCAGGACCTTCCCCCAGTTATCTCAGTATCCCCCCCCAGTGATCTCAGTATCCACCCCAGTGATCCTAGAACCCCCCCAAGTGATCTCAGGACCCTCCCCCAGTGATCTCAGGACCCTCCCCCAGTGATCTCAGTATCCACCCCAGTGATCCTAGGACCCCGTAGTGATCCCAGGACCCTCCCCCAGTGATCTCAGTATCCCCCCCAGTGTTCTCAGTATCCACCCCCAGCGATCCCAGGACCCTCCCCCAGCGATCCCAGGACCCTCCCCCAGTGATCCCAGGATCCCCCCCAGTGATCCAAGGACCCCCCAGTGATCTCAGGACCCTCCCCCAGTGATCCCAGGACCCTCCCCCAGTGATCTCAGTATCCCCCCCAGTGATTTCAGTATCCCCCCCAGTGATCCCAGGATCCCCCCCAGTGATCCCAGGATCCCACCCAGTGATCCCAGGACCCCCCAGTGGTTCCAGGACCCTTCCCCAGTGATCCCAGGACCCTCCCCCGTGATCCCAGGACCCTCCCCCCAGTGATCCCAGGATTCCCCCCGGTGATCTCAGGACCCCTCCCCCGTGATCTCAGTATCCCTCCAGAGATCCCAGGACCCTCCCTCCAGTGATCTCAGGACCCTTCCCCCAGTGATCCCAGGACCCCTCCCCCAGTGATCTCAGTATCCCCCCAGTGATCCCAGGATCCCCCTAGTGATCTCAGGACCCTCCCCAAGTGATCCCAGGATCCCCCCCAGTGATCCCAGGACCCCCCAGTGATCCCAGGACCCTCCCCAGTGATCTCAGTATCCACCCCCAGTAATCCCAGGATCCCCCCAGTGATCCCAGGACCCTCCCCCAGTGATCCCAGGACCCTCCCCCCAGTGATCTCAGGACCCTCCCCCCAGTGATCCCAGGACCCTCCCCCCAGTGATCCCAGGACCCTCCCCCCAGTGATCCCAGGACCCTCCCCCCAGTGATCCCAGGACCCTCCCCCCAGTGATCCCAGGACCCTCCCCCCAGTGATCTCAGGTCCCCTCCCCCAGTGATCTCAGTATCCCCCCCAGTGATCCCATGATCCCCCCAGTGATCTCAGGACCCTCCCCCAGTGATCCCAGGACCCTCCAGTGATCCCAGGACCCTCCCCCCAGTGATCTCAGGACCCTTCCCCAGTGATCTCAGGACCCTTCCCCAGTGATCTCAGGATCCTTCCTCAGTTATTCCAGGACCCTCCCCCAGTGATCTCAGGACCCTCCAGTGATCCCAAGACCCCCCCAGTGATCCCAGGATCCCCCTAGTGATCTCAGGACCCTCCCCCAGTGATCCCAGCACCCCCCCCCAGGGATCCCAGGACCCCTCCCCCCAGTGATCTCAGTATCCCCCCCAGTGATCCCAGGACCCCACCCCCCAGTGATCTCAGTATCCCCTCAGTCATCCTAGGACCCCCCCAA